>NW_027206458.1:0-377500 GCF_024711535.1 Dipodomys merriami
CTTCTTCTTCTTCTTCTTCTTCTTCTTCTCCTTCTTCTTCTTCTTCCTTCTTCTTCTTTCTTTTCTTTCTTCTTCTTTCTTCTTCTTCTTCTTCTTCTTCTTCTACTTCTCTTCTTCTTTCTTCTTCTTCTTCTCCTTCTTCTTCTCTCCTTCTTCTTCTTCTCCTTCTTCTTCTCCTCCTTCTTCTTCTCCTCCTTCTTCTTCTCCTCCTTCTTCTTCTCCTCCTTCTTCTTCTCCTCTTCTTCTTCTCCTCCTTCTTCTTCTCTCTTCCTTCTTTCTTCCTTCTTCTTCTTCTTCCTTCTTCTTCTTCTTCTTCTCTCATCTTCTTCTTCTTCTCTTCTTCTTCTCTTCTTCTTCTTCTTCTTCTTCTTCTTCTTCCTTCTCCTTCTTCTTCTTCTCCTCTTCTTCTTCTCCTCCTTCTTCTTCTCCTCCTTCTTCTTCTCCTCCTTCTTCTTCTCCTCCTCCTTCTTCTCCTCCTCCTCTCCTCCTCCTCCTCCTCCCCTCCTCCTCCTCCTCCTCCTCCTCACTCCTCCTCCTCTCCTCCTCCTCCTCCTCCTCCTCCTTCCTTCTCCTCCTCCTTCTTCCTCCTCCTCCTCCTTCTCCTCCTCCTCCTTCTCCTCTCCTCCTTCTCCTCTCCTCCTTCTCTCCTCCTCCTTCTCCTCTCTCTCCTCCTCTTCTCTCTCTTCTTCTTCTTCTTCTTCTTCTTTCCTTCTCTTCTTTTCTTTCTTCTTCTTCTTTCTTTCTTCTTCTTCTTCTTCTTCTTCTTTCTTCTTCTTCTTCTTCTTCTTCTTCTTCTTCTTCTTCTTCTTCTTCTTCTTCTTCTTCTTTCTTCTTTCTTCTTTCTTCTTTCTTCTTCTATTTTTGGTTCTCAACCTGCCCAAGGAAACATACGTTACAAACTGGCCAATAATAAAGTCAAGAGAATCATTGCTTAGGCAGAGCTTTGGAAGATTGCTGATGATTGAGACCATCTTTAAAGAAACATACTATTTGATAAAATAGTAAAGTAATTGATAATATGTATCTGCTTAGGGTTTCCCATTGTGTTCGGGCTTTAAATACATCAGTTTAAAAAATATGTGGAGGGTACTTTTAAATTTGAAAAACATCAGCATACAGATGACTATTTAAAACATGAATGTATACCTATATACCCACTGATCAGATTAAGAAATAGAGTACTACCATTGTCTTGAAGTCATCAAGTAACTTTTTTCATTGCATTCTCCTAAGAGGTAACAGCCATCCCTTCTTTTGCACTAATCATTTCCTTCCTTCCAGTGTGATAAATACAGGAAGCAAGCATAAGTTGAGGTGTATAAGCAAAGGCCTATGCTTTTACTACTGGGTGAAGGCTTTCAGAAGAGAGCTTCATAGTTCCAGGTTAAAGTTACCCCTGGATTCATCAGAAAATCTGGGTCAAGAATGGATTCAGACTTGAGAGGCTGCAAGGTTTATTTTAGATTGGTGGAAAAGGTCACAGAGAGTTGTGAGAAGCAGGCTCCTCACAGCAGTTGGGGTATCTAGAAGACTTCAGTGGCCTACCTGTTGGGATCTTAGAAGGATCCTGCTTGGTAGAGTGGCTGCTTCATATTTTATTTCTGTTTCTAAGATCCCTATGATATATATCCAGCTCTCATAGTAGGTCAAAACAGAACAGTTCTCTGGGGTCAAATGGTCTTCTGCAGTTCCAGGCAGTAGGGCATAGAAGGGAAAACAAGAACACCACTGTGCCATGACAAAGAAAATTCCCCTTTCTCTCCTTCCCTCCCTCACTCTCTGTTCTTCTTGGATACAGGGTTTTACTATGTAGCTCAGGCTGGCCTTGAACTTGTAGTTCTCCTACTTTACTCCTGAACTTGTAGTTCTCCTACTTTACTCCTGAATGCTGACATAACAGAATTGTACACTGTGCCTGCACTATATATATCTTAAGTTGCACTGCCCATGGACTAGTCATCCTTAAAGGCTGGCCAGAGCTCTCATCCTGAGAGTTCTTGATTCTATCTTCCTGAAAATTCCCTTTATTTGTCAAATCTTTATTTCTTAGGTGGAGCTTATCTTCTACTAGCTTTTTGAGGATACACAGCAGGTATATTTTATGAGATATTTTATGTCTAAATATGCTTCAGATGATTCCTCCTTCTGACCTTATTGATAATTTGACTTGTAGAGTGGAAATTTTCCTTTTCATAATTTTGAAGGCTTACTGGCCAGTGCTGTCTGTGCATCAATGAAACTTAAGAAGACTGAAAACATTCTTTTTATTTATTTATTTATTTATTTATTTGTTGGTCGTGGGGTTGAACTCTGGGCCTGGGTGCTGTCCCTCAGTTCTTCAGCTCAAGGCTAGTGCTCTACCACTTGAGCCACAACACCACTTGTGGTTTTCTAGTGGTTTATTGGAGATAAGAGTTTCACAGACTTTCCTGCCCGGGCTGGCTTTGAACCGTGATTCTTAGATCTCAGCCTCCTGAGTAGCTAGGATTACAGGCGTGAGCCACCAGCGCCTGGCTGAAAACATTCTTGAATCTTGATCTTCTGCCTGTGGCCTGTCCCATTCTCTCTAGGAAGATAACAGAGCTTCTCTTGTTTTCAATGTTCTGAAAATTTCCGGAAATGCAAGAGTGTATCTGCTTGCATGGATTATGTGGGAGGATTTTTTTTTTTTTTTCCTGACTATCTGTAGCCTTTAGTTCTGGGAAATCTGGGAACTCATTTTAGGAGTTTATTTTTATTCAGGAACTCAGATGTGTGACTGTCACACTCTTACTACCTTTAAAATCCTCTTGTTTGCAAATTGCTCTCTTTTAAGCTAAACTTATCTTCAGTTTTTCTGTTGAGCTTATAAAAATTAATGTGCAATTAAAAAGTGTACCAGTCCTCAGTGTTTGTTTACCTTTGAGAATTGTGTACTCTATTTCAGCCCCACCGGAAACATTTCCATCAGCCCTGAAAATTCTTCCTAATCCTCTTTTTTCATTTATTATTTTTTAATATTCAAATAGTGTTTTTTTCCTCTGAGATGTTACTTACAAGAAAACACTTCTATTTATGTTTGGTAAATACGTTTCTTGTCTTTCTGAAACATTATAGAATTTCTCTTTGTTTATAGTGACTTGCCTTTTTTCTGTCTGCCTGTTGCATAGTAGTCATTCTTCAGATTGCTATTTACTGTGGCTATTTGTTCATGAGTAAATATAGGCAGTGGAGAGTTGAGTGTATAAGGCTTACAAACTTTAAACTACACTGAAGAGTGATCCATTAATTGGGAAACAGTGTCAGTATCTTTCATCTGTTCTAATAGAATGATGACATTTCCCCAGTCTCTTGCCTGGATGGTTGGAAACTAGTTGCAGCCACTCTGAATCAATGTAGGGAAGAAGATGAAGGTTGTAGCATCATTGTCCCTCCAGCACTCAGTGTGTACTCCTAGACTTCTCTGTGTCTCCAGGCCACATGCTTTTTCCAGCACCTCTAGATCTAGTACCTTTCCCAGAAAGTAAGTTTTTAGGCCCATGCTGCCCTATAATAAAATAATCATATGCCATAGGGCAAGAGTTTATTTTCATTTTCATTTACTTTATTTTTTATTTTTTATTTTATTTTATTTTTTAATTTTTTTGCCGGTTGTGGGGGCCTGAACTCTGGGCCTGGGCACTTTCCCTCAGCTCTGCAGCTCAAGGCTAGCGCTCTACCACTTGAGCCATAACGCCACTTCCGGCTTTTTCTGCTTATGTGGTGCTGAGGAATCAAACCCAGGGCCTCAGGCATGGAAGGCAAGCGCTCTACCACTGAGCCACCTTCCCAGCCCTATTTTTAATTTTTTTAATTTTAATTTTTTTATTGTTAAAATACTGTACAGAGGGGTTACAATTGCATGGGCAATCATTTACTTTTTTGAGAATTAAGCTGGACTACTGAATTAATTCCCACGTCTCCATTTAATCCTAAATTAATTCCATTAAAAAAAGTTAAGTCAATTATTTGCTATAACCATCCACATTTTAAGTGCTACATAGTCACATTTGATTGATGGCTACCATATTGCATGGACAATACAGAAACAAAACATTTCTGTTCTGCAGAAATTTTTATTGGTTTGGATTTTTGCTAGGGTAGAAGAATGGGGAAAGTAATTATTTTTCTCAGAGATTTCTTCCTAGCCCCTTTCCTTGATCCAAGTTACTGTGTTTCAGTGGGTGTACAGACATTGTACACATTATGACTTTTTTTTTCTTTTTGCTTATGTGGTGCTGAGGAATCGAACCCAGGGCCTCAGGCATGCAAGGCAAGTGCTCTACCACTGAGCCACCTTCCCAGCCCTCACATCATGACTTCTTATGCTTTTCTGCTGTACTTTAATTTGGTTCTTGGCTTTTGCCATATACTCTGCTTTGCATTCCACATTTATGAGTTGTCTTTTCTGCACATCAATCACCTGCCAAAAGTTAATTGCAAGTTTCCTTTTTCTCTTGCTTAGTTCCTTTTATATTTCTGTTCCATGAACATTTATGTATATATATTCAGTATGTATCTAATATATATTACATATAATTATATCTTACATTGTATATCATATATATATATTAGATACTGTATTTCTGTAGGGATCAGGAGAGAATGAAATTGGATGCTAGTGTTTAGTCTGTCATTTTAACTAGAAATCTTTATTCATTTACTATTCACAATACTGTAAGATATAGATGTGATTATTTTCATTTTTCAGTCAAAAGAGACAGGTAAAATAACTGGCTAAATGTTACATAGTGTCAGGCTCTTGTGGCTCATTTCTGAAATTCTACCTAGTTGGAAGACTGAAATCTGGAGATTGTGGTTCGAAGCCATCCTGGTGGGAAAGTCCATGAGACTTTTAAGTTCAACTAACAAGCAAAAAGCTGAAAGTAGAGCTGTGGCTCAAGTAGTAAAGTGCCAGCCTTGTAAGAGCTAAGTTAATAAACTTTGGAGATTAAGATAAGGATGATTATCATTGTGAAGGTAAAAATGTGTTTGTATCTTTAGCTAATTATAACTATGCCACAGTATTATGTGTCACTTAATCTCAATGAAGAAATATTTAGAGAAAAATA
Source organism: Dipodomys merriami (assembly GCF_024711535.1). Classification (NCBI taxonomy): domain Eukaryota; kingdom Metazoa; phylum Chordata; class Mammalia; order Rodentia; family Heteromyidae; genus Dipodomys; species Dipodomys merriami. Next base: position 5,091 of record NW_027206458.1, read on the forward strand.
AAAGCTAAGGGACAGTGCCCAGACCCTGAGTTCAAGCCCCAGTATTGGCTCACACAGATTTTTTTTTTTTTTAAGTTGCATAGGTAGTGAGTCAGTCTTTAAAATCTGAGTTTTGTTTTTTTTTTAATTGAATAATGTGCTGTATCTTGTACTCAGGAAAACCCCTTTCCATCTTCCAAGTCGCAATACTTTGAATTAGAGCCATGTTTTAGGTATGCTAGCCTAGGGATTTCTCCTTTATCTTTAAAATTATTTAATAAAAGAGGTCACTCTTGAGTAGTTCTGTCTCAAAGATTATTTCCTTAGCTGTTTATATCTACATTGTCCTGAGACTTTATGATTTCTGAACTTTATGTTAGCATTCTTTTTTACAATGTGTGAAACATTTAGAGTAAAAAAAAAAATCCCATTGTGTTAAGTGTTTTACTCAAACTGTCTGTGATTTTTTCTCTTATTAGAATTGCTCTAACAGTAGCAATTAGACTTCACTTTCCATAGGCAGCTGTTTATCTTTGAATCTCTAGTTCATCCCTGTTAATCTTTGAATCCTTAGTGCTTGACTGCATTGTTTATTTGCATCATTGCATTTGCTTCCAAATTGCTAGTCTCTACCTGTCTCTTCTAAATGACCTATGAAAATTGATCTTTCTCAAGTGCACTGTTTATTGACTTCATCTGACTTTAATTATAATGTCCTAGCTCTTCAACATGACATAGAGGAATGATTATGGTCTATTTCTTTCTTACTCCAGTAGAGTTATTTTTGGCCACCCCTACCTCCTGCCTCTCCTCTCCTTCCCTTTAACACTGAATCTTATAGAAGATCATGCTCTAAATCTACCTCTATACATACTTACTTTCTGCCTGAAGTGTCCTTTTCCTAGTCCCACCCATTCTCCTCTTTAATGTATGCTATTTTCTTACCAGATTGTTTGCCTGACTCACTTTCGATTTAGAGGATTCATTCTGTTCCATGTACCATTCATTCATTCAAATTGGATCTTACCATACATATTATTCTACAGTTTGCCTTTTATACCTTATAATAGGTTTTTCTACTTAATATAAAGTTCCCATATATAACTGTTGAATGACCAGTCAGTTTTTTCAGTTAGCATCTTTTGATAGTAAGTTTATTTTTTATTTATTTATTTATTTTTGGGTCCGGTCATGGGGCCTGAACTCTGGGCCTGGGCGCTGTCCCTCAGCTCTTCAGCTCAAGGCTAGCACTGTACCATTTGAGCCACAATGCCACTTCTGGCTTTTTTCTTTTTTCTTATGTGGTGCTGAGGAATTGAACCCAGGGCCTCAGGCATGCAAGGCAAGTGCTCTACCACTGAGCCACCTTCCCAGCCCCTTTTGATAGTAAGTTTATCTTCATTTATCTTCATTCATTTCCTGGTGCAGATCTTTGCCCATGATACACAAACAAATATATTTGTTGAATGAAGCTAGCGCCCTAGTGTTGAATGAGCCCATGGCAGTTGATTTCTACTCTGTCACTTTTGATTCTATCATTAGTAGGATGTTCGGTATTCAGTCTATTTTCCTAGCATAATTGTGAATAACACCTCACTTTTACTTAAATAAGTCCTAGTTTTCACAGAAGAATATGCGGCTACCTTATCTTAACAGAATCAAGTGGATCAGATAAAGAGTAAGAAATACTTAAGGTATCTGTTTGCATTTGAAGCATTAACTCCATTTTCTTTTCAGTCAACCAGTCATGAAGGCCCCAAAGTGAACATAAGAAAATTCCTTTTGCCGGGCGCTGGTGGCTCACGCCTGTAATCCTAGCTACTCAGGAGGCTGAGATCTGAGGATCACAGTTCAAAGCCAGCCCGGGCAGGAGAGACCGTGAGACTCCTATCTCCAATAAACCACCAGAAAACCGGAAGTGGCGGTGTAGCTCAAGTGGTAGAGCGCTCGCCTTGAGCTGAAGAGCTGAGGGACAGCGCCCAGGCCCAGAGTTCAAGCCCCACGACCGACAAAAAAAAAAAAAGAAAATTCCTTTTATGAATTTTCACCTTAAAGTGTTTTATTTTCCAGAGACACTGCTGATCCTTTAAAAAATGCTTTTGTAAAGAGCAGTTTACATTGTAGAAGTGGGACTCAGCTTCCTTTTTTTGATGCTAATGTTCAGTTTCAATCTTGAAAATCCAAGAGCTAATTATTGGATTCTTTTCCATTAAGACTCCAGTGGGATCCTAGGCCGTTCTGTGTAGCCTAAGTAGAAGCTCACTTCTTGAAATCAAAGAGAATATTAGGTTAGTTGTTGAGTGTATTCACAAGAATTTAGGATGTGGGCTCATATCCTTGCTCTGCTACTCCCTAGGAGTACAGTCTTGAGAAAACCTATTTGTACTTAATCTAGAATGTAAAATGAAGGCAAGAATATTTACAGAGTTAATGGGGCAATTGAGGCCATGCATGCAGAGTGATTAGCACAGTTAGTGCCATAGTAAGAAACAGTAAATGTTGATTTTTATTGTTTTGATGATCAGTTCTATAATTATCTTTTGACATAGACTAAATCAGGAGGTGTTAGAGAGATCTGCCCAGCTGCTTTCTGATGGCAGTCTGCATGTCCCTAGCTGTCTGTAAGTAGTAGAAACTACTGCATTTATGATGAAATCATACGGGTTGAAGAAGAGAGAATAGAGTCCTGTGGTTGCCGGTGAGTTGACTGTTACTTGGTATTTACCTTGTGAGTTTGGGGTTGTTCTATTTTGGGGTGGGATTAGAAGGGCTGTACCTCAGACTCATCTAGAGGATTAAAGTATTATTTTATGTATTCTACCTTTGGAGACCCTAATTCAGTAAGGCCAAGTTAGAGACTGGAGCTCATATATTTTTTTAAAGATCCTAGATGATTTTGATGTACAGTTGGGCTTGAGATTTCATAGACTGGGTGATCATTTATTGCCATGTTATTACATAAAACATACCCTGATCATTTATTACTTAATGTAAGGCAGTGACAGTATTAGAGTTCTTATTTTAGGAATCAGTAAATGGAGACAGATTGTTGTAAATATATTAAAGTGGAGAGCCTGAATGAACTGAATTAAATTGAATTATGTTTTATCACAGTTTTGAATAAGCCAATCATGCATTCGTTTTTTTAAAGAACCTTTGTCTGTACTTAGAGTATTAGAATAAAATAGCAAAAAATGAAATAACAAAGTAGCTTAGAAATATAAACAAGCATATTTGCATTTAAAACCTTAAGGAAGATTTTTTTTTTTTGTAGTTGTTGTGCTTGAACACTTGGTCTAGAAGCTATCCATGAACTCTTTTTTTTTTTTTTTTTTTTTTTGTCGGTCATGGGACTTGAACTCCGGGCCTGGGCGCTGTCCCTCAGCTCTTCAGCTCAAGGCGAGCGCTCTACCACTTGAGCTACAGCGCCACTTCCGGTTTTCTGGTGGTTTTTTATTGGAGACAGGAGTCTCACGGTCTCTCCTGCCCGGGCTGGCTTTGAACCGCGATCCTCAGATCTCAGCCTCCTGAGTAGCTAGGATTACAGGCGTGAGCCACCAGCGCCCGGCTGAACTCTTTTGTTTAAGGTTAGCATTCTACCACTTTGTGTCACAGCTCCATTTCTGGAGCTGTTTTACAGGGTCTTTTCTGCCCAGGCAGTTTCAAACTGTGATCCTCAGATCTCAGTCCTATCTCTGATATTTGAAAATTTTATTGCTCCTATTGTAAAAGAGAGAACTTAGGTCCACATCATTGATATTTGGCTGATCCCAATCATTAGTTAAATTATTTAATGGAAGTGCATTTGGTTAAGAATCAATATACCTGGGTGATTCTCAGTCAACTGTTATTCTTTGTACATTTGAGTTAGTTACTTGAGTAATCTCTCTGGCATGTGTTTTCTTGCTTATAAAATTAGGTAGGTTTTTTTTTTGTGCCTCTGTACCATATGATATTTTGGGGGCTACAGTGTCAAAGTATGTGAGATAGGAGTGTAGAAGATTGATGAGCTAGGAGTGGCCACGTGTCTCTGTTTGCCTGGGCTTTTCCTTTGAGGTGTTCTTCCCTCTCTCTGGTGTCCAAACTTGGATGATAAATTATATCATCACTTTGTACTGACAACACCAACCGTTGTTTACACTTAATCTTTCACAGCTGTAAGATTTTCTGCCTCATATCTATAGCCCTAAAGCATTCACCAAATATTGTAATATTTCTTAATACGTTCTGATAGTTTCCTAAAATTTTATGTTACTCATCTCTCCAACTACATTTGTAAGTGGATAAGAATTGTTTACTTTTTATTTCTAAATACTTTCCTTGATTCATTAGCATTTGAGGTCTTAGACTAACTGGCCACTGGGTCCAGTGTACCCAAAGAAAGTAAATTCCAGGGGCTGGGAAGGTGGGTCAGTGGTAGAGTGCTTGCCTTGCATGCCTCAGGCCCTGGGTTCGATTCCTCAGCACCACATAAGCAAAAAAGAAAAAAGCCAGAAGTGGCGCTGTGGCTCAAGTGGTAGAGCGCTAGCCTTGAGCTGAAGAGCTGAGGGACAGCGCCCAGGCCCAGAGTTCAGGCCCCACGACTGGACCAAAAAAAAAAAAAAAAGAAAGTAAATTCCAAATGTAGAAGAGGACAGAGGAATGGTAAGAATGAATTTGACTTTATGGAAGAAAACTGAAAGAAGAGAAATATAGTCCTTTTCTTCTAGGTTTATGTCTGACTTTTTTTTTAAATCTAAATGCTCTGTATTGACATTGTAAGTGCAAAATAAATCTCCAAGTAATTAGGAGGAGGCCTGGAAGCCTCTCCCAGAAGCTCTGGGAGAGATTGCCTGCCCCCTCCAAATTTGTTTCAGTATTTTGACTTCCTTAGCTGGGTGCCTGTGGCTCACAACTTTAATCATAACTTACTCAGGAGGCTGAGATATAAGGATTGAGTTTTGAAGCCAGCCTGGGCAGAAAAGTTGGTGAAACTCATTTCCAATCAATCAGTAGTATATAGCCAGAAGTTTCCATCCTTTTGTTTTTTGTTTTTTTTTTTGTCGGTTATGGGGCTTGAACTCTGGGCCTGGGCGCTGTCCCTCAGCTCTTCAGCTCAAGGCGAGCGCTCTACCACTTGAGCTACAGCGCCACTTCCAGTTTTCTAGTGGTTTATTGGAGATAGGAGTCTCACGGTCTCTCCTGCCCGGGCTGGCTTTGAACCGCGATCCTCAGATCTCAGCCTCCTGAGTAGCTAGGATTACAGGCGTGAGCCACCAGCGCCCGGCTAGAAGTTTCCATCCTTAAGGAACATTTTCTTTATCCTTTTCTGATGAGAGCATGCATTTTTATCGTTTTATTTCTGGCCCTTAGGAACTATAAGTTCTCAGGACATCCTTAATGTTTAGGTGAAAAGCTGTAGTCTGTAAATAACTTTACATCAATCTTGACTTTTGGTCCTTGTTGGTTTTCCTTAGTCCTGTTTTTTTTTTTTTAAACATATATTTGTTTTTATTAAAGCTATTTTTATAAACTGCCTTAGAATCTCCAATTTAATGAGATTAAATACATAAATATAAAGATAGAATTATTGTTTCAGTATTTTCAGGGAATTACTTGATGTTCAGGAGGAAACTTTTTGAGACAAAGCTTTTTGCCTCAGAATTAATTAAAGAGGATATGCTGGTGTATGAACCCACTGAAGGAGTTGCTTTCCTATAAGAAAAAGGGCTGAAAAAAAATAAATAAAACAACTAAAAAAAAAATTAAAAAAATTTAAAAAAAAAAAAAAAAGAAAAAGGGCTGGCTGGGCACTGTTGGTTCATATATGCAATTCTAGCTACTTAGGAGGCCGAGATCTGAGGATTGCTGTTCAAAATCAGCCCTGGCAGGAAAGTCTGTGAGACTCATCTCCAATTAGCCACTTGAAAACTGAAGTGGAGCTGTGGCTCAAAGTGACAGATCACTAGCCTTGAGCTTAGGGATAACACCTAGGCCCTGAATGCAAGCCCCAAAACCAACAAAAGGGGAAAAAAATGAATGAATAAGAGCTAAGTATTCCATATGGTCTGTATTAAAGCTCTTTGGACAGAGGATTGACAACACAGTATTCTCAAAATATTAATGCAAGGATAAGTACTGTAATTTCAAAAATTAGATCTAGATTGGAGTATGTATTTTATTCTCCCTAATATGGTTCTTCTAACACTTGCTCTCTTTTAGAGTTTTTGGCCTTTCTTACTAATTTTGTCCTCTCATTCATTTCATCCTAAAGCCTTTCTATCTGTTCAACAGCCAGCTGCCCTTTTATGTTATTCTCTCTTTTACTAAATACTACTTTACTCCTGACTTCTTCAACTCTATGATCCTTTCTTTCTGATGACCACAGACCAAGATGTATGTTACAGCCTATTAGTGGCTATCATGAGATACTACCCCTGGTAACAAATGACTTAGAAGCTAGGGAAAGGAATGTACTATGTGCATGGCACATAGTACTAACCAAATAATTGGTTAGTGTTGAATATGATTTTTAAATCTTCTGTAACCAGGGGTTTCTGCATGCAAAGGCAGGGAATATACTCATAGGACATCTTACGTATGTGTTCTTGCTGTACTCAAGCAACCTGAGGCTCAGAGAGAAGAGATTTGTTGTGGCTTGACCTGTAATTCATCCAGCACTTTTCTTAAATCCCATTTTGCTGCAAATCTGAGAAAAGCTGGAGGTTCATTATGTAGAACACTGTTATTCTTTTTCTCAGAATCAAAACCAGAGCCCAGCCTTTTCATTTGCTAATAGCTTTCCATTTTTGAGGATGCCAGGAGGAATGAACAAGTACACTTAGATAAAATGTATGTGAATATCTCTTAGAAATGATCCCAGTCTCAGCCTTCTCTGTAGTTCAGAATTGAGCAGTCTGAGCTAACCCTTTACCTAACATCTTTATCTCTCACTTAAAAAATATGGTTTTACCCAAACAGATGTTTTGGGTGTTACTGAAAAATTTAGTGTATCCCAAGTTTACCCAGAAGTTTAATGCTTCACAGATATTCTACTTCTTAGCATACATTTATTTCCTTAATGCTTATAGTAGAAGTCAGTTAGAAAAGAAGTTCTGAATATGGGGATTTGAAGGTTAATGGTAAAAGGATAAAGGAAAAACGAAGCACAAGGATGAAAGAAGTAGCATTAACCCCTTCCACTGTCCCTTTCCTTAAAAGCTTCAAGAGGTAGTGGAGAATACTAGAAACAGTCCTAAGGTCATGTGGGTTTGAAATCTGCTTTTGGCATGTCCTATCACCTCTCTGAGTTAATATTCATATACTCATTTACTGTTTTGTTGAGCACTTGTGCACTATTTATTGAGCCTATGTTTTAGACATAGCAGATAGAGCAGAGAATAAAAGTCCCTGCCTTCTGGTGTTAAGATAATTGGTGCTTGTGTTAAGATGATAAAGGTGACAGAGAATAGAGTATTGGTGGTGGTGAGAAATGTTTACTGTGGGGCACATTAAAAAAAATTCTTTTTTTGGCGGAGGGGGTCCAGTCGTGGGGCCTGAACTCTGGGCCTGGGCGCTGTCCCTCAGCTCTTCAGCTCAAGGCTAGCGCTCTACCACTTGAGCCACAGTGCCACTTCCGGCTTTTTTCTTTTTGCTTATGTGGTGCTGAGGAATCAAACCCAGAGCCTCATGCATGCAAGGCAAGCACTCTACCACTGAGCTACCTGCCCAGCTCCTAAAAAAAATTCTTTAACACAAAACTTACTAGATACCATGTTAAGCACTTTACATGTGTGGGCACATTTTGAAGGTAATGAATTAATGATGGTTTAGATGTGGGTCAGAAAGAGATGTGTCAGAAAGAGATGTGTCAAGACTGACCTTTGGAGGATTTGCTGTTACAGTGTGATGATGAATACTAGCATTCAAGATAGTGACCACTGGGGATAAGGCAGAAGGTCTGTGGTGGTGTTGCTGTTTATACTGATATCCAAGAGGATATTTGAGATCAGAATTCTGAAATATAAATTTGAAAATTGCTAGCATGTAAGTGACATAAGTCATACAACTGGGTTCAATTGCTTTGGTTGTGAAAGTAAATAGAGAAAAGTTGGAGATCGAAGTCTTGAGTCCATGAGCCACATCAGTATTTGGAGATTGGGAAATCGAGAAGCTTCACCTTCTGAGACTGAGACACTAGAACCAGGCTTCTCTCTCCTGTAGGTTGTAATAGTACTTATGTAAGGTATTATACCTGAAACTTACAGAGTATTAGTGTTTGAATCAATAAAGAAAGACATAGAGGAAGTTATCTGTAAGTGATTTTTAGACTTGACATTTCTTCTGAAAGTATGTTTTATGGAATTGGGAAAGGTATGCTGAATTTGATCTTTACCAGTAATTTCCAATATATAGGCTGCACAACTGTGGAAGAAAGTAAATAGGGATGGGGAAATTTAACAAGGTCTGCTATGTGCTTTTAATATGATTATTTCTATGTTCTAGCTCAAGAAAATATATAGCAGAAGAATCCATGGGCTCTATTACTGTTAACAGGATTTTCAAACTAGAAAAAATTAATTAACCCAAAGCTAAATATGTTTATAAAATTAATATATGTATATTGATTATGTGTTGGTGGAATCTATTCACAAGAATAGGTCTCTGTTTGGGCTTCCAAATCTTAGCAAGCTGTTTGAACTTGCTGTCATCTCACTTTCTTCTCCTTTCTTTCTCTGTCATTCCCTCACACTGAGAATGAGGTGGGGTTTCCTGAAAAGTGGGCTCTGTTCTGGGAAAACTCTGTGGCTAGCTGCCAATATGACATGTAACTCAACCAGTCACATGGTGAAAAGAGAAGACTTGCAAAAAGCTGAATGGAAACAGGAAAATCAAGTAGGTTAAGGGAAACAAAACAAGAAGATTTAGGTAAATAAAGGCCAAGGATCATTTGGGAGGGATTTGGGAACGGTAGCCACCATTTCTTAGGTGTATAATACTTTTTCTCTCTTTTGGGTTACTTTCTTTTTGCCCATCTGCTGTTATCAGAATTACAGGATTTCCTCAGAGGTTACTAAGTAATGAGTAAATGTAACTTGTCCCAGGAATTACCTTCCAGAAAACCTGTGTGACAGAACATTGCAAAACTGTTGTGTTCTTCATGTTGATAAGTACTGATCATAATTTTAGGGTGTATGCATGAACAAAAGTGTGGGGGGGAGGGGATGAGAAAGGAAGGAATGTGATTTAAGTGAATGAAATAATGACATTTCTGGTATATTCTGTCATATGCTCAGGAAAGCCCTTCCATGTTGATGGTCTCAACAATATTTATAGGATTTGATAAATGAAAGAGAACAGAGAGATCATCTATATTTAGATTTTTCCAAATACATGTTTTATCAAAGAAACAAGTTGTAGATGCCTGAAATCCCGTCATTCACTGGGAGGCTAAGCCAGGAGGATCTTGAGTTCAAGGCTAGCCTGGGCTTATTTAGCAAGATTCTGTGTCAGAAAAGAAAAAAAAAAGGTCTTCTGGCTGAATCATTTTTGCAAAAGTTGGACATTCATTGTATTTTTTACTAGCAAAGGCAAGAGCTTTTGTTGTTAAAATGTTATGAGACTTTGTTTATTTTTTTTCAATTTGTTTCCTGATGAGCCCCATTTTCCTTTTCCTTTTGTGAAAGCTATGTGTATAGGATAATTATTATCACATCAAGGAAGATGTAAAACATTCCAGATAGCATAGTTGGGGAGTAATACTTTAATTCAGTCTTTATATGTAAATTGAGCTTGGCACTTCTCATGGTCAGTTTCTCATTGTTGTCACTCCTGGGTGTAACATTTTCTAGTCCTGATTTTGTCTTTCTTATTTCTTCCTATAATTATAATACCTGTAGGTTCAGGTACATAATCTCAGTAAATGCTATTGAACAAATTGACAAAGAAACATTAGTTTCAGAGTAGTTTGCTGACTCTAGTCTGAGGCTGTAGAAAAGAAACAGTCTTATTTATGACTGCAAAGAACTTGTACTCCATCAAATTGGTGGCTTTCTCAAGATCATGAAATGTGCCATGGAAAGAACTCAGATTAGATAGACTATGATTTTGATCATCTGTGGAACAGAAATAAACTGGATAAGATTTTTGCTCCTGAGTCAGATGTGTATAAGAGAACCTAAGTGGGTTGTGCAAACCTAACTTTTACAATAAGAGGTGTCAGTTAGAGTTATAGTCACCAGGGTAGTCATAGAGTACTTTTTCCCCTGACAAGAGCTTCATGATACTATCAACACTAAGATGTGAGTTATTGTTCCCATTTCTAATTAAGGAACAAATTTAGAGACTTAGTGACGTTTCTTAAGTTGACATGTCTTGAGTGAAAATCCAGACCCAGTGCATGTGTGATTCTAAACTTGTTCACTAGATCATAGACTTTCTAGATATCATTATTTCCCTGCTCTGCTTCCTATATCCATGTTCCATGATGGTGGCTCTTTTTTTCCCCTCAAGACTAGTACTCTACCTCTTTTTTTTTGTCCATCGTGGGGCTTGAACTCTGGGCTTGGGCGCAGATCCCTCAGCTCTTCGGCTCAAGGCGAGCTGCTTGAGCCACAGCGTCACTCCCGGTTTTCTAGTGGTTTAATGGAGATAAGAGTCTCACGGACTTTCCTTGCCCATGCTGGCTTTGAACAGTGATCCTTAGATCTCAGCCTCCTGAGTAGCTAGGATTACAGGCGTGAGTCACCAGTGCCCAGCATACTCTACCTCTTGAGCCACAGCTTCACTCCCAGCTTTTTTGGTGGTGAATTACAGAGTCTCACAAACTTTTCTACTCTGTCTGTCTTTGAACTATGATCCTCAGGTCTTAGTCCCCTGAGTTTCTGGTATTATAGGCTGAGCCACCAGAGCCTGGCTAGAGTTGTCATTTAGCCACTATTCTGGGACAAGGCCTTATTTTGCTGTTAGGACTAACTTGTTTGGATGTGATTAAAATTTTAAAGATTATGTTAAAAAAAAAATTGTACGGGCTAGGAGGGTGGCTCAGTGGTAGAGTGCTTGCCTTGCATGCATGAGGTCCTGGGTTGGATTCCTCAGGACCACATGAGCAGAAAAAGCCAGAAGTGGCTCTGTGGCTCAAGTGGTAGAGCACTAGCCTTGAGCTGAAGAGCTGAGGGACAGTGTCCAGGCCCAGGCCCAAAGTTCAGGCCCCATGACCAACCAAAAAAAAAAAAATGTGGGAAATGAGGCAGGCATGATGGGCCCTGAGCCCACATAAATAATAAATACATAAATAATAATGAGAGCTTGCTAGCTTGTTGTATCTTTTGTTTACTATACTTTTTTTCTTTAGTTATTTCTCTTTCCTTTGTATCCTAGTGACTTTCATTTGAATTTTGGTTAATACATACATATCACCTTTCACAAATAATATCTTTGAATTTTAGTTTGCTTATGAGTGAAATAGGAATTACTTCAGCTATTATGAGGATTGAAAAGCATATATTCAAAAGTGCTTTGTAAAATGTAGAATGTATATGATTGTATTTACTGATTTTATATTAGTAAATGGATATGAACAGTTAGCCAGCTATGCACTTTTGGTATTCATTTGGAGAAAGCTAAGGCAGAGGTACCTTCATTAATATTTATATTGGTGGCATTGTGGAAGTCATGAGATTAGGCATAAAGACTTGGGCTTCTGCCACATAGTTATTGGCTATGCAGACAGCTGGAATGCATAGGACAAGTATAGCTTTGGCCAGGATCAGAAGTGTTTCAGGAAATGCTTGGCTGGGACACATCATAGAGCTCAGTGAGCTGATTAAACATTCACAGTGTGAATGGAGATTGGAAACTGGTATAGTACAAGGGACTTGTTCTATGCAAATTCTACTTACTTAATTTCTCCCCTTAAGTTATGTGAAGCATGATTGAGAACTATGATAAAAGCAGAAATGGGAACTATTCCAATAAGTCATGTGAGAGAGTAGTAAATTTTGGCAAACTTTAAAAAATGTATTTGTATTTGTTTCAGTGTTTTCTAGATCTCCATGGCACTTACATGTGGTGTTAGGAGGTAACTTAATAAAGAGCATTCTAGTAGAATAGACTGTGCTTTGCTGAGGAAAATAGACACATTGGATAAAAACAGCAATTTTAAGGTCAATACCTAATGTTTTTGTTGATTTTTTTTTCTTCCGGTTTTGGTTCTTGAACCCTGGGCCTGGACACAGTCCCTGAGCTCTTCAGCTCAAGGCTAGCACTCTACCACCTGAGCCACAGCGCCCCTTCCTGGTTTTTTTTCTTTCTTTCTGATGGCTAATTGTAGATAAGAGTCTCATGGGTGTTCATGCCTGGGCTGGTTTTGAACCATGATCTCAGTTCTCCTGAGTAGCTAGGATTACAGGCGTGTGCCACTGATGCCCAGCTTTTTGTTGAATTTTTTAAGCCAGTATTTTCTAAATGTGGTTTCTTATTTATTACTTGGCTGGCTATAAAATGTATTTTACTATACACATACACATTTGTGGGTTTTAGTTCTTTAAAACATATTAAATAGAAGAAAATAGTGTATAATAAAAATTAATGTGAATTGCACATAGCAAGGATAAGTATCATACTTGCTAGGCAGATTATCTACCACTTGAGCCATTTATATGTATTATAAAATGTATTTCTTAGTAGGAATCATAGCCAGAGAGTGAAAAGGCATGGCTGTCAGCATAGGGTCCTTGGGCTATCAGGTTGTGATACATAGCTCTCACTAGCATTTCAGCTGATATTAGAGGAAAATGGAAATGGGGAGGAGGGTAGCTCTGCTCTATTGCTCTGTCTTGGTGAGGGCTGAGTGTTCAAATCATCACACTGATAATTTTTGCAGAGCTCTGACTGCAGTTTAAGAATGGATTCTTGGGCTTGGAATAACTCAGTAATAGAGAGCACTTGCCAAGCTTGTGTGAATCCCTGAGTTTGATCTCTAGCCCTACCCCTCCTACCGTCAAAAAAAAAAAAAAAAAAAAAAGGTGGGGCGGGGGAACTGGAGAAGAACATGAAAAGGAGTGAACCCTTCACTGGCAGTGCTGTTCCAAATGGATCATAATTTCTTGGCCGAGGAGAAGTATAGAGTACTACGTAGGAGAACATTTTTTTTTTTAAATCTTCTTATTTTTACTTTTCCCACCCACCTCATGTTTTGAGTGAGATGCTCAGGATTTCTTTTGGAGTATATGCTGCAGTGGAATTTGCCATTTGGGGATTGTCTAGTGCTTGATCTGCCTTCATTTCTGAAGTGATCTTCCACTGTGATACAGAAGCTGAAGGAAGTATAGACAAATGACTGAGGGCATACTAGGTTCAAGCCCTGGGAGCCCTCTTTTCCAGGACTTTGAATTTAGAGGGAATGGTGTGGATAGAGGGGGTAGCTTGAGATCATCGCAGCTGAGTTGAGAGTCCAGTCGTGGTGACTGCTGGTGATTTGTTGGTGCTGCGAGTGGTGTCCATATCAGACTTGTCCATATTCTTTATTTGTCTTTTAAAATCACTTTTTCCCTAAGGTAAGCAGAACAAGGACACTGTATGGCTAAAGGTTGAAAGTTATGGAACCCATTTTAGATGGATTTCTGCCCCAAAAGATTTGTACAAATAGAAGGAAAAGTAAATGAACATGTGGCCACACAAGGAAAAGTAAATGAACATGTGGCCACACAAAATAAGTTAGCATGGGGTTGGGGACACAAGGTTGTTTCTTATGTGTTCTTTTAAATTATGGTTACCTTTAAGCTTTACCAGATAAAAATACCAGCAGGAGATTCAATATCTTTGCTTCCTGACATTTTGGAAATAAAAATAAATGAAAAATTATGTTATAATGTACCATAATATGGTTTTATACACTTATAAGTCAATTGGTTTGTCCTTTCTTCCTTCCTTCCTTTCTTTCCTTTCTTTCCTTCCTCCCTCCCTCCCTCCCTCTTTCTTTCTTTCTTTCTTTCTTTCTTTTTCTTTCTTTCTTTCTTTCTTTCGTCCGCTGTGGGGCCTGAACTCTGGGCCTGGGCACTGTCCCTCAGCTCTTCACCTCAAGGCTAGCGCTCTACCTCTAGAACCACAGTGCCACTTCTGGCATTTTCTGTTTCTGTGGTACTGAGGAATCAAACCCAGGGCCTCATGCATGTGAGGTAAGCACTCTACCACTGAGCCACCTTTCTTTTTTTTTTTTTAAGTCTACATGTGTTTTCAAGTCTGAAGTGTGCTTACAAAAACCAATTTCCTAATGGGTATAAGCTTTTTATTTTAACATAAAAAGTTCAGTAACTCTTGAAGCAGCACAACAATCCTGTGAAGTTTAGATCATTTTATGGTTTTCATTTTACATTGAAACTCTGAGTAATTACTTCAGGATGAATGATTTAAAAGTACTACATGGTGAAAACCAGCATCATCACTTCCCCCTCCTTTCCTCCCCCTTACCCCCAGATATAGCCCAAGCTAGCCAAGAAACTACCCTTTGGACACACAATAAATAATCGATCTGAGATTTGGCCCCAGGTTAAGGAGACTGGAAGCCCAGTATTCAAACTGTGAGGATCCTTAAAGATTATTTAATACATGTTCATTGAGGAAGATTTGAGTTTAGAGAGCCTAAGAGCCTTGATCAGTACTAAGTAGGTTCTGGCAGAACTGGACTGGAACTGGACTTCTTATGGGTAACTTACTTACTGCCTTCAGGAAGAAGTGGGAGATCAGACTGTCTTCATTTGTACCCTTTGCCACTTTTCCATGCTGCTTGACTTTTTTCCTGTACAATCCTTTCTGGTCTGCTAGTTCTTTCCTGCACGTCTATCTTTGCAGTATTCCTCCCTTCCAGCCCTTTCCTGGAAGAGCTTTATCTTACCTCTCTGTCATTTTAAGGCTTCTTTTCTCCAAACCCAAGGAGGGGCACTCTCCCATATGATTCACAGGCCAAAGCATTACCCTCTGTCTTCTTGACTGCAAGTCTGTCTGTGACTCTATGGCCCCTTTGTGTCTTCTGACTCAAGGTACCTGTGTGTAAGTTAGTTTTGCCAGCTGAAGCTACATCGTAAGGTTTTGCTGGGTTCACAGGTATCCTGTTACATCTTTGGATTCCCTGAAGCTATGTGCCTTCCCCAGGACAGTGTGGTAAATGGAAGGACAGTGAGGCTGAAGTCCAAGAAGTGTATTTGAGACTTATTCTTACCACTTACTGGCCAGTTGACTGTGGGAACATCTGAAACTAAGTCTTCTCATCTGTGAAAGAGGCTGTAAGACTTGAATGTGGTTATAGATGTGAACTTTTTTTTTTTTTAAGTGATAAGGTACTGTATAAATGAAAGGTGTTTTTTTTTTTTTTATCATGGTGGCCCAAATGCTTCATAATTACTTTAAAATGAATGATTAAAAAGTACTACATGGTGAAAAGTGTTCTTCCCTTTCTCCTATCCTCCCTAGTCAGTTGTATATAGCCCAAGCTAGCTTTGAACTTGTGATCCTCCTGCCTGAGACTCCAGACTGCTGGGTTTATAGGTATACCCCACTATGTCCCACTTCATGGCACCTTTTTGGCTGTCTACTTTGCATTGTATTTTTGACTTCTGAGAAGGATATGTGGATGGCCTTACTAATCATAGCCATCTTCTTTAATAACACTTTAGGTATATTAGTAGTAATTAGTTAAAAAGAAGAAAAAGAAAAAAAACAGAACTTTAGCAGCAGCAGTATCTTGGTACAATGTGGTTTTCAGGTAGACACTTACTGACTTTAAACAAAGTACTGTATTCACTTTGGTCAGAAACCTTCTTTCAGCTAAAGCAGGCTCATTAGGAGCAATACAGAGAGCTCGAACCATTGACTTGGCATTGATTATTTGATCATCCCTAGAAGTTTATTGTAAGTGAAGCAGCATTTACGATTCTGGGGTTTTCCTGGAACTGCTGCTATAGTTAGAAGTGAATTATTCTATGTGGCAGGAGTGGCATATAGAAAAGCCATAATTCTGACTAACTGACATGAAAAAAAGATTTTAAATTTATATTATGTCATCTTTTTGGCTCGAATCCATGAGCTTTACAGTATCTTGCAGTGCTTTGATCAGCCATTATCCCAGGTCTCAGTAAAGCCGTGGGGTCTGGTAACAGAGGCACAAGACATTTCTGTGGCTTTGTGAGAGTGAAGCACTGGTGGCATAGCTGGAAGAGAAAGAAGCAGTGGCTTTCCTGGCCCCCATGATATGGGCTTAGGCTATAGCCTCCAGAATCCTCCACCTCGAAGCACTGATGACAGGAGTGCCTTAGTTGTAGGATAGAACACAGATAAGGTAGGGTGCTTTCATGATTTTTTTTTTTTATTTTGGTCGGTCGTGGGGCTTGAACTCTGGGCCTGGGCACTGTTCCTCAGCTCTTCAGCTCAAGGCAAGCGCACTACCACTTGAGCCACAGTACCACTTGTTGTTTTCATGATTTTTAAAAATGACAGTTCTTTTTTTTCTAGAGGAGAGGGTATTGGAAAGAGCTCAATCTCCTAGATAGATGTAAGTCTATCCAGAGAAGACAATGCTGCTGATCACTGTGGAGCATTTAAATTGTTCCCCCACCCTGGGAATCCAGAGTCACATACTTACACTGATTAGCCTTTAAGCTCTCAATGTTTTTATGAGAGTTATAATGTCCATGAGATATGAAGATGGTTATTTGCCTAGTTAGGTTCTTGTACTAGAACTGTATTCTATCAAGTGGCTACTTTCAGGACATTCTCATTTTCTAAGCTTAGTTCATCAGCATTTTATTTGTATTTTCTACTTTGGAAAGCATAGGCTTTGATTCCCTCAAGTCATGTATAACTATAGGTGAAAGTATCTTTAATGAAAAGAAGGATGCTTATAACATTTGATTTTGAATCTTTTGTTGGTTTTAAGTTCATCTGTTTTTACCATATAAATCCAGTAGTGTGGTCTTTGGCCACATTGTAATGATCATATTTGGTGGGGTTGGGAGAGGTTGGGGAGAATGATTTTCAAGGAGTGACATTGATAAGGATTTGTTTGTACTCATATATTGAACCTCATTTGTACAACTACTTACGGATAATAAAATTCAAATGGACTATATTTCTTTTTCTTTTGTTCACTGTCTAACATTTAATTTTCAGTTCTTCCTTTGCACAAATACTAGTATTTCAGAAGATGCCTTTGGCAATCTTTTTATCCAAGACTTTTGGAATTCTGCTTATTGGAAATAATGTTATATACCACATATTGCAGTTAGTCAGTGTTCGGACTCACGGGGCTGTTTTGTTTCTTTTACTTTTCTTTCATTCAGAAGCTATCAGAAGTATTTGCTACTTACATGAGAATGTGAGAAACTAAAAAAATTTAAGACATTTACAAATTTCTCTGAATTTTTTTCTCATACAAAGCAGCATCTTATAAAATTGAGCTACAGAAGTAATCCTCTTGAAGAATTCACTGCTTTCATCAAAAAGCTTTTAATTGCTCATCTTTTATCCTTCTTGTTTTCTAAATTACTTTGTATTCATTTGAGTAGGAGTCAAGCCCCAGTGAATCATGTTCTTTTTAAAAGATAATTGTAATTTCTGCTGGATTGCGTTTTTAACATTGAAGATTTTTCTTTTATATCTTGTAGTAAGAAACTTGAATTGGTTTCCTGGAATTAGCCAAAGTGTTTCTAAAATGATTTTGCTGTTTTCTACTTCTTTTAAAAATTATCTACATAATGTTTCTTTGTTTATTTTGAAATATTGAAATATTATTTGAATGAAGCCATTACACTAAAAACATCCTTAATGAGAAAAGTTGTCATTCCTTATACAGCAGATTCACAGTTCTACATATAAAGGACTAGTAGAGCAGTGCCCAGCATGCCTTTTAAGTGCTGTGATAGGTGTTTAAAAAAATTGTTAGAATGTCAATTGTAACAGGAATTTTAAAAAATCAGCATACAAAATACTATAGAAAATATAGATTGTCTAAGAATCTGATTGCTAATCTTGTTTTCTCAATTTAAGATGAAGAATAATGAATATGTACGATATTGGAGGTTAGTTGGGAGAGTAAGTGTACCATGATTTCAATATATAGTGTTGCTTGCAGTAAAGAAAGAATGCTTTAGGGCTGGGAAGGTGGCTCAGTGGTAGAGCGCTTGCCTCGTATGCATGAGGCCCTGGGTTTGCTTCCTCAGCACCACATAAGCAAAAAAAAATAAAAATAAAAAAAAATCCGGAAGTGGCACTGTGGCTCAAGTGGTAGAGTGCTAGCCTTGAACTGAAGAGCTAAGGGACAGCACCCAGAGTTCAAGCCCACGACCAACAAAAGAAAGAATGCTTTAGCCTTTCTAAGAATTACACTGAGTTCTTCCCTGAATCTACCATATTTTAGTATATTGGTGTACATTTGCCTGCCACACTACATATTTACTTTTATAATCTAGCTTCCATAAATGAGAAAAACTGCATCCTTTGTATATATGAGTCTGCCTTCACTTACAATTTTTTGCAGGTCCTTTCATTTCTTTGCAGATTGGTACTTAAGGGGTGGGGTCAGGGGGAGGAAGGAAGACTAGAAGAAGGGTTTATGAGAATGCATTGTAGGGGTTTGAGGTGTGGCTCAAGGGTGATAAAACGCCAGCCAGTGAAGGAGAAGTATCAGATGCCAAGTTTGAGTACATGTCTCACAAAAATTCAATCCATATCTTACAAAGTTAAGAAAAGTAAGGGAAACCCCTTTGGGGATGGGTGAGCATGTTGAAAGGGGTGACCTTGATCAGCATGCATTATATTCATACACTTCTTTGTCAATAGCAGCTCCTTTATGTACCTATTTAAAGAATATATATATATATATATATATATATATACACATACACACATATATGTATATACACATACATACATACATATACATATGTGCGTGTGTATGTGTGTGTGTGTGTGTGTGTAAGAATGATGGGAAAACCAGTCTCCTTGCTTACAGGTTGTCATGGAATTCTAGTTCTAGAAGAACCTTAATGATTTTGTACTGACCTTTCAATCTTACCTAATGTTCAAAGAAAGTCTGTGATTCCTAAGTATAAGTAACACATAGTCTAATGGTACATATTTTAAGGCTTTGTAAGTTCTAAAAAGTTTTATGCAGTAGACTTGCTGAAAGAATAGGCTTGTATAGAACACTCAGATTCCTTCCTGCCCTACAGGTTCTCAGTCTATGTCCCTTTCTTGTTTGGCCCAAGCTTCTTTATACTCCACAGCAGGGAGTTCTTTGGCCATCTTTTGCTCATCCATGGCATCTGGCAAAACGTGGTGTTGGAATGACCTGCTCTTTGTAAGAACTGCCTGTGAGTTGCTAGTGCTGGTCTGTGTGCAGATGTGAAGATGAGAGTTATAGAAGGATTCCCTGGTCTAGCACCTTCCTTTTTCAGGACCTTTACACCTGCTGACCCTTTGGTCTACACTTCTTTTTTTGACTTGGTGTTCCACTGCTGAAACAACCATCATATCTTAATTCTATGTTACTGTCCTCTTGAGCCCCAGACTGGCTCACACTCACCCTGTTGTATGATCTCTGTTTTTGCTTCACGGTATCTTTAGTTGTTTGCAATGACATTTGTTCCATTTTCTCTGCTTCTGTTATTCTGAAAGCTCTAGATGGGCAGGGACATATTACTATTTTTCTTTATTGTGTCCTCCTCATCTAGCTTAGTTTTTGGCATAGAGAATTGCACAAAACTACTTATTGATGGAAGAATCTAAGTAAGGTGTTTTAAGTTCTACTTCAGAGTCACAGCAAGGCATTAGCATTCAGACCTCATCCTTGCTAGGCAGGTGTCCTACCATTTGAGCTGCACTTCAGTCTTTTTTTGCTTTAGCTATTTTTTTTGGGGGGGGGTCCAGTCGTGGGGCCTGAACTCTGGGCCTGGGTGCTGTCCCTCAGCTCTTCAGCTCAAGGCTAGCGCTCTACCACTTGAGCCACAGCGCCACTTCCGGTTTTTATTCTTTTTGCTTATGTGGTGCTGAGGAATTGAACCCAGGGCCTTAGGCATGCAAGGCAAGCACTCTACCACTGAGCCACCTTCCCAGCCCCTGCTTTAGCTATTTTTCAGGTATTTAAATGTATTTCTCCTGGCCTGGCATTGGACTCTGATCCTTTTCCTAACAGCCTTCTGCACAGCTTGCTTGACAAGCATGCCAATACTATTCTTGGCTTATTGCTTAAGATGGGGTTTCACTAACTTTTTGTCACGGCTAGCCTCGATTGTGATCCTTCTGGTCTCTACCTTTTGAGCAGCTAGGATATGGGTGTGAGCTATAGTGCCTGGTCACATTAAGCTAATTTTCAGTTGCTGTCTTGATATAGGAAAGGATGCCTATTCATGTAATTCAAACAGTTGTTTATATTAATTTTAAATAGATGAAAGTATAGTGGTTCATTCTTTGACTCTTGGAAAAATTGTTTACATCAAAAATAGCCAAATTAAAAGCCAAAAGTATCAAAACTCCTGTTGTATCTTCTGCCTGTCTCCTATTGTTACTTTTACTAAAGTCTGGTCTACTGCAGAAAACCTTCCCCAGTTAGCTCTTGCCAGCATGTCAGGGTTGGTCACAGCCACTCAAGATGATATTGTAACACACTCACTCTATGAAGTTCGAATTGTTTTTGTTGGTGCATTTCTCCCTTGAATGTAAATCCTGTGGGAATGCTTCTCCAAGCCTCTGAGCTAACCATTCCTTAAGTCTTTCCTGCTCCCCATCTACTGCTGCTACATAGTGCCCAGGACTGTGCTTTTCCTAGTCCTAAGTCTGATAAAATATATGAATGATAGGATGGAAAACTGAGATAATCGTGTTATCTTGGAAGCAATTTTGAATCACTGAATTTGGTAGCTTTTTCTTTGTGAAACTAATTTATTTCTAAAAGTGTGAGTTTTTGGGTGTCCTACATTGTTGCCCACTGATCTTCACAGTATCAGGAGGAAGATGGAAACGGGACAGTCTCCACTGTGACAAAGTCACAGTGCTGGTTTCCTTTCTCAGAATAGTCAAAGTAGTATCTTCTTTGCTGTCTATACCAGATGTGTCCTTATCAGTCTTTTCTTTTTCTTTCCTTCCAATTACCTCCTATCTGACTTATTTATTTTTGTCTTTAGCTTAGCTCTGAATGGACTGAAAAGTTGAGAAGAAATCCCAGTCTGCTTTTTGTGGGACATTGAACAACCGAATAAATGCAGGTATGTAGATTTGCTTTGTCCTTTCCCTTTTTCTTTCCTTTCTTCTTTTTTCCTTCCCTTTTCATTCTTCCCTCCCTTCTCCCCTCTCCCCTTTCCCCCCATCCTTTTCTTTTGGTGACAGGGTCTTGCTATGTAGACTAGGGTAGACTTGAACTGGCAATCCTCCTGTTTCCTCTTGAGTACTAAGATTGCAGACATGTGTCACCATGCCTGGCTAAGATTTTTTTTTAAGGAAAATATCTGTCTTTTAAAGAGAGTAATGAAATTTTGATTGTGAACTATAGGACTTCGGTACTATATTCTTTAAAACAGCAACAACAACAACTTAGTATCCGGCTGGGAAGGTGGCTGAGTGGGCAGAGTGCTTGCTTTGCATTCATGAGGCCCTGAGTTCAATTTCTTAGCACCACATAAGCAGAAAAAGCCAGAAGTGGTGCTGTGGCTCAAGTGGTAGAGTGCTAGTCTTGAGCTGAAGAGCTGAGGAGCAGTGCCCAGGCCCAGAGTTTAGGCCCCACGACCGTCCCCCCTCCCCAAATATATATCTTATTCCCAATGTTAACTTAAAAATTACAGGTATAAAAGCACTAGAAAGCCGAGCGCTGGTGGCTCATGCCTGTAATTCTAGCTACCCATGCCTGAAATCCTAGCTACTGAGGATCATGGTTCAAAGCCAGCCTAGGCAGGAAAGTCTGTGAGACTCTTATCTCCAATAAACCACTAGAAAACCTAAGTGGCACTGTGGCTTAAGTGGTAGAGTGCTTTGAGCTGAAGAGGTGAGGGCCAGCGCCCAGGCCCAGAGTTGGAGACCCACAACTGAACCAAAAACAAAACAAAACAAAAAACCCCCACAAAACACTAGAAAGAGTAAAAAGTTAGTTACCTTATAATCTTACCTAAATACTACTGTTAACAATTTATTTTATGTTCATCTAGATTTTAATATGTATATGCACAGCTCAGAGAACCATAATATTACCTGTATTATGCCTTTATACTTTGTAAGGTGCCAGGTACATTGTTTAGTGTTGGTGTATATAACTATGTATTTCTTGTTTAGTAGAGCTCTCCTGGAGGATATTTTTTCTAATGGTGCTATACCTTATACATGTATAATTATCTATATTACCTGATTATTTTCTTCAAGTTAAGGGATATGATTCTTTAAATTTTTCCTCTGTCATGTGTATAAAAAAATCTCTAAGAAAAATATTTTCATTGAACAGGCTTTTAACAATTCTGTTTTCCATCTGGTGTGTGTGTGTGTGTGTTGGAGCTTGAACTGAGGACCGTGTGTGTGTGTATGTGTGTGTGTGTGTGTGTTTGAACTGAGGACGTGTGTGTGTGTGTGTGTGTGTGTGTGTGTGTGTGTGTGTGTGTGTGTGTGTGTGTGTGTGTGTGTGTGTGTGTGTGTGTGTGTGTGTGTGTGTGTGTGTGTGTGTGTGTGTGTGTGTGTGTGTGTGTGTGTGTGTTTGAACTGAGGACCAGGGCCCTGTCTCTGAGCTTTTGTGTTCAGGCTAGTGCTCAACCACATGAACTACTAATACACTCTGGCTTCTTAGTAGTTAATTGGAGGTCAGAGTCTAAAGGTCCTTCCTACCAAGGATAGCTTAGAACTGCAATCCTCAGATCTCAGCCTCCTAAGTAGCTAGGATTACAGACTTGACTCACCAGTGTTTGGCTTCATCTCAGTTTTTTAATGTGGAATGAAATTAGAATCTGAGTGCTGGGTTTTAAAATGTTTTGTCTGCTGAGAGGAACTGCTTTCAACAAGATTCTGATTCTTAGATTTATTTTGGAGACTAAGCAATCAAAATGGAATGCCTTTATTTTAATTCCCCTCTTGAAAGCATACCATTTCCCCTTATCAGGGTAGCTAATAAATCAAGCAAATGGACTTGGCAAAAAGAACTGTGACTGCTGTATGCCCCATAGACTTTGCTTGTTTTGATTCTTCCTTGGTTAATCCTTCAAGCACAACTGTGTAAGCCTCTGTGCTTCAGACTAGGAACATGAATATGAGTGTCACAGTTCTTGTCCTCAGAGACCTCACAGCATGTGAATAAGCTGGCACCTTTCATTGTGGTTAGCTCAGTGTACTGAGTTTAGGGGAACAGGGAAGGGAACATCCACTTTATAGGTGAAACTGAGGATCAGTGAAGACTTCTAAAGAAGGTACTATGTAGCCTGAGTTCTAAAGAACATTAAAGTTTACTATGAAAGAAGTAAGGGAGGGGAAGGTAGCTCTGTAGAGGAGACAGCATGAACAGAGTCAGAGGGTGAGAAACAGCACCGGGGAGAGAAGGGACCAAGAATGCTGGTATCCTATGGTTTCAAGCCTGACATAAGAAGTGGAGAATGACAGGAGATAAAACAATGAGGCTAACTGGCCTGGAGAGGAAGGGCCTCAATTTAAGAGTTTGAGAACTTGTCTGTACCCTAATGGGATACCACTAGAGGATCTGATAATTTACGAAGATATTTACCTTTAGGGCTAGATGAAGGTTTGTATGACAGGCAGGAAGAAAATAGAAGTCTGAGAGCCAGAAAATTAGTTTTTAGGCCTTTGGTATTGAGGGAAGGAAAGGAAAGAATATATGGGACATTCTCCTGGTCTTCTTTGGCCTGGCCCAGGGCTGAATAGCTGAGGTTGCTTCTTTGTTCCTAGTTGTCACTTTTAAGGGCATGGGAATGACTAGCTTACAGTACCTCATAAGTGGGTCCTACCTCTCCACATCAAGCCTTCCCATTTTCCTTCCATTGGCTAGACGTCCTGTTTATCCTCCTATTTGCCTACAAGGTGATAGGGATCTGGCTCTCATTCTTACTTTTTTCATCGCCCTTCTGTATGAATATGTCTAGGTAGTCAGTTTATGTGCTCTGGCTCAGATGGGGACATGAAGACGTGATTTATGCCCTCACCCAGCTTGCTGTTTAGTAAGAGATAAGCATAAAATTAAGACTGTTGCCAGGTGCCAGTGGCTCCCACCTGTAATCCTTGCTACTCAGGAGGCTGAGATCTGAAGATCGTAGTTCAAAGCCAGCCTGAGCAGGAAAAAGCCAGAAGTGATGCTGTGGCTCAAGTGGTAGAGCACTAGCCTAGAGCATAAAGAGGCTCAGGAATTCAGACCCTGAATTCAAGCCCCAGGACTGGCAAAAAAGAAAAAGAAAAAGAAAAAAAAAAGGGCTAATTCTTGCCATAGTTCTGCTCAGAAATTATGTGATCCAGCTGGGGACCAGTGGCTCACATCTGTAATCCTACTCAAGAGACTGAGATCTGAGGATGGGGGTTTGAAGCCAGCCTGGGCAGGAAAGCCTGTGAGACTCTTACCTACTTAACTACCAAAAAAGCCAAAAGTGGAACTGTGGCTCAAGGGATAGAGCACCAACCTTGAGCAAAAAAAGCCCAATGATAGCACCCAGGCCCTGAGTTCAAGCCCCAGGACAGGCACAAAAAAATAAACAAGAAAGAAGTTATGTGATCTTAGTAAAGGTAGCAACATTAGTAATTATGTATCATTGCTTTTATATCATTAGTTCTAGAGTAGACCACGTTTTTCAACTGCAGTTTGCGTGCTGTAGAGAAAACAAATTTCTCCAGTCAGGTTTTAAGATTATTTTGATTGTTTAGAAAAGTAGTTCATTATGCTAATTAGTTAATTTTTCCATGGTTTCTTATGTCTGGCCTTTTTGATTTTTCATAAGGGAAAGAGTAGGAATACTTATATAATATCAAATGTTTCTGCTCTTACCTTCACAGGACTCTTATCACTTTAACTTTTAGTACCTAAAATGACCACATCATCTTGTCTTCCTCCCCACATAGTATCTAAACATAAAAGAGGACTGCAATGCCATGGCTTTCTGTGCTAAAATGAGGAGCTCCAAGAAGACTGAGATGAATCTGGTAGTCCCCGAGCCAGGTGTTGAAGTGACCTTTTATCTGTTGGACAGAGAGCCCCTCCGACTGGGCAATGGAGAGTACACGGCGGAGGAACTGTGCATCCGGGCTGCTCAGGAATGCAGTGAGTGTTGGTTACAGGGCTTGGGAGGCTGTGTGCCACTGGCAGAGAAGCAGATCTGAAGTCTCTCTCCCTCTTAGTTTTGCTGAGCAGTTTTCCTCTTGGCTTCCAGGAGCAGGGTTCTGCTTTGTCTCTGCCATTGCTACTTACTTCCAATTGATCTTCAGCCAGTAATTTTAAATCTGCAGTTTTACTTGTCACTGTAAAGTAACTTAATCTGTCTATATCACTAATGAACTGTTGAGTACCAGGGAATGATGGTTGCCTCCGTGTGGACTCAGTTTTTTCTTCTTTTGAGATGGCCTCTCACTGTGTAGCCTAAACTGATTTAAGATTCACAACCCTCTGTCTCATTCTCAAGTGTTGAGATTATAAACTCATGCCACCACATGAGATTGAGACTCAGTTCTTATTTCTCCCACATCTATATGATTGGGATAACATTAGCTATTGATGAGGTTGTATGTAAAACACCTAGAACAAAATACACGCTCCGTGAGCAGCATCTCTCAGTATATTAGGAATTATTCAGAACTCCTGCAGTCTGGCCTATTCTCTTACCACCTTAGCTTGCCTTTCCCCATGTGGTGCTGGGTTGAAGTAAGAAGTTGAGTGCTGCTTTGTGGCTTGGTCAAGTTGTCAGGTTGTGAAAAGGGACAGTGAAGCTGTTAATAACAGTCTGTTTTTTTTTTTTTTAGTGAGGTTTGTCTTACTTAAAGTTAGCCTCCCATCTCTGACAGTGAGAAACCAAAGCACCTAACACAGAAAAGCTCCTTTCATTAC
The DNA here is from genome assembly GCF_024711535.1 of Dipodomys merriami. Classification (NCBI taxonomy): domain Eukaryota; kingdom Metazoa; phylum Chordata; class Mammalia; order Rodentia; family Heteromyidae; genus Dipodomys; species Dipodomys merriami. Next base: position 31,105 of record NW_027206458.1, read on the forward strand.
CTTTTGAACTTGACATGAACAACTTGCCTGATTTTAAATGACAAGTGAAATAAAGACATAGAAACTTAGTTTCGGGTTTAATCTGCTTAGATTATGGTGATTATACACTTAAAACAGGTGGATTTTTTTTGTGCTGGTCCTGGGGCTTGAACTCAGATCTTGTGTACTGTCCTTGAGATTTTGTGCTCAATGCTAGTGCTCTGCCACTTTAGCTACAGCTCAACTTCTGGCTTTTTTGGTAGTAATTTGGAGATAAGAGTCTCATAGACTTTTCTACCTGTTCTGGCTTCAGAACACAGTTCTCAAATAAATCTCAGCCTGCTGGGTAGCTAGGATTACAGGTGTGAGCCACCAGTGCCTAGCCAACCCAACTTTTTTTTAAAAAATGAAATCAAGTAGGGGTAGTTAGTGCCTTAACTACTCATGAGGTTGAAATCTGAGAATTTCATTTCAAAGCCACCCCAGGCATACAAATCCATGAAACTCTTTATCTCTAGTTAACCAGAAAAAAATTAGAAGTACAAAGATAGCAGGGGTGGTAGAAAAAACTAAATGAAAGCGCAAGCCTGGAGTTGAAGCCTATATTGGCACATATATACACACACAAAACCTTAGCCCTCAAAACAACATTACAAGGATAGTATAGTTATTTCAAGAAACACCTACCTTGTTAGTAAAGTTCTTTGTCTAGAAACCCTAGAAACTCTCTGATATATCCGTCTGCTTAAAAAGCTTTAATGTGTTAGAGCACCAGAAAGTGAGAGAGCTGTGCTACAAGAAAAAGTGTAATAGACCTGCTGACTAAACATGAGATGGGTAAAAATGGGCTGAATTATATAGGGTAGTGGAAAAATAAGCCATAATTTTAAGTTACTTTGAGTAAGCAGCAATGCATATATGGAAACAGCCTTAGATAGCAGTTTAAATTATTTTTATTTTGACTGCATTAGAAAGAGTCCCTTTCAAGCTGTAAAGGACCAGGCAAGGGACCTTCATGTACTATCATTCTCATTTCAGGTATCTGATTTGAGAATAAGCACCAATTATTTTATCCCCCCTCCCCTCCCCATACTTTTTGTCATTTAAGTTTCTTGTTTGAGGTCTGGTTGGTCCTGAAACCACCGGTAATGATTATGGGTACTATGTCTCTTTTTATATACTTGTTGGAATTACAAGTCTGTATTTTATTCTGGGCTCTAAAGTGAGTAGCTTCATAATCTTTATTTTTTTTCTATCCTGCTTATTATTAAAGAATATGTTGGAGAGATAAGCTCTACTGGCCAACTTTGTTAAGCATATACTTCTTCCTAAGTTGACTACTAAAAGCATTTATGATAACTATACAGAGTTACTTAAGAGGCATATTTATTATTAATGGCAATATATTTTAATCACCACCAGAATCATTTCATTTAGTATTTATTCTAAAATGCAGTTTGTGTGTACTACTGCCAGGAATTTCTTTGCATATTTAATTTATAATCATAGTGTATATGAATTGTTTAAACTTTTTTTTTTTTGCCAGTTGTGGGGCCTGAACTCTGGGCCTGGCCGCTGTCCCTCAGCTCTTCAGCTCAAGACTAGCGCTCTACCACTTGAGCCACAGTGCCACTTCTGGCTTTTTTTTACTTATGTGGTGCTGAGGAATCGAACCCAGGGCCTCATGCATGCAAGGCAAGCGCTCTACCACTGAGCCACCTTCCCAGCCCTCAAACATGTTTTAAAGGAAGCAAATTAAAGATTTCCTAAACTCTAAGAATGTTTTTGTGATTAGCATAGTATATATTAGAGCCTCACAGATAGCCTGAAAAAGATAAAAATATTTCAATCAAGTTTCTATAAGACTTTTTCATAGACAACTAAAATGAGAAATAACAACTTTTGTTTTAAAATTAGGAATATGTACCTATTAGTTTGCCAGGAAGTATGTTTATATTCTCCAGGTGGTATAGTTCTTTATTATTATGAATGGGTTAAACTGCCTGACTGAACATGATTAAAAGTTGTATTTGCCCTAAGAGTATAAGATGACCTAGATTCTTTTTGGATAAGAGAATTTCTTATCTTTGCGTGTGTCATAGTTTGGAAACATAGGGTCAAATGAATATCTGTAATTTTCTTATGTGTTCTCTTCCCCAGGTATCTCTCCTTTATGTCACAACCTCTTTGCCTTATACGATGAGAACACCAAACTCTGGTATGCTCCAAACCACATCATCACTGTCAATGATAAGATGTCACTTCGGCTCCACTACCGCATGAGGTACCAGAGTACAAAGTTGGTGCTTGTGTAGTTTCCTCCTGCATCAAAGAATGGCAGTTAGTCTGGGTCCCTGAGTCACTTAGCTAGAAGTACAGTAATTTTGGTAATTTGTAACTTTTGTGTTTGCTTGTTATGAGAAAGTATTTCCTTAGTATTTGGTGTATAATTCAAAATGAGTTTGGTCACCCTTTACACATTTCAGAAGAGAAATCATTATACTGTAAAGACCATTGTGAATAGTGTCCAGCAGAATTTCCCAGAAGGTTAATCATGTTTATGAATTTAATGTTTTGGGTTGTAACCAGAATTTAGAAAAATAGGAAGGAATAGATAAGATCAGTACATGTACATATGGTTGGAGCATTGTATTTTGAAACTTTTTGCAATATATTTTATTATATATATTTACTGGGTCATGATATAAAATGTGTTTCTTACTAAAAGATATATCTACATGATAAACAGCACTAAAATCATAACTTAGAAATTGTAGGTTGGTCTTGCTCTCAGGGAATAGCTGTTTTAATCTTCTCCTGAAGACTTTTGACAATGGGCTATGGCTTTTCTTCTGATGAGAACTTGTCTTTTCTCCCATGTTGCAGACTTTGCTAAACCTGTAGTGTCTCGTGGTCACATAGATAGCTGGTACTTTGACCACTGCAGTCTCTTGACTTTGGAGGCATATTTAGTTTGGCAACTAGAATTGAAAGCATCTTAGATACTAGTTAATTACAAGTCAATGTCTATTTAGCAATGTAACTTATTAAAAGGAAGGATTCTCTTTGAAGAGAGAATAATTGTATATTTGTGTGCTCACACATGTGTACAGACATGTACCAGTACTAGGTCTTGAACTAAGGGACATGACTCTGTCCCATAGCTTTTTAAATCAAGGTTGGTGCTCTACTCCTTGAACCATGGCTCCACTTCCAACTTTTTGGTAGTTAATTGGAAATAAGAGTATCATGATTTGTTTGCTCAGGCTGGCTTTAAACTATAATGCTCACATGTTAGCTCCTGAGTAGCTAGGGTTGCAGACCTTAGTTTGTATAGCTCTGATTAAATCAACAGATGCTAATAGGATGCCAAAAGCATGATAGAAAAGCTGTCTCAAATCTCAGAAGCTCTCTGCAGTGTCTTAGCTTCTAGTGCCTTTGTAACTTTGGTAGAGTTGTGACCATTCCAGAATAATAGGGGTAATTTTCTGAAAGCTGAACCAGATCTCACTTTCATAATCCTTCTGGGGCTAATTTTTCTTCTTCCTCTTGTACTTATTGAAGATCTGACCTTAAGGGGAGAGGTGTCATGTAAGATTTCTCGCCTCAGATAAGGGAACCATTTACTCCACCCAGCTGAGCCTTCTGACCATATTTTGATTTGTTTTTCTAAGTATAATTTTGTTCTTTTTGGCCAAGGACTGGTTGTGTGATTAGCAAATTGATATATTTAATGGCTCTTAGTTTGGGCAGGGAACATGCCATTGAGTTCTAATTCTTTTCCTGGAGCTTTCTAAATTTAGCTGAGTCAGGATGGTAGTAGCTGGCATTCAGAAGAGACTTGAAAAAATTCAAGTCTCCTATTTCTCATGGAATAACTGATACCCAGAGAGGAGAGTTACCCAGTTATATGTGTAGTAAACTATGTTAACACTACAGTCCTCTCTGAAGCATTAGTCTTCATTAGGTGTAGGAATACCTACACCTAACAGGTTTTGCCTGTTTGCTGCTAGGAAGTACACAACAGCTTTGTTTTTGTCATCTTTACTGTACCTGATATTGTACTCAACAGGATATTGTTTTTTTTTTAAAATCACAGGCCCTTTGAACATGGGAGAAAAAAATACCACCCTAAGCTAAACAAAGCATTTGCATTACAACAAAGAAGAAAAAGTTTGAAAACTCAGTCTCAACACTGAACAAGATATGATATGAAAATAAGTGTTGGTGATTGTTGAATCCTATTTTGGGATGACATATTCTTTTGCTTAAAGCTGTGGTTTTTCTACTTTTAGATAACAATAAGATTCAATAGTTGTTTTCGCAGTATATATTAATGGAAAACAATTGCATTCTTCATTCCTTTTTGCTTTTTTTTTTCCTGGTAGTATGGGGTTTGAGCCTCCCACTTGAGTTACACTTCCAGTCCTTTTTTTGCCTTTTCAGCTAAGTGAAATCCCTGATCCCATTAGTAAAACTTCAAGCAAAATCATGGGGTACATTGTCTATACACTTAAATGTACAATCATCTGTAATAAAATTTCTCAAAAACGGGCTGGGAAGGTGGCTCAGTGGTAGAGTGCTTGCCTTGCATGCCTGAGGCCCTGGGTTTGATTCCTCAGCACCACATAAGCAAAAAGAAAAAAGCTGGAAGTGGCACTGTGGCTCAAGCGGTAGAGTGCTAGCCTTGAGCTGAAGAGCTGAGGGACAGCGCCCAGGCCCAGAGTTCAGGCCCTACAACCGGACCCCAAAAAAAAAAAAAAAAAAATTTCTCAAAAACGTATAGGTAGATTTCTGAGAGGTTTGTCTATATCTCTCTATACTTTTTTCATCATTCAGAAAATATGAATGGGCAATGACCATGCTTTGTTTATCACTGTTTTTCCTCATTGGCCTGTTATATGAACAGAAATCTGTGTATACCAAGTGTGATAAATATCTTGTTAATTTATTTCATTATAAATGGACACTTTTGACAACTTATAATTATATACATTTATGGAGAACTAAATGACTTTATTATTTATAAATCTGAAACGATTAGGCCAATCTAAATATATTCATCACCATAAATACTTAATTTTTGTGGTGAGAACATTGAAACTGCTAGCAGTTTTCAAATGTGTACTGCACTATTTTTAACTATATTGACATACTGTGCAATAGATCCTATTAAGTACTCCTACTTCTCCTGTCTCATATTTTGAACTCTTGACCATCTCAATGGTTAATTATAAAAGAAGAATCTAGGTCTTTCTAGTTTTGTCTTATTAGTAGTTAGGAAGGTTGTTGATGTTGGTAGTTACCTTTCCCTCCTTCGTTCCCTCCATCTCTCTCTCCATTCCTCCCTCATATGAGGGCTTTGAACTCAGGGCCTTACAAGAGTGTGAAGCTTTGTGGCTTATGGATGTTGGTCTGTCACTTGAGCCATGCACTTTTCTGGTTAATTGGAGATGGAATGCTATATACATAGCCTACTGAGTAGCTAGGTTTACAGGTGTGAGTCACCAGTCCCTGGCACTTTTTTTTTTTTCAAAGTAGGGATTTGGTAAGTTGCCAGACTGGCCTTAAACTCATAATTTTTCTGCCTTAGCCACCCAGGTAGCTGGTGGTATAGGTACAAGCCACAGTACTTGGCTTACCAATTTAAAAAATGGTGTTTTGACATCTTGTGAAATAAAAAACTGTCAACCTTTAACTGTGGCAACTCAAAGGGCGGGGTATGTGTTGTTGGATTGGTTCAACAAACACTTAACTTCAGTACCTCTCTTAAACTGCCTTCTCTGTCCCGGAGAGTTGTTTCTGCCATTGTGTAGGAAACCTTCCATATTGTACATAGCTCTTATGTTCCTATCACTGCCTTCCTCCACCACCAGAGTTTACCTCTTGCTCTTTTTTTTTGGGGGGGGGTGGGGGGGTCCAGTCATGGGCCTGAGCTCTAGGTCTGGACGCTATCCCTCAGCTCTTCAGTTCAAGGCTAGCGCTCTACCACTTAGGCCACAGTGCCACTTCCAGCTTTTTTTTCTTTTTTTCTGCTTATGTGGTGCTGAGGAATCAAACCCAGGGCCTCATGCATGCAAGGCAAACGCTCTACCACTGAGCCACCTTCCCAGCCCGTACCTGTTGCTCTTTTGTTGGAGTCTTGCTTTGTACCTTGGTAGTTTGGGTGGTGGTTCACTCCTCCCTGCTTGTGAAGGGGCAGGAACTATACTGAATCTCTTAGCCTGTATTCTGTCCAACTCTAGAAGAGTAAGTACTGCAAGGCTCAAGGACCAGCAGCTTCTGCATCAGCTGCATCCTTAGGGCTTTCTTGTTACAAAAATCTGATCCCTTGTCACATAAGTGGAGGGTGAAGGGATAACCAACTGCTTTGGAGACCTGATATAGTTTTTTATGTAGTATTTGGGCTCTACAGTAATGTGTTTTTTTCTGTGTTTAACAAGGAGACACCAGCTCTCATAGTCGAACTCCTACTCCTTCTCATTAAGTTACAGAGAAGATGGACTGTATAAAATCATCAAAGGAAGCAAAGTGCCGAGCATCAGCAGCTTACACTTATAATCATAGCTACTCAAGAGGCTGAGAACTAAGGATCACAGTTCAAAGACAGCCTGGGCAGAAAATTCCCCATGAGATTTCTTATCTCTAGTTAACTACTCAAAAACTGGAAGTAGAGCTGTGGCTCAAAGTGGTAGAGCGCTAGCCTTGAGCAAAAGAGCCCAGGGACAAAGCCCAGGCCCTGAATTCAAGCCCTATATTGGACTTAAAAAAAAAAAGTTACAAAGTACCAATTTTTTTTCTTTAACTTTTTACCAGTTCTTTTTGTCCATGTTAATTGCTACTCTTGAGCTCTCTCATTTTTTTTTCTTTTTTTATTGAATCTGTCAAGAATGTATTAAGCACCAGGTTCTAGGGATTCAGTGGTGAGTGAGACATTTATGGCCTCTTTTACCGTAGAGTTAACACAGTTACCCAAAAAGTTACCAGAATCCTCTGCGTATCTGTTGACCTGTTCCATGTCCTCTGCTTCCTTACAGAGGCCCCATCTCATATCAGCATGGCTCTTTTTTTTTTTAAATCTGCTGAGTTAGATTTTGTATGCTGGCATTTGTCTTTCATTGTGGTCCTAGGGACATAATCCATTAAGTGTACGCCAAAGGACTCACAATGTTATCACAGGGCCATGAAATGCATCAGTTTTATTTAAAGTCACAGTAATATGAATACAGTACAAGTTGGTTGAATTATATTCATCTTCCAATCAACACAGTTATAAAATACAACTTTCAATGTTTTCTTATTGTTGAAGGGAAAAGTACATGGGGCTCATAGAAGCTGTAGTGTAGTTGTGCTTATGATACATGACCCTCACTGTGTTTACTTTATAATGTTGCTGGATAGGACTCACAAAAGACAGAGGCTGTGCCTAAGAGCTGTCTCAGGGCCTAACACGGGACCTGCTATGACTCAGGTATAGCTCAGTGACACATATCTATTTCCTCCCTCCCATCCCTTCTTCTGCCTCTACTTCTCCCCTTCTTTCTTCCTCTTTGTCTTATCAAGTGATTGATTAATTGACTGTACAAGATCTGAAATATCAAGGCTTCTTGCTCCCTAGGTAAGTGCTCTATCATTTGAACTACCAGCCCAACAGCAGTTCTTTTTGAGGAGAGTTTTATCCACTTCAGAGTAACATGGTTGTCTTTCTATTAGCTTATGGGCAGGTCAGGGGGAGAGAACTATAGACAGAGCTAAGTCTGCATCCCAGAAACAGCCTGGGTCAATGTAGCCCAGACATGTTCATACTTTCCAGAATTCATGTTTTCCATATAGGCGACACAGGAAAGCAGTAGTTAAGAGTAACAGACTTGTGGTTGTAGAGCACCTTGCATCTTGCAACCTTCAATATCTTCATCACTGCAGTGAAAACCATAAAACATACCTTTTAGAGATGCTGTGAAGATTAGGTGGCATGTTTGTAGAGTTCTGTTATCCACAACACTATAGCTGATACTTGTAGCAGAGTTCATGTAGTTCTATTCCTAATCCTTGTTTATCCTAGGATATAGCGCCACTTTAATAATAGCAGCCTTGAAACTGGGAAATACAGCAATGTCTTGGACCAAGTCAGGATAGCCAAGCAATTTGGCTATAGCTACAGGGCCAGCATATAATTGCAGGCAGCAAGTATTTTCCTGTTTAAGATGACATAGCAGACACCACAGGACCATCCTGTGATCATCAGGAAATAAGCTATCTCCCAGTGTTGTAGAGGAAGTTCTGACAGGATACTCTGGTGAAATGCTTGCTAGAGTGAAAGTGACAGGAATGACGAGGGGATGTAAGGTGTAAACCTTTGTCTCTGCTTACCTCAGGCCAGTTCCGCTTCCAGTACCAACTACTCAGTAGACACTGGAGTCGTTTTCTAGTACCAGGGACTAAAATTGACATTTTTTTATTGCCTTTCAGGTTCTACTTCACCAACTGGCATGGGACCAATGATAATGAACAGTCTGTGTGGCGACATTCTCCAAAGAAGCAGAAAAATGGCTATGAGAAAAAAAAGGTTCTAGATGCAACCCCTCTCCTTGATGCCAGCTCATTAGAGTATCTGTTTGCTCAGGTAGGAAGTTTGGATTCAGGATGACCTGGATTTTGTGGGGAGACTGAGGCATCTGCTGGATTTAGATTCCTGGTACAGCTGAGTCTGGTGGGCTAGGGTATGTTATGTCCTGTTTTGTGGAAATTCTTGCTGTATTTAGGCTTGCCCCAGGTAAGAGGGGAGGCAGCAGTTCAATCTCCCAAGAAGCTAGCTGTTCTGCTTTTGGATTTTATTCTCTATTGCTTTCTTCCTTCCAATCCACTGCCATTTTGCTTGTTATCTGTGATGTCCTAGGCACAGAGTTGAGGGGATTTGATCTTATTCATGCAATAAATGAATGATGATTCTTGTGACATGTAGGAAGTAGAATTAACTCTCAATGTATTAGTTGAGAGTCTAAAACAGTGACCCAGAAGGGAGAAATTGCTGGTTTTGTTTAGTGTAATGGCAGTGGTGTTGAGTAAGAATGAACAGATCTGCCATTTATTTTGAAGATGAATTTGATACTACCTACTGATGTGCAAGGTGAGAGGATTGGAAGATAAATGATGATTTCTAGGATTTTGTTTGGGGCAATGTTTGGTGGAGAGTGAGCCTGAGGAAGATTTAGTTCCCCTTTGGAGAAGCTTATGAGACATACAAGAGGAGCTTTAGGGGGCTGGGAAGGTGTCTCCGTGGTAGAGCACTTGCCTTGCATGCATGAGGCCCTGGGTTTGATTCCTCAGCACCACATAAGCAGAAAAAGCCAGAAGTGGCACTGTGGCTCAAGTGGTAGAGCGCTAGTCTTGAGCTGAAGAGCTGAGGGACAGTGCCCAGGCCCAGAGTTCAGGCCCCACGACTAGACCATTCTCCTATCCCTCCAAAAGAGAGGAGCTTTAGATAGGAAATTGAATAATGATACTAGAAAGCAAATCCTTTATTTGTTTATTTATTTATTTATCACATACTCCTTGATGTTTTTGTTTTTTCTCAAGTTTTCCCTATGATGCTATCATTATGATAAGTTGTTATGAACAACCTAACTTCATATATATATGGGTTTCTGTCCATGCCTTTTATTTCCTTAGGGCATGAGTTTTTATATCGAAGTTACAGCTCACTGTACAGCTTTCATTACTGTTTGTACTTTATCCTGTTCCCTAAGTAAATTAGAACTAGCTTTAGAGACTATTATAGAGAAACAAGATAATGTATAACCATGGGCAGATATTGTTTAGACAGAAGTAATCAGACTGATCTTTTTGACATCAACCTCTCAGTTTCATGTATCTCTATTTGAGATTTATTCTTTTTTCCCCCCCACCTATGTTTCCCCATTCACAATACAGATTAAGTACAGGGCCTAGGCTAAGGTGTATATGGGGTAGGTTTACTCTGCCTCCTCTTTGTATACAGTCAGTGTAAGAACACAGCCCATGGTAGGCACCAGGAGGCCTCTGAGATTTATTCTTTCATCATTCTTGGGAGCAGAGGTATAAAGGAAGACTATGACATATTTCAAGGATGAAGTATTACATTAATACTCTGGCCTTTTGCAGAATTATGTATGATATAGTTGTGTAGAAAATGTTCACAGAAAAATCAGTTACACTTGCTCCTCCCCCCCAAAAAAATCCTAGCTTCAGATTTTGTTCTTGTCTTACTTAGCACATTATAAGAAGATTATTGTTGGTTTTCAGAAATTTGTAGAATTTGCTAGTAACCTTTCCTTACCTAAGAGGAACAAGAAGTCCAGTCGTGGGCAGAAAAGGAACTGCAGCTTGAGAATCCCCTAAAAAGTCATCAGGGGACTGGGAAGATGGCTCAGTGGTAGAGCGCTTGCCTTGCATGCATGAGGCCCTGGGTTCGATTCCTTAGCACCACATAAGCAGAAAAAAAAAGCCGGAAGTGGTGCTGTGGCTCAAATGGTAGAATGCTAGCCTTGAGCTGAAGAGCTGAGGGACAGCGCAAGGCCCAGAGTTCAGGCCCACGGCCGCCCCCGCCCCCCAAAAAAATAAGTCATCAGGTACTGGTGGCTCACACCTATAATCCTAGCTACATAGGAGGCTGAGCCCCCACAGAAGTCCATGAGACTCTTATCACCCAGAAGCTAGAAGTAGAGCTGTGGCTCAAGTGGTAAAGTGCTGGCCTGGACTGTGCCCTACCCCCTGAGTTCAAGCCCCAGAACTGGCACACACACGACTGTGCCTGCCCGTGTGTGTGTGTACACCCTTACACACAGCCATCACAGTGAAGTTTTCTGAGAGAAAATGATTGTCTTCAATAGGAGCCCCTCTTCACATCTTTCCCTGCATCAGTCTAGAAAAAGACTGAAGAGTTTACAGTCCTCAGTGTGCTGAGTGCTTTTACGTCTTCAGTGCAGATTGTGTATGGTTATGGTACAATGTTGAAGAAAGGCTCCTTGGAATCAGGTCTAGGTTGAATCTTAACCTACCACTCACTAAACTCCTGGCCCCATACTACTCTGTTCTATTGATGCTTTTGGTAGGTAACTCTCTGACATTTGATCATCTTGTTTGTTTATTATACTGGGGTTTGAACTTGATCTCATGTTTATTATGCAGGTGCTCTGCCACTTGAGACATGCTCCCTAGCCCTTTTTACTTATTTGTTAGATAGGGTCTCTCATTTTTACCTTGTCTTGCCTTGGTCAACAATCCTCCTACCTATGCCTCCCATGTAACTGGAGTAGCAAGTATGTACCACGGTGTCCAACTCACTAACTTTTTACCCAGGCTGGTCTCAAACTTTAATCTCCCGATCTCAGTCTCTCAAGTAGCTGGGATTACATCTAGGTACCATACTCAGCCTTTCTTCCTCTTTAGAATGGAATCCCCATGAGGTCAGAGCATGGTTTAGTTAATTGCAATCTGTTCAATGCCACTCATTATTTGTGGCCCATAATTGATTCTGCTGAATGAATGAGTGGGATTGCCTTAGAGTCCTCATCTGTTAGAGAGAGCTAATGTTAATACCTGCCTGACATGGCTATTGTAAATATTAAGTGAAATAATATAAAGGAACCGAGCATAGAATCTAGAAATGAGATTGGGATTAAGAAGAGAGCCAAAATGGACATCATCATCATTGCTTTGAACAAGGCAGTTTTGGAACTCTTTGCTAAGTTTCTCTGCCTCCTAATTACATAAGGGGTGTGTACCCTGATGCAGGTTCAATACTGGTAACTTTTAACAGCAGATATGGAAACATACATGCGATAGATGCACTATAGAATGTGAATTCCTTCCCCTTTCTTTTAAGTTTACATTAGAAAGGGAGGCTGTGGCCCTGCCAACTTTATATACCAGTTTTTGGACTAGCTGTCTAGTATGTTTGTGGAATTAAAGAGTGATCAGAGTCACTCAGCCTAGTGTCACTACTGTGCTCTGGTGCAGCTTAGTCTAGCATGCTCTGGGATGTTATTCAGCCCAGTGCCACTTTTCCATGCTCTAGTGTAGTTTGCTGATATGGCAAGCTCTGTGAAGGGGCTTTATATGTTTGTACTCTTCACCAATGCATTTCAGAGTGCCCAAAAAATACTGCTTAATTGAATGACTGAAACTAAGGAGAACATTAATGCCCAGCTTTGTTGAAAAGTTTTGATGTTGGAGAAACTGTAAATATGATTTATATCATTGCTGTAGTGCTTTTCTGGGTATCATCTCCCAGTCTGGAAGCTGTACTGTCAAGATAAAAAAAGACAAGTAGGACCAGTCACGAGTGGCTCATACCTGTATTCTTGCTACTCTGCTACTCAGGAGGCTAAGATCTGAGGATCAAGGTCTGAAGCCAGTCTGGGTAGGAAAGTATGTGAGAGTCTTATCTCAAAATAAGCGTGCGTGCGCACACACACGCACACGCGCACGCGCACATGCACACACACACGCACACACACGCTGTGGCTCAAGTGGTAGAGTGCTAGCCTTGAGCAAAAACACCCAGGGATAGTACCCAGGCCCTGAGTTCAAACCCCAAATGGGCAAAAAAATTAAAAAAAAAAAAAGACAAGTGGGCTTCGATGCTAAGTGATTATGGTTCCTTTTACTCCAAAGGGACAGTATGATTTGATCAAATGCCTAGCTCCCATTCGAGACCCTAAGACTGAGCAGGATGGACATGATATTGAGAACGAGTGCCTCGGAATGGCTGTCCTGGCCATCTCACACTATGCCATGATAAAGAAGATGCAGTTGCCAGAACTTCCCAAGGACATCAGGTAATCCTTTCTTCTGGACAAAGAGTGGATGGTGGAGATGATGTTGTTTTTATATGCACTCACACATGTCATATGACTACACCCAGCATTTGCCTAACACCTGTTCTCTGCAAAACCCAAATCTTAGAATATTTGAAAAAGATAGCTTACTTAAAACTGAGACCTGATTTTAAAAAAATGTTTTGTTGTTATTATAACAGTGATGTACAGAGAGGTTACAGTTACACAAATCAGGTAAAAAGTGCATTTATGCTTTGTTCTTTTTTTGTTTGATTTTTTTTTTGTTTTTGTAAGTTGTAGGGCTTGAACTCAGGACTTGGGTGCTGTCTCTAAACTCTTTTGCTCAAGGCTAGTGTTCTACCATTTTGAGCCACAGCCCCACTTCCAGGAGTACTTTCCTTTTTGGACAATATCATCCCTTCCCTTGCTCTGTGATCTGATTTTAAATAATGACTGGTAGTCTCAGAAACCTATTCTGCAGTGTAATTTGTTGAATAAGGATTCCACTCAGGTTAGTGACTCACCTTCTTCTTACCCATGGTGGACATTGCCATCTGTGTCTGCAGTTTTCTCCATGGTGTCCTATTTCACAGTCCTCAATATTGCAGTATAAGAAGCTGTTGCTACCCTAGCCTGAACTCCCAGAGAGCTTACATAGCATACTAGGGAGCCATTCATTCTTACATGTGGGATGATTAAACTTCATTATATTATATAAGAAAATTGTATTTATATTATAAAATATTAAAGGTTAACATTCAGCATGTTTTTAATTTTGTATAGTTTTTTTTTTTACTCCTCAATAGGGTATTGTTATTGTCATAAATGAAGAGAGTCTCTATATCAAGAGTTTTTTTTTATGGCTCCATTAACTATAATAGGTAGTAAACATCTCATAAAGTTATTTGTTTTTTACTTTATGGTACTGGGGTTTGAGCTCAGGGCCTTGTGTTTGCCAGGCAGGCTTTCTACTACTTGAGACACATCCTCAGTCTGACTTCTTGTTTCTCTTTACCCTTGACCATAGTCCATCTCATTCTCAGTAAAGCAAGAATTGAGTTATTGCTTTCTCTTTTTTTCTGTTGCCTTTAACCTTCATTCTGGGTGCGAGCGTGCGTGCGTGCGTGCGTGCGTGCGTGCGTGCGTGCGTGCGTGTGTGTGTGTGTGTATTTATTTATTTACCTTTGGTGCTGGTTCTTGGGCTTGAACTCAATGTGCTTTAGCTTTTTCACTCAAGCCTGCCACTCTTCTATTTGAGCCATAACTCTTCTTCTGGCTTTTAATTGTAGTTAAGAGTGTCATGGACTTTCCTGTCCAGGCTGGCTTCTAAACTGTCATCTTCAGATCTTAGTCTCTTGAGATCTGAAGCTATGGTTATAGATGTGAACCACTTGTGCCTGGCCGTCTTTATATTTTCATTAGGCTGAAACAAAAAGAGAGACAGCTCTTCTCTCTTGTATTAATCTATATTAAAAATTATACTATAAGTTGAGGATAAATGCCAAACTTCATAATACACTTCTGCTGTGAAACCATTAATGTTGCAGGGCTTCTCTGGGACAGGTATACCACACTCCTGGGGATAACAAGCAAATAAGTCTCCTCATTTGTTTGTTCCATAGTAGACTTGTTCTTTCTTTTATAGATGCTCATGATCATCTTAGAACTGACTCTTGTTTTGAAAATACTACCAGTTTGTTGAGACTGATTGTTATATATCTTCTCATTAGTACCTTGGTGGATAACTATTCTTTCTGTTGACTAGATGATCCACTTAATATATTTGGGATGTACTCATGTGACAAACACTTAGCCTTTGAGTACTTTTCTTATTTTTTAAATAAAAAAATCCTATGGCTGGGGCTGGTGGCCCACCACTGTAACTCTAGCTACTCAGGAGGCCGAGATCTGAGGATCTGGGATCAAAGCTAGCCTGGGCAGAAAAGTCCATGAGACTCATTATCTCCAAATAATCACCAGAAAATCAGAAGTGGCACTGTGGCTCAAAGTAGTAGAATGCTAGCTGTGAGCAAAAAAGCTCAGGGACAGTACCCAGGCCCTGAGTTCAAGTTCCACAACTGACAAAAATATACAAAATAAAATAGATCTTTATAGAAAAATAAGCAGACAGACAGGCAAAGTAGCACATTGCCATACATTATTATATGTGAGTGTTAACATGCTTAGAACAATTAAACTAGCAAGCAAAAAGGTAAATATGTATTTTTGTGTCTGTGAATGTATTTTTGTGATTCAGAAAATTTGATGTACCTTTCCATTCTTTCTCCTTCTCAATTCATGTTCAACACTTTTTTATTTATTATTATGGTGATGCAGGAATAGGTCCTCCTTTCTCATTTGACAACAGACAGGTTTGCTTCGGAATCTTTTCCCACTAACCTGATGAGAAATAAAGAGATACCTTTATTTCTTGTAGCTACAAGCGATATATTCCAGAAACATTGAATAAATCCATCAGACAAAGAAATCTTCTCACCAGAATGAGAATAAATAACGTTTTCAAGGACTTCCTCAAGGAATTTAACAATAAGACTATTTGCGACAGCAGTGTGTCCACACATGACCTGAAGGTGAAATACCTGGCTACCTTGGAAACGCTGACAAAACATTATGGGGCTGAAATATTCGAGACTTCAATGTTACTGATATCATCAGAAAATGAGAATTGGCGTCATTCAAATGACAGTGGAAATGTTCTTTACTATGAAGTAATGGTGACTGGAAACCTTGGAATCCAGTGGCGACAAAAACCAAATGTAAGTGCATGTCAGTAACCCTTATGGTTGGAGTTTATTTAAGCTAGGGACTGTACATGAGTCATCTCTTAGTCATTCATGAAGCACATTTGAGGCAAGAATTGAACTTAGGCCTCTGGCTTTATGAAATAGGATTATCAGCTTTACAAAATTAAAGATCTTGTGGGGTAGAGGGGTTCTAAGAACCTGGTTTTAAATCTAAGGAAACCTGTCTCCATATTTTAACTCCACTAGTTTTGGTTAGAAGGCCTTGGGAGGGTTATTTTACCCATATCAGCTACATATTATTCATCCATCAAATAGAAATACATTTGTTCCTTAATGTCTGAGGGGAAGGGGTAGCTCCAGAACTCTCTGTAGATATCAAAATCTGTGGGTACTCTTGGATGTAAAAAGATGTAGTATTTGTATATAATGTGTGTATATTGTCTTGTATAGTTGGTAGTTCTAGATTACTTATAATACTTAATAGATGTAAATGCTACATTATATACATTAGGGATAATTATGGAAAAAACCCAAATCTACATGTTCAGCACAGATATAGAGGTCTAACCTACATTTTCATTCATTGGTTGATTGGATCCACTGATCAATGCAGAATCCATGGGTGTGGAACCTGTGAATATTTTTCACCAACTATTTTTATTGTATCTAGTTCATAGCATTTAGCACAGAATGGGGGATATAATAAGTGTTGAATAAATTTAATATAACTAGTATTATAATTATTACAGTAAGTAATAATAGAAAATTAAATGAGAGTCATTCTCATGCTGAGATAAAAATGGCTGGTACTTACCAAGGGATTTCTGTATCATAGATATTGTGTTATTAAGTATGTACCTAATCTCAGAGAACCTTGTGAAGATTTAAGTTTTCTGTTTTGTGGCAGGGGAAAAGGAGATTCAAAGAGATGACTTCAATAGCTAAGTAACTGACTGAGGCGGGAATTTAGCCTAGAACTCTATGGTGTTCAGAGTCATGCTGTACAACATATTTCACCTTAGGTTAGATAGATGTTCTCTTTTTTTCTGATTTACTTTATTGTTGTTTTAGAGGTGATATACAGCAGAGTTACCTTTACATATGTCAGGTAATACATTTCCTTGTGCATAATGTCATCTGTTCCCTCATTCTCTCCCATTCCCTCCCTCCCATCTCTGCCCACATGTTGCATAGTTCACTTTCATCAGTGTCCAGTGAGCTTCACTGCTGCACTTTTTCCTCCGATTCTGTGCCCTCCTTTCACCCTCTCATAGATGTGCACAAGTATACCATATATAAGATAAAAAAATGCAGAGTCGTTAGAAAAAGAAAGAAAACAAATTAAGAAAAAGTCCTTTGTTTCCATATCTTTGGAGTTCGTTTCAGTACGTATATTATTTTATAGACATATGAAGATGCTCTTGGCTATTGAACCTTTGTGATTATCTCCTAACACTATCCTCTTTTGGTCTCACTATGTTAATATCTAGAATTCTGTGTAATTTGTCATATCTCAGTGCATTTTAGATTTAACTTCTGCATATCACGGAGAACATGGGCCATTTGTCTCTGATCTTGGCTTACCTCGCTTAATACAGTATGTTCTAGTTCCATTCCTTTCCCTGCAAATGACATTATTTAATTCTTTCTTTCTAATGGCTGTGTAAAATTCCATTGAGATAATGTTTCTTTAGTGTACAGATGATTCAAGAATGAGATTCATGTCCTCTTTGGAAATCTCTAGTTGATAACTGTCATAGAGTCATTGATTATACAGAGAGAGCTCACATTATACCCAGTTGTATTTGGGAAGAACCTGTTCTTTGTGCTGACAAACAGGGCCCATATGGAAACAAGGAAGCATGATTGTCAACACATGCCCATGGGGCAATTACATCTCTTCCGGAGCTGACACGCACATTTTATATAAATGTCAGTGTGCTCATTAAGATGTGAAATCCCAAGATTTCCTGATGATACTCAGTCCTTTTGTTCTAAACTCAATTGCTGTGTGAGGTCTGGCAGGTGACTTTCTCCTCCTTGGCCTGCATGCAGTTGCCAAATGTATTGATCTTTTACCAGAAAAAAAGTAGAAACCAAGTAACTTTGTTCCCTTTTTGGTGTCTTTATCAGGCTGTTCCCATTGAAAAGGAAAAAAATAAGCTGAAGAGGAAGAAACTGGAAAATAAACTTAAAAAGGATGAGGAGAAAAACAAAATCAGGGAAGAGTGGACTAACTTTTCATACTTCCCTGAAATCACTCACATTGTAATAAAGGAGTCTGTAGTCAGCATTAACAAGCAGGACAACAAAAAAATGGTAAGTTTGTTCAGAAGCTGTTTGATCTGGATATGGTAGGGAGAGGGAGACATTGCTGAGGACATGTGATTCCAGATTTCCTATCCCAAGAGAGAATCTCATTCAAGCCAAACAGGCCCATTGCAAAGTATCATCAGTGTCCATTTTCATTGGTATATTCCGGTGTCTTTCTTTGGTTTTGCAAATGTGAATTTCCCTTTCTGTTTGCTGCCTACCTAGTGACACTTCCGCATAAATATTTAATTCACAGGAATTAGTAGATTTGAAGGAAAAGAAAACCAGTGCATGTATTTTTCTTCAGGGCCTCCTCCTATTCAGCTTCTCTGCTATGTTGGATGGGTCATCTGGGACTAGAAAGTGGGAATCCCAGCAGGCCTTCGGGCAGGCCTTATTAAGGTATAAGGCACACCCAGGGACTCTCAGGCAGAAGAATGGATATTCATCTCACTTCCTCTTTCCTGGTAGCACTTGAGGACTTAATCTAAACAAGCAAGTCAGTTTGGCAGAGAAAGTAGAAACTGCTAAAATATATAGTTATGTATGTCAGGGAAACTCACAAATGACAACACCAGAGAGGACAGACCGGTGAAAAAAAGAGTACATTCACAGTGCAAAAAGAGGCAACACCAAGAAAATGCTATGTGCTGCCTAAATTTAGCATAGGAAAAGTCTTGTGTGTGATGTGGCGTAGGATAAATTGATCATCACTCAAGCCAGAGTAACTTGTTTTTCTTTTTTTTTCTTTTTATTTAATTAAAAAAATTTGTGAACATACTGTACAGAGGGGTTACAATTACATGGGCAGGATAATGCGTAGTAACTTGTTTTTCTAACACAGTCTTTTGGAAAGCAGTTTGATAGCAAGACATTAACTAACATGTACGGTACTTAAAAATTGACATTGAATTGAAGCCTCTTCGTACAATTACTTAATTTGTTTTTAAAGCCTTGAAAATATTTGTATGTCCCTCCATTCAAGAATCTAGGGTCAGGGCTGTGAAGGTGGCTCAGTGGTAGAGTCCTTACCTTGCATGCATGAGGCCCTGGGTTTGATTTCTCTGCACCACATACACAGAAAAAGCTGGAAGAGGTACTGTGACCCAAGTGGTAGAACACTAGCCTTGAGCTGAAGAGCTGAAGGACAACGCCCAGGCCCAGAGTTCAAGCCCCACAACCGACAAAAAAATAAATGAGGGCTGGGAAGGTGGCTCAGTGGTAGAGCGCTTGCCTTGCATGCATGAGGCCCTGGGTTCGATTCCTCAGCACCACATAAGCAAAAAGAAAAAAGCCGGAAGTGGCGCTGTGGCTCCAGTGGTAGAGTGCTAGCCTTGAGCTGAAGAGCTGAGGGACAGTGCCCAGGCCCAGAATTCAGGCCCCACGACTGGATCCCCCCCCCAAAAAAAAATGAATCTAGGGTCAAGAAAAGAAAAAAGGGAGGGAGGGAGGGACTGAAAGAAAGAAAAGAAATAACCAAGGAGTTGGAGGCATTGCTGACTCTGTTGGTAGAAATCTAGCCAGTGAACCATAGCATCAGGTATTGAGTTCAAATCTTGGACCTAAAAAGGGTGTTGATCTTCTAGAAGCAATGTGAGATGCAGGCAGTGATTAATGAATAAGAATCATTTTAGCAAAATTCAGTGTCAAAATACTGAAAGAAACCTACGTATGCAGTTCACCCAAGTAGTAGTAGTATATAATCACATTTCCTTTAGAAGTAAAAAAGAAGCATGTAAAACTTTACCTATAAATCTGGTAAATTTCCTCATGATCTGAGGCCACCCCTGGTAGAGTACCTGCCTAGCAAATGTGAGGCCTTGAATTTAACCAACCACTCCCCCCACCCCCATCAGATATTACTAGTCATTTACTTAGGGTGAGATTATTGGTGGCTTTAATTTTATTGGGAAAATGTAATAAAAGCAAGCGAGGACAGGAATAGAAAAGATAGATACTAATGGAAATATGGAAAATGTAGGGCAAGAGAAAATAAGTATCAAAATGTAGATACCATATTGTAGATGACAGGCCCTGGGTTATATGATGTGCCTGTGTTATCAGTCCTTACTTAAGGTACTGAGCTATGGCTGTAGCAATACCAGCTGTTTCAACTGAAGACCCTGAGATCATAACAGAGAGATGTAGAACCTGGTGCAGGGTCACAGAGTGAGAAAGCTTCAGAACTTGCCCTGTCTGGTCCAGGCCTTACTTTTTGCCTTCATTGCTTGGGTGTCTAAGGTGTTATCTCTCAGGGACTTTGAGGCAATGAGGAAGAGGTTGGCCAGAGATCTGAGTCTTGAATGTAGACAGTCCCTTAAGACAGTGGGAGGAGGAGGAGAAAAAGAAGCAACAGATAGGATACACATTTTGTGAGCCTGTCTTACCACTTCACAGTTGACACAGTCAGATCTGGCACTTGGTTGGGGCCTCTATCCCCCAAGTCAGAGCTTTCTTACCCTGGCCATTAGGCCCACAACTCTGCCCAGCTATGTCCAGCACTTCTTATTCTAAGTTCTTTGCAAGAGCCCACTCTTTTAATTTTCATTTTAACTCTGATTGGATAGATAGTTGTTCATACTTTACTGAGAATGAAACTGAGTCACAAAGAGGTTAAGTAATCTATCCAGAACACATAAGTACTTGATTAAACCATTTGAAATTGCCAATACCTGACCATTTGACCTACAAAAATAGTGAGTAGTACATATGCTTAAACCCAGTAGCAGGTAGAGATGCTGTGATCTGAACCCAGATAGGATCATCTAGAACTTGTGGATTAGATGTACCATTCCACACTTCCACTTGAGTATCTCATTCCCCTGTGTTTTCCTTTGATTAGGCAGCACTTTGGCTGATGGTCTTTCAGGAAAGCGTGACCACAGATCAGCAAATCCATATTGGTGTATCACTTCACTCTGCATCACTTTGACATTTCCAGTTCTACTTAGACTTCTGCTCTTAGGAAACAGGTGCTCTTATGGCTAGGGAAGGAGCTGCCTTACCAATCCTGCCCCTCATTTGAGAGTCTCTCAAATCTGCTTTCCAGAGAAATTTTCAGATGGATACTAGGTTACACCTGAAAGGGCCCCTTCTGAGGGGCCAGCTCAGTGGTGCCCTGCCCTCGCACTTCTTTGGCTCGACCTTACAGCACCACCCTTCCTTTAACATTATAGCTGTTAGAAGGACCTCTTTACCTCCTTCCTAACTAGCTGCGAATACATACTGGCCTCCTTTCCTCTTTCTGTGTCTTTGCTTCACTAGCCTCTCCCTTTTCTAGAAATAAGAACTTTATACTCCAAGTGTTCTTCTTCCCCTCTCTGAAGGTTCAGGTGCTTTTTAGTATTTTTTTTAAGCCAGAGCTCCGAATCATGGTTTTCATGTATTTTCTTACCAAGAGATGTTCTTGGATGAGCAACCATTTCTACTCAGATTGGCAGTATTTGATCTGGGACCCTTGGCTTTTTTCCTCCAAGTATTTTTCTAAATATGGTCCTTTGTGGCATTCCAAGTCTCTCTTCCTTGCTTTGCCTTGGCTTTTTTTTTCCTCTCCAAGTAAGACTTGCCTCCTCCAAACAAACTCTCCAAGCTCCTTGCACTTAGCCTGCCAAACTGCACTGTGTATGGGCCCATTCTTGGATTAGAACCTAGGAATGTCATCTTCTGTATCAGAAGATGAGGCAGCCGTGCCTCTGCTCCTTCACTGGAATAATACCAATTCATTGTTCATTGCTTTGTGCTAAGACCAGGATGCATATCTTCTCCTCTTACCACCTCCACTTTTGTGCCCCTGCCACTTTTATTGAGGCAATTGTTTTTCCTTTATGGACTTACAAGTCCATTTCTCTGTAGGTCTCTCTTATTGCCACAGTCTTCCTTTGGTCCCATCCCTTCCTATTCAACTCCTATTCAAAGGCCCATTAAGATAACAGATGAGTAAACTTGGAACAATATAGGTTCCCTGTAAAGGCTGGAGTACAGTTACCTTCAACAAAATGGTTTCCCTGTGAGGTTATATGTTCTGCATTTTGCTTTAAGTATCTTCTCACTATGTACGCTACAAACAATGTTGACTACGTAGGGTGGTTGACACATGTTGTAACCATTGGAATGTCTTTTCTTTTAACAGGAGCTGAAACTTTCTTCCCATGAGGAGGCCTTGTCCTTTGTATCCTTGGTAGATGGCTATTTCCGGCTCACAGCAGATGCCCACCATTACCTCTGCACTGACGTGGCTCCCCCACTGATTGTCCACAACATACAGAATGGCTGTCATGGTCCAATCTGGTTGGTTCTAGAATGCTTTGGTAACTTTGGTATGACAAGTAGCCCAGATTTTAGCAGTAGGGAGCTTGGCCTCCTCTAACCCCAGTCCAGTTATTTAGGCTGGAGCAGTTGACTCTGTTCATTCATGGTACATATGGACTGCCTTTTCTATAGCTGCTGTCTGAGCTTTAGTCCTGGCTGTTGTCTCCTACCATAGCCTCTCAATTCCTCCCTTACTTTGTCTGTACTCATAGTTTTAATACCTTCATGTCTCCATAGCTGATCAACCAGTACTACCTTTCTTAATTCCCTACCCTGTCAAATTCTGTGGGCAGTTCAAGGTAGGAAACATCTCAGTACCAGGCAGGAGGTAAGTAGAATCCTGGGTTAGCTTGGCCTACTGGTGCTGGAGGAGTGGTGAGGACTGGGTGTGTGATTCAGCCTGAAAGCCAGAAGGAGCCCTGTCAGATGCCTTAGAACACCTATGTCTTAGAATTGGTAACCTGTCTCTGCAAATGGGAAGCATAGTATAACACAAGGCAACCATAGATTTTTTTAACTCTCCTCATGACAAATGTACAAACTTTTTTAAAAAGAATTGTACTTGGCCTCTTGTAACTTCTCCTTACTCATTTGTGTTCTCCTTTTGAGACAGCAGGATTTCAGTATACTTCCTGACAAAGGAAGACTGTGGTTTGTTTTGCTTTGTTTTTGAGTACTAGGGATTGAATTCACGTGCTAGGCAGGGGCTCTGCCACTGAGCTATATCACCAGCCTACAACTGATTCTTTAGATCTGGGATAGTATTTCTTCAGCTACTTTACACATGATTTGCTTTCCAGTTTCCTCTCCTGGTTACCTAGTGAAAGGCAAGTTGCTGTTGTTTTGGACTGTGACTTGTAGTCTTATGAACTTAGGGGAGATTGTCATGAAGAATTTCAGAATAAGGAGTTGACCACCATAAAAGTATCTTCCTCCAGTGTCTCACTCATGATTATTATGTTTCAGGGCCCTGGAATTTTCTATTCCCTAGGCTAGGAATGCCCTTCCACTGACATCTATCTACACAGACCCTACCTACCTCTTTCAGGTGACAGCTAGCACTCCATCCATGGAGTTTTCCCTTGACCACACTATATAAAATAACACCTCTCCCTCCTTTCCACCTTCCCCTCTTTCCCTCTTTGGCTACTGTCCTCTGCTTGGTTTTCTTTCAGTGGCATTTATTAGCACCTATGTCCTGTGTTTACGTGTCTGTGTGTTTCTGGTTTGAGCCTCCTTAAGGCAGGGCCACTGTCTGCAATGTTCCCTGCCTTGTCTAGCACCCTCACTCAGCAGAGCCTGGCACATCATAGGCCTTCAGTATTTGTTGAAGGATACGTGTTTTATGTTCTGTGGGAGGTTGGAACTCTCTCTGTCTCAGGAGGCTTCTCAAAGTAGTCCATCTTCACATTGAATTAAGTGTGAAGAATCACTGATGGGTTGCCAGGTCTTGAAGAAGGAGCAGAGTATTCCAGGTAGGGGCTCAGCTGTGCAAAGATGTGGCAGTGTCAGATAGCAGGACACAGTTGAAAAGTCTGCATTTCTAAAGCATATTGATCATGTCAGCCCTCTTTTACCAGCATTTTATGAGTAGCACGCACTCAGTGCTAGTGTAATTCTTCTACCTGGATTTATTTAGTGAGTATTTATTGCCCTCTATATGCTCCAATTCATTGGTCCTGGGAATACAAGAGTGTAAGACAGGCATGTTCCCTGCTAGCACCTTTTTTAATCTTCATTGATTTATTCATTCAGTGTGTTATTTACTGAGTGCTTTCTATGAGCCCAGCCTGTTCTGGTTACTAAGGTTATAGCAATAAGAAATGCTGACCTAAATATCTACCATAATGTTCCACTTGGACTGGGTTAGGGGTGATTGGAGGTGGCTAAGTATGGGATCTCTGCATCATTGGTAGCTCCCTGTCACCAGCTTTAGGGACACTCTTTTTTTTTAAATAATTTTTTATTGAGATAGTGATTACATAAATTTCACAAATTTCACAGTATTGTGAGATAGTGATACTTAAAGGCACAAACACATTTTAACCTTCGCAAGGCAACTTGTTTTTATCATGGTCTATAATATTTGTGAATTCTATGAGCTTTGACAATACAACTATTTCTTCCACATGGGGTGATATGTACATTTCTTTCCTTTTGCTTAGTGTAAGCTGTTCCCTCTTTCCTCTCATTCCCTCCCTCCCATCGCTGCCCTTGAGTTGCTTTGTTCGTTTTCATCAAAGTCCAGCGCAGCTGATGGGCCCTCTGTTGTATATTTTCCCCTGTTTCCATCTGATTCTGTGCCTTCCTACTAGCTTTCCTCAGATGTGCACATACATATGCCATATATGAGGTCAAGAACATGGAGTCATTTAGAAATGGTATGACAAAATGAATGGAAGTCCTTTGTTTCTTGAGTCCTGTTTACTTTGTCATATCTCTTTGCATTTTGGATTTAGTATCCACATACTAGGGAGACCATGTGTAGGGATACTCTTTAGTGAGTATTTGTGTTGTTTTTGGGGAACTTGGGGCAACTCAATGCCTTGGGGGCAAGTTGGATCCTTCTCTGTATTAGAGATTCATCCTCAGTGTTCATGGATAGTTCCATATGTCTCATATATCATATCAGACACTGTAGGACTCCAAATGGGTTATATAATGGGGCTGTAAGAATTGAGGCAGCTCAGATAAGTGGATATCCCGGCGGGGGTGGGGTGGGGGTGTGTGTGGGTTATAAAGTGCTGTGTAATGTGAGCTCTTTCTCCTTTTCCCTACTTCTCTCTCCAGCACGGAATATGCCATCAATAAACTGCGGCAAGAAGGTAGTGAGGAGGGGATGTATGTGCTGAGGTGGAGCTGCACTGACTTTGATAACATCCTCATGACCGTCACCTGCTTTGAAAAGTCTGAGGTTAGTGATGAGGACACTGGTATGAGCTGAGTCATATGACCATGGGACATTGGACAACCTGGTCCAGAAGATTACTTAGCCAGGTTGAGGTAGAAAAGCCTGGGTTGCTGAGAAAATCCCTGGGAGGTCTGACAAAACCTAGTTCACCAAAGACCATTCCTGAGCAACCAGACCTGTACTATTTCCTCACCACGTTTCTTTGCTACCTGCTGTCCCCTCAGCAGGCATGCACTGTGGTTTTGTAAGACAGAACATGACCAGGAAACTAATTTTTACCAGCCACTTGTGAGTGTCAGTGTGATTAACTAGACTGGTATATTTTAGACTGAATATCAAGATCACATGCACAGAGTTGTATCTACCTGCTACATTCTGTGGTTCAGGTGAGTGCTAAAATGTTACCTCATCAACATTGTCTTAACACTTTTCCCAAGTGACAGCTCCAGACATTGTAACAATTAAGTAGCTGACTCATGTTTTGAAAATTACAGGTACCTGTTAAATATTCAGATGTGGCTGGAAGCTGACAGTGGTATGAGAGAAATCCCAGAGGCCAAGATTTTAGCCAGAATTATTAACTAATTTTTGTTATTTATACAGTTTTTCAAAATGAAAAGTAGAATTTTTAGAAGACAGAATTTTATAGGATTAGTCTATAAATCCGCTAAATTGGTAAGGGCTCAACATGAACTAGGAGAACTGAGGTGAAAGGGACATTCAAGATGGAAGTAAGCTGGTAGTATAAGGTAGATCTCAGACACTGGAGGGAGCCTTGGACTGGTTTGTGTCAAGAATGGGAAGAGGAGATTACAAAAGGAACCCAGTGCTGCCAGATGTCCTGGGTAAAGTCCCAGTGGTCACTCCTTGCCCAAGGATGTTCCTGAACAGCTCTGCCGCAGGGCCGATACAAGCTCAGTGGCTCAGAACTTGTCAGGTTTGTTGCCTTCACAAAAGATGCCTATCCTTGTTATTCATCAGTCTCCGGAGGCAGTTCAGTGTTTTAGGATAGATAGGTAGGTAAGGCCACCCAGCCTTCCTGAGGCAGAATCTACCTGTGCTGTGCCAGCAAGGTCAGTGGTTGAGAACTATGACCTGCCTGCAATTAGGTTACCTGGAGAAAAAGAGCAACACCAATATGACGAATTAGTCTGCTTATTTAGCCCACTAGGAACAGTGCTAATTTTGCATACATCTTTTTTGATGTGAAGTAGCTAAGACATTGAGACTTGAAATATCATGTCCTACTTTACACCGTAAGTAGGTTTTACTGGCTTTGTTAACCACTAAAATGGTTTCCTTTGCACAGAAAGAACAATGTGAAAGAAACTTCTGCTTATACTTCCTTTCTGTTGCATCATAGCACTTGAAACGTAGATGGATAGTCAAGCACCCACTCTAATGGTTTCCCTCAAATAGCTTTATAGTCTGGAAGGACTCAGTTTGAAAGAGTTTCTACATGAATTTTGCTATCACATTCTTATTTTAGATACAATACTTTATAAAGTACTAAGTTTTAAGACATACCTTGTCAGTTAACCATAACAACAGTTTACTAGTAAAGTTGATAGTTTCATGAATGTCATCTTCTAGGTGAAAAGCCAAGGGATACTCTGTATATTGTATGCCCACTTTATCTCAGGGCCTTCTCCTGGACTCCATTTCATTATTTCCTTATTTGTTGGTTAATTTATATGCTGATAGTAATTTTTAAATGTTTGAGTAACTTTAGATGAACAGTTAGGTTCTATGTTCCAGAGTTTCTGTGTACTCTTCTTCAGGGTTCCTTAACATTTAACATCTTACGTACCCCTGGTAACTTTGTCTTGCTCCATTTTAAACAGTTTCTGATGACTTTTCTGAATGACAGGTGCTAGGTGGCCAAAAGCAATTCAAGAACTTTCAGATTGAGGTACAGAAGGGCAGCTATAGCCTGCATGGCTCAGACCGCAGATTTCCCAGCCTGGGAGAACTCATGAGCCATCTCAAGAAGCAGATCCTACGCACGGACAACATCAGCTTTGTGCTGAAACGCTGCTGCCAACCCAAACCTCGAGGTTTGTCTCCCTGTGCCAAAGCAAAGCCATGTCCTTCCCCTCAGTTCCTCCTAGGTACTTTGAGACCCAGATGGAACCAAGGATACTAGTTGGGTTAAAGAAAGTAGCTCTTTCTCATAGTTTCTGTTGTTGTTTTTTTTTTTTTTAATTTGTTACAAGTCTATCTTTAAGTCAAATCTTATCCCTTGAGTGTTAGAATTTTCTGTAGAAAAGACATGCAACACCTTTTCTTAACATCTCAGGCTACAGAAAGAATACTCCAAGGTTCAGTAAACAGAAATGCAGTTCTTTACTCATTAAGATGGAGGGCCCTGTCTCAGTGCTTGTGGCTTTTGTCTAAAATCCTAGCTACTTGGGAAGCTATGATTCTAGGATTGTGATTCAAAGCCAGCTCAGGCAGAAAAGTTTATGAGACTTTTCAACTAACCAGTAAAAATCTGGAAGTGGAGTTATGGCTCAGGCAGTAGAGCTGTGAGTGAAAAAGCCAATCAGGAGCATGAGGCCCTGAGTTCAAGCCCCAAGATTGGCACCCTCCAAAAAAACAAAACAAAACAACAATAACAAAAAAAAAAAAACAAAGAAGGGAAGAAAGGAAAGATAAAGTGTCTTCAGGGTTCCTGTCATTGGTTTATTTGTTGGAGAAATCTTGCATCTTCTGTGGGTCAAGAACTATGTTAAATGTAAAGAATCAGAATTGCTTAAGACATGGTTCCTGCTCTCTGAGGGTTTCTAGTCTGAGGTAGACAATGTAAGTCAGTGAGGTCACTACAATATGGGATAAGTGTTTTTTTTTAATTAACAAGTTTTTTTAATTGTGAAAATATCGTACAGAGGATAAGTGTTTTAATTAATATAGCCCAGGGATGGAAAGAAAGAACGGCCAAATTCTCTGAGTTACTGAATATGGTGGATTCATGGAGGGAGCTGTGTTGGATGATAAGTAGGAGGTACGTTAGGCGAGAATGTGTCTGGCAGAACTGGAAGGGATGTACCTGGGCAAAACAGCAGGCCAGAACAGGGGCAGATGTGAAGGCAGATGTGGAAAGAATGAAAGGGGATATATTTTGCATCATGGAAGTCCGCTGCCACACCAAGGAGCTGGGACTTTATCTGGCCAGCGGTTGAGGTTGTGGAAACATCAGGAAATAAAATCCAAGCAAGGGGCCAGGGACCCTGCCATTCTTTATTAAGCCCCATGAGTAGTGTCAATCATATCTTGCAGGAGGATTTTCTGTCTTTCAGAATGAGTGTGGAAGAACACCTGAACCTCCCCACTTGTAGATAGGAAAACTGGGGTGCAGAGAAATAAAGTCACTGAAGGTCAAGATCAAAGGGGTTTGAGTACAGGCCTAATCTGAATGTTGTTTTTTGTTTTTTCTCCAAAATGCTTCCTTGTCGGCCTTCCTTCAAATTGTCGGTTCTCAAAGCAGAGGCAGGGAAGTTGTTCTTAGGATCTTCCTGAGACCATGTTGTTCTTGTGAGGGAATTATCACTGAGCCTTCTATATCTATATCTTAGAATTGAAGGCAGGTATGCCACAGCAAGACACATCAGGTCAGAAAGAGGCCTAGAGGCTTAGATTCTTTTGTTGTTGCTGCTTCGGCTGCTGCAGAGATAATCAAACTAGGGGTTCATCTCATGAATGCTAGACAAGTGCTGTACCACTGATCCATTCCCCTTGCTCTGGTCCTCTGTTCTTGACATGTGAATCATGTTTCAGTCTAAGCAAAAAGGGTTGGGTAGTGAACATAGTGAAAGAGGAAGCACTTGTTCTTGTTGATCAGATAGGACTTCCTGCCAGCCTTGGGGAATAACTGCAGCCTTTGTTTTTATGTTCAAAGATGTTCCACAGAGGTTAAAAACACATCTGCCACTTGGCTGCGAGACCTCAGAGCAAATTAAAAACTTAAAGCCCAGTAGTCCTGTTTACTTGTATAACATTTGCTTACAGATAGTAAAAAGTGGTTTATACTTTCATATTTCATAGGGATTCATGGTCTCTGAAAAGGAAAAGTAGAGGACAGTAACCACAGGATTAGAGAAGACTGGAGAAGAGGATAAGCTGTCTTTTAGGGCTCTAGTGGGAAGGCGTCTGACATAGATGCCACCCCTAATATCCCAGGTCTGGGAGCTGGTAGCTGTAGAGGAAAAATGCAGAAATAATTAAATGCCCTGTCATGTGTCTTCTGTTGAGTCTCCTGAGACTCAGCACTGAATGTATTTAGTGCATTTGCCTTCCTACTTTCTTACTAACTTTTAAGAGTCTGGGTCTCACTGCTTTGTGACTCCTAGAAGCCTCAGGGCACAGCACACAATCAACAAGTAATAATGCCAGACAAGCAATAATTGTAGCACCTAATGCCATATTTGTGGGTGGGTACTTCCTAGCCTAGGAAGTTTACATGAATATCATATTTCTTTGATTTTTCTCCAAATCATTACAGCAGTGAGGAAATTGAGTCTTAAGGATGTTTAGTGATTTTGAAGGTTACATACTAGCCTGAGTCTAGGACAAAGGCAAGGGAGAAGTAGCAGTGGGGCTTCTTCATACCAGTCCTCAGAGCCCTCTTTCTGCCCTCTGAAAATTAAGTTGTAAAATCTGGTTTGAGGATGTCATTTTAGGTTGTTCAGCTTTTCTGCTCTAAATGCAGGATTCTAGTAATAGATATCCTGATCTGGATTTCTCACTTGAAAATGAAGCCAAGAAAGTCCTCATGAGATAAATTAAAAGCAGAGAGAAAGCAGGAGGCCACACAGAGTAGGTGTGATGGCCAAGCTAACTCTCCACTGCCGCGGGTCTCACGCAGTCTGTGCCCTGTTCCAGACCTGAGAGCCACGTTAAAAATATACCAAGATCCACTACCCAGCCTCCCATATCCTCTTCAGCTGAGGCGGCTGTGCTGCCTGAGTTCCATCGCAGTCAACTCTGATCCCAAGAATCCTACAGGCTGCTGTGCAAGGCCTGGGGTACCCTGGTGGTAGAAAAAGAATGATGACTGGTCATACCAACAAAGGCTACCCGTGATGGAGCTTTTACTTCACACCAGGCAGTGGAGACAGCTGTTCTGGTGTACTTTCTTATCTCTCTTTCACAAAGAGCTGATAAGGAACATTTTTCCGGTGTGAAGCAGGTTCCTGGAGGTTAAGTGCTCTCCTACAAGCAGTCAACTTTACTTCTGTGTGTCACCAGTCATGATCCTTTCTTTGGCATCAGCCTGTGTTGTTTGAATCAGGTTTTACTCCAGGTATTGGGTAGAATCAGGAAAACAGCATAGATGGAGTAGCCTCTGAAATGGTAATGAGGAGTCCTTCCTGAAACCAGTTTTGGGCATTGAGGTTTATCCCCACACTAGAGCAGTTGTTCTATGGGAAGGAAAGAGATGAGCTGTAAAGCCTGCTTATTAATTTTCTCATTGTGATCAGACTTTTCACGCTGACCTTGGCTTTCTGATCTGTAATAAGGGTAAAGTTGCTGTCTGCCTGTTAGGATCATGATGAGGAAAGAGAACAGTGTCTTGCATAGAGGAAGCAGTAAGAACATGTTAACTTAAAATAGAAAAGGGAAAATCTTGGAGGGTAGTGAGGACTTGAGGGACGTGGAGTTTGGCAGCATGTATGAAGGCATGGGACTCAGCAGCTGTTGCCCCCAATATGTATGTATGACCCTAGCTCACAGATCTTTGACAAGCTCCTTTAGAATCCAAGAATCAGGACTTGTGTTTTCTTCCCCAAAGTGGAAGCAGGAGAGCATCTGGCACTTCCCTAACCATCTGGTCCCAGCTAAAAGAGGCACATGTCATGTTGAGTGACTGCTATTGTCTGCTGAGGTCCCAGGGCCATCATTTGAGTGTGTCCCAATTTGGAAGGTCTCCCCCACACACCTGGGGCTTGAACTCAGAACCTTATGCTGCTAGGCAGGTTCTCGACCATTTGAGCCACACTCCTAGCCTTTTTTACTTTAGTTATTTTTCAAATGGAATTTTTATCTTTTGTTGTTGGTGATGGTGGTCGTCGTCGTGGGGCTTGAATTCTGGGCCTGGGTGCTGTCCCTCAGCTCTTCAGCTCAAGGCAAGCACTCTACCACTTGAGCCACAGCGCCCCTTCCAGTTTTCTTGTGGTTTATTGGAGATAAGAATCTCATGGACTTTTCTGCCCAAGTTGACTTCAAACTGCTGATACTCAGATCTCAGCCTCCTTAGTAGCTAGAAGTACAAGCATGAGCCACTGGCCCCCAACTTTTAAAGGGTGATTTTTTTTTAAATTTTTTTATTGTAAAGATACTATACAGAGGGTTACAGTTACATGAGTGAGGTAATGAGTACACTTCCTCTTGAACATTGTTACTCCCTCCATTGTTTTCCCCCCACCATCCCCTCCCTCCCTCCCTTCCCCAAGGTTCTTTTTTTTTTTTGATTGTGATTAAGTGATTACTTAATTTCCGGAAATTCACAATATTGTGGAATAATGATGCTCATTTAAAGTCACAAGTTCATTCTAACTTTCCTGGAGCAAATTGTCTATCACAGTCTGTAATATATAACGGTGCTCATATGTTATATACCATATATGTGATCAGCAGCATGGGGATATTTATTAGTGGTTCAACCAGATGAGTGGGAGTTCTTTGTTTCTTAAGTCCTGTTAGTTTTGTCATATCACCTAACATTTTGGATTTAGCATCCACTTATCAGGGAGACCATGTACTGTTTGTCTCTTCGTTCTTGGCTTACCTCGCTCAACATGATTCCTTCTAGCTCCATCCATTTCCCTGCAAATGCCATTATTTTGTCATTTCTAATGGCTGCATAATATTCCATTGTGTATAGATACCACAATTTTTGGATCCATTCATCTGTGGTGGGGCATCTAGGTTGTTTCCATATCCTAGCTATTGCGAACAGTGCTGCAATAAACATGGAGGTGCACGTGTCCTTGTATATTGGTTCCTGTTGTTCAGGGTAGATGCCTAGAAGTGGTATGACTGGGTCGTAAGGGAGGTCAATCTTTAGCTTTCTAAGGACCCTCCAGACTGCTTTCCAAAGTGGTTGTATGAATGTACATTCCCACCAGCAGTGTAATAGCGTTCCTCATTCTCCACATCCCCTCCAGCATTTGTTGTTGGCTGATTTGTGGATGTGGGACATTCTGACTGGGGTAAGGTGGTATCTCAGGGTTGTCTTTATTTGCATTTCCTTCACTACCAGGGATGATGAACATTTCCTCATGTGTTTCTTTGCCATTTTTATTTCTTCATTTGAGAAGTCCCTCTTTAGTTCCCTTGCCCATTTAGTAATTGGTTTGTTAGGTTTGGGAGGGATTAGTTTCTTGAATCCCTGTATATACAGGATGTTAACCCCTTGTCTGATATATTGCTGGTAAATATTTTTTCCCAATTAGTTGGTTGTCTTTCTAGCTTGGTTGCGATAGCTTTATCTGTGCAGAAGCTTTTTATTTTAAGGTAGTCCCATTTGTCGAGTCTCTCTCCAATTTGTTGTGACCCTGGGACTCTGTTCAGGAAGTTCCTTCCTGTGTTAAAGGGTGATTTTTGAGAACCATAAATCCCCAGTTAGCCACCTGTGCCAAGCCTGGTCCATGTTGGGCTTGTGTTTGACCTTGTCACATGTTAGACTTATGTTTGAATAGACTTTGGAGGATGGCTCACTCATAACCCACATGTTCTGGGTTTGGTGAATACATCCAGTGGTAGTCTAGTCTCAGAGAGATTTAAACAGTATTCTCTCGGTTGCCTCTTTTCCTCTTGCACAAATCCAGAATTTTCTTTCTTTACAGGGTTCCTATAGCTCTCTAAGCTCAAAGCTTCTGTGCCTCCCTCATTGACTTTATTTTCCTCCTTCAAATCACTGCTAATTGTTCATTCATACATTTAACAAATAGTGTTAAGGGTTGATATGTATGGGTCAGTAGCAGAGTACTTGCCTAGCATGTGAAGGGCCAACACCACCAAACAAAACAAAAAATATATAATACTTCTTGTGTGCCCATTATGTCTAAATAAGATAGACAACAGTCCCTGACCTCTTGGAGTTTCCATTTTTATCTAAAACATCCTTAGAGAAATCTTCCCTGACCTCTTATCAGGGCAGGTCCTGTTTTGTGGAACTTAGAACAACTTAAGCTGTCCTATATAATACATAGCTAGCCATATTGTACTTTTCCACCTGTTGGTCTGATTATTTGATTCCTTTTGGCTCTGTTATTTTCCTGTGATCTTCTGGAGAGCATGAATCAAGTACTTTTCCAGTTAAGTATTTGATGAATGATTGGGACAATAAATACACGTTATTTGTGTTCAGCAGCTTCTATGGATCTACACATTAGCTGGTTGGGATCTTGAATTTTTAGTACTACTACACTAAGACGTCTTCCATCTCTTCCACAGAAATCTCCAATCTGTTGGTGGCCACAAAGAAAGCACAGGAGTGGCAGCCTGTCTACTCCATGAGCCAGCTGAGTTTTGATCGGATTCTTAAGAAAGATATTGTGCAAGTAAGTTATTGTTGCAGGCCTTTGGTCTAGCTTTGGTTATACCTCCTGACAGGAGAAAAGCCTGAGGACTTGAGGTGAAATGAAGTCTATATTTGGGGAAATCTTGATGAGAAAAGGAAAAGGCGACTTGGTTTAGTTAAAGCAGGTCACCTAGTACCTCCTATTCTGCCCTACCTTGCTGCTGCTGGCCATTGTCAGTGCTTCTCATTCTTGAAGAGGTACATTAGTTAGGTATAGTGTTACCTGTGTTGGAGAGACTGTCAGTTGTGAGGGAGCACTGATGGAATAGCAGGAGTCAGCTTTCTAAGGAGACCTGGCCTGATGCTCTCACCACCCCACAATATTGGTATAACATTTATAGATTTCAGTCTTGCTCTCTTAGGTGGTACTTCCAGAAGGAGCAGAGCTAGGGGAGCAAAGAATGGGAGATGGTAGAACAGTCACCTTGAGAAATGGATCCTCAAAGTGGTTGAGACCAATTTCTCAGCCTTTGGAGGCTTTTGTCTATATAGCCAGACCAGAGTGTCCCTTGTAGCTTCCCTTAGGCCTTTGCTAGGGGTATTGAAGCTCAGGGACAATCCCACTCTATTCTTTATCCCCCTTTCCAGTCCCCTGGGACAGGAGCAAGACATGGCTTCAAAGTAGATAGCATGTCAGTAGCCTGGAGAGAAGGAATCTTCAAGGACTCTGCAAGAGACTGTAATGCTTTGGAGGACAAGTTATGGGCTCACTGATAGGGAGGACAAGGGAGAAGGGAAGCATAGGGTTTGTTTGTTGTTACCTTTGAAGTGAATCCACATTTTTTTCCCTGAAGGCCTATCATTACTGACCTCCATCCCTCTGATGGTGTCGGAGCTGTGTCCTTGAAAGTCACAAGAGCTGCAGTACTTCAAGCAGTCTCTTTTCTCTCTAGAACTTGAGAGGAAACTTGGGACCTGTGTTCTTTCCCTGATTCTGAGCCTGTAAGCTCATAACCACCATCTTTCTTGCTTTCTGTATCTGCTTACCAACAGTGATGAGAATTTACACCCACTGGCTACAGTTGCTGCCCTCAGACTAGTGGAAGAGGCAAACTCATCTTTAGCATGTAATTCTCAAGACACAAATCCTGAGGTAGTTAAGTACAGCAGGGTGGAGGAACATCAGAGACCCAGTCTGGGGATCACAGAAGTGGCTTCTTGAGGGACTGGACATCAGTGGTATGGAAAGAGGCTAGAGTGGACATAAGAGGCCTTTGTGGGTTGCTGTGGGATCCTGAGAGTGTGGGTCTATGACCTGCTCGCTGGAGAAGTCACCTTTCTGGGGAAGAGTAATGATTCTGAAAGCACATGGCTTTCACAGGATGTTCTGGGAATACAACTTCCCATAATTATTATGGATTTCTTTGTGATGTAGCTTTAATAGTCACAAGACATTGCCAGAATCTAGAAGACAGGGTGGCTGTATATTCTGCTGTGACAGACAAATGGTAACATTTGTGTAAATTAATATACCCAATTAATAGTCACGTGTGCGTCTGTGGGGAACAGACCGATTTCCTAGGTATCATTCAGTCCATTTTCTGCATTTAAATGCAGTCCTAGAATCATAGGCGTTTGAATTATGTTTTGTGGGCCTAAGGTCAACAGTTTGATATTGCATTCATTTTATGTAAGTTTTTTCTGGTAGTATTGGGAATTGAATTCAGGGCCTTATACTTGCTAGGCTGGTACTACCTGTTGAGCCACTCCTCTAGCCCCTTTTTGCCTTAGTTGTTTTGGGGATGAGTTTCAGGCCTGGACTGCAATCTGTGTTTCCCTGTGTTGCTTGGAATGACAGATGTATGCCACTACAACCAGCCATTGAGATGAAATACTAAAATTTTTATGCCCAGGCTGGCTTTAAACCATAGTCCCTTGATTTTTACCTCCCAAGTAGCTAGAATTACAGGATTGAGCCACAATGCCCAGCTACAAATTTCTCTCCTTTCTCTTTCCTCTACCCTTCTTCTTTCCTCTCTTCCTCCCTCTTTCCTGTCTCCTTCCTCTCCTCTCTGTTCTCTGTCTCATCTCTTTCTCTCTTTCTCCTCTCTCTTCTCTCTTCTCTTCCTCACTCTTCTCTCCTCTCTCACCTCGAGGCCTAAGTGCTATCCCTGTGTTTTGTTTTTTGTTTTTTTTTGCTTATGTGGTGCTGAGGAATTGAACCCAGGGCCTCATGCATTGCAAGGCAAGTGCTCTACCACTGAGCCACCTTCCCAGCCCAATCCTTGTGTTTTTTTTTGCTCAAGGCTAGTGCTCTGCCACCTGAGTTACACCTCAACTCCTGGCTTTTTTTTTTTCCCTGTTTTATA
Source organism: Dipodomys merriami (assembly GCF_024711535.1). Lineage (NCBI taxonomy): Eukaryota > Metazoa > Chordata > Mammalia > Rodentia > Heteromyidae > Dipodomys > Dipodomys merriami. Next base: position 67,092 of record NW_027206458.1, read on the forward strand.
ACTGGGGATAAGAGTCTCATGGAAATTCCTGCCTAGGATGGTATTGAATCATGATCTTCAGATTTCAGCCTCCTAAGTAACTAGGATTATAGGTGTAACCACTGGTGCCCAGTGTACAAATCTCATTTGATTTTCATATATTAAGAATTTAAGCCAGGCACTGGTGGCTCACACCTGTAATCCTAGCTACTCAGAAGACTGAGATCTGAGGATCAAGGTTTAAAGCCAGCCCAGGCAGGAAAGTCCATGAGACTCTTACCTCCAATTAACTACCAGAAAGCTGGAAGTAGCACTGTGGCTCAAGGTGGTAGAGTGCTAGCCTTGAGCAAAAAAAGCTCAGTAACAAAAAAATCAGAAGTACTGAAGCTCAAATTGGAAGGTTCCTTAGAGGTAGATTGTTCTTTGCTAAGGGCTCTGCTGAGTGGCTCATTTAATCCTCATGCCACTCTTTTTTTTTTTCTGAATCTACTTGTGATTTTTTTTTCCCACACATTCCTCCCTGTTCCCTTATCAACTTTGCTAGGAACCCCTAGAGACAGGGCAAAACACTGGCATGCCACTCTTTTAGGGGGTATTATTGCCTTTCTCATGTGAGGGCCCAGCTTCTTAGCTTAGGGCTTGTGGGAAATGCTAGTATAATTTGTACCACTGCTTCTAGAGCTTTGCATGTGTGTCCTTGTGCACATATACTGGAAAGATGGAGTAGAGGAGGAATGAATGGTTCCAGTGTGAGAGAAAATGACTGCTAGTCTGGAAGGCTTTCACAGAGAACTCATGGGCCCAGCACATGGACTACTATCAAATATCATATCCCAGAATCTGTATCAGGAACCTTTATATTTATTTCCTTATGCAATTTTTAAAACAGCTCTTTGCAAAGTAGGTGCCATTATCCCCGTTTTCAGAGAGTGGGCAGAAACTGAGCATAATGAAGGAATATCACCAAGTTAATGCCCAACAGGTAGTAGAGCACAGAGTTATAAATCTCTTCATTTTGTCCCTTGGGCTGAGAGTGAAAAAGCCATCTGGCAGGGTCCTCCTAAGTCTTCGGTGGAGCCCCAGAGATAGAATGGGGTGGCTGGCTATTGATGTCATTGTTTTGAAGTTTTGTGGTAGGTCAGAATAGAGATTTGGCTTTAGGCTGGTGCTTGAGATAAGAAGCAAGGGAAAGGAGGAGGTGAACTATTTCCAGGGCACCAGGAAATGACATAATTGTGTTTAGCCAATGTACTTTCTGATCTTCCAGAGACAGGTTAATACTGGTTTGCCTTGATCCATATCCTATCCGTATTCTGTGCTTCCATTAAGGATTCTGTCCTAGACTCAGCCATCACACAGTTACAGAAAGAGGTCACTACCTTCTGCTTCCTCCCTTAGGGTGAGCACCTTGGCAGGGGCACCAGGACACACATCTACTCTGGGACCCTGGTGGATTACAAGGATGATGAAGGGACTGCTGAAGAGAAGAGAATAAAAGTGATCCTCAAAGTCTTAGACCCTAGCCACAGGGACATTTCTCTGGTAAGTGTTCATCTGTTTGTGGAGCCAGGAGAGTGCAATGGACTGGGTAAGCCTTTGCCTTCATTTTGCCCTCGTGGTTCTCACACCTGCCTTTCAGTCCATATCTATGTAAAATTAGTCAAGGAAGATTGAACATTAGGTTCAATGTCCTCTACCTTTCCTCATTACTCTTTCTCCTGCTAAAGGGCCATGCGGGATTCTGTGAAATCCTGGGGCAAGCCAAGTGTTCTCAGAGTTTCCAGTGGAGTCTGGGGTTCCAATTCCAAAGTTTGGGAAATAAAGCAGAGAGGAACACAAAAAATGACTACCCAGGGTCCCATAGACTAATAGAATATATAGACTGCCTTGGCCTCCCTTTTATTCTAATATAGGACTAAGCATTGTTATTTCTAAAATGTAAAGAATGGGGAGGGTAAGTATCTGATGGGAAAAGTGTCAGCTTGTCTCATCAGTTTTGCTCTGTATCCTGTTGGATTTTTGGAAAAATCATTCCATCTCCATTGGTGTAGAGGTCAAGGTGTGGCTGTACCTTTGGACAGTCAAGGCCAGTGGAAGTATTTTCATGGCCAGGAGTGATGACAATGACAAGCTTTCAAGGGGTCCATTGATGTTCCCTTAGCAGTGGTGGCTGACCCTTGACCTGCCTTTCTCCCTTCTCTCATAGGCCTTCTTTGAGGCAGCCAGCATGATGAGACAGGTCTCCCACAAACACATTGTGTACCTCTATGGTGTGTGTGTCCGAGACGTGGAAAGTAAGTGTCCCTTCTTGAAGGGGATAGTGCTGTTGAAAACCCTTAATAGCCTCATGCTGCACAAACTTGTTAATCTTTTTGCAATTGAAGAAAGTAAGCTACTCAGAATGTCTTTCATATATATCAGTAGTGTCTGTGGAACTGGACGTGTGTGTGTGTGTGTGTGTGTGTGTGTGTGTGCGCGCGCGCGCACGCGCGCTGCTTCTGGGGCTTGAACTCATGGCCTGGGCACTGTCCCTGAGATTTTTTGCTCAAGGCTAATGCTCTATCACTTGAGCCATACTCCAACTTCTGGCTTTTTTTGGTGGCTAATGGAAGATAGAGTCTCACAGATTTTCCAGCCAAGCGCCGGTGGCTCATACCTGTAATCCTAGCTACTGAGGAGGCTGAGATCTGAGGATCATGGTTCAAAGCCAGCCTGGGCAGAAAATTCCGAGAGACTCTTACCTCCAATTAACCACTAGAAAATGGGAAGTGGTGCTATGGATCAAGTGGTAGAGGCTCGCCTTGAGCTGAAGAGCTAAGGGACAGTGTTCAAGCCCAGAGTTCAAGCCCCATGACCGACAAAAAAAAAAGTCACAGATTTTCCTTCTTGGGCTGGCTTTGAACTGTAATCCTCAAACCTCAGCCTCCTGAGTAGCTAGGATTATTGGTTTAAGCCACCAGAGTCCAACTTTCTATAATACTTCCACTGGTCACTGTGCTTCTTACTGTGCTACCAGAAAGTAAAATCAGCATGGCAGGAGAGAGGTACCCTGAACAGTAGGGTTGCCTGTTGAGCAGATTGGCTGCTTGTAACAATGTGTAGGTTCTAACCTTTCTGGTGTCAAGCTGCTGACACCATTGAAGTTCACCTGTCTTTGGGCTGAAGCTGCTAGAAAAAGACCTTGGAACTCCTGCCATACATATGTGGAAGAAAAGGAAATTTTTAACCTCCAAGAACTTTGCTGTGAAATCTGTAGTGTGGACCATTCTTAATGCTTATGCACATCTTGCTGCAAGGGAGATCTGCACAGTATGTGCTAAGAATAGGGGTGGTGATGGAGGCTGGTCTCACAAGCCTTCCATGTCTCCACCTCTGGGAGGTGGAGGTATTGCTGTCTCCATATTTATAGATGAGGAACCTGAAGTTCAGAGAGGCTCAGATTAGAAGCAGAAGAGCTGCAGGGGTGAGCCCAGGCTGGTCAAACCCTGAAGCACTTTTCCATTTGTACCTCTGAAAAGTATTTTTGGGCTGTGAAACTAAAAAGGGCTGTTATAAGAGGACAAGGAAAGGACCCTCCCAGACAGACAGATGTCTGGATATCATTGTTTCTGTGCCTGCAGATATTATGGTAGAAGAATTTGTGGAGGGGGGGCCCCTGGATCTCTTCATGCACCGGAAAAGTGATGTCCTTACCACACCATGGAAGTTCAAAGTTGCCAAACAGCTGGCCAGCGCCCTGAGTTACTTGGTAAGAATGTTCTCACATCCACAATGTTTCTGACTAGAAACCAGAATGTCCTCAGAGGGGATGGCGGGAAGGAGGTGCTGGTCAGCATACCTCCAGGAGGTTCAGGTGTCAGGGCTCTGGTTCAACCGCAAGTGTGCCTGGTGCTTAGTGAAAATGGTAATTGAGGGCTGTTCTGTGTGCATGTTTATGAACCCTGGTTAGGGTTCCCTGGTTAGAGGGAAACAGTATAGTGTCATAAAAGAGGATTGACTGTATTGTGGTGCATGGTAAGAGTGGGAACGGTGTAGAACTTACTGAGTAAATAAGGGAAACTGCCAGTGTCCATGAGATTGACCAAGAGCCATAGGCTGTTTCTATATTTTAGATTCTGCTTGCTTAAAACCTCACAAATCCCTAAGCGTTATGCTCTGCTATTATTCCTGTTCCACTGATGAGCCGGGGGCTGAGGGACAGTATAGAAGTATAGAGTCACACACATCATCAGTAGGAGGGCCAGGCTGTGAGTTCCACCTTCACAGGAGCAGGGAGAGATGATCTGAAGGGAGTACCTGAAAGAAGACGCATGGCCCTTTTTTATTCTGCAGGAGGATAAAGACTTGGTCCATGGAAATGTGTGCACCAAAAATCTCCTTCTGGCCCGAGAGGGCATCGACAGTGAAATTGGCCCTTTCATCAAACTCAGCGACCCTGGCATCCCTGTCTCTGTGCTGTCCAGGCAAGGTATGTCCCCCAGCCATCACCTCTGTGTACTTAGGCATCTGGCCAGCAGTGTAAAGGGGCTGGGCTCCCTTGAGACAGTCAACACCCTGATATATGGTGCTATTGCTGTATGGCAGGCAGGGCTACAATGCTGAGGGAGGGCAGTCCCTGACAGCCCAGCCCATTCTGTCTGGTCCCAGTTGTATGTTGCTGTGATCAGGTAAGGGGGCCACAGGCTCCAGAGGTGGTCAAGAGATACAGGTTGAGTCCTCCGCTGCTTTCTCCTGGGACTCCGCTGTAGCTAATGAGTAGTTTGGAAGGCATCTTTATTAAGTGATGGTTGTGATTTCACATCCTCACTGTGAATTGTGTAATGTCAAGTTATAGGCTGTAAAAGAGAATGTAGGCCTGGGAGTCAAGATCAGAAAGCCACACTGCACAGGTTGTACTCTTCCTCCTGGCCCAGTGGGCTACTTGAGGAGGACCACATACACCAGGGCCTGGTGCTGGTGGCATCTTACAGTCTTTGCTATCTTCAGTATTCAGTTTTCATCAATTCAGCATAACGAATTTTGCTTAATAATTTGGTCAGAGTGGATTGAGTTTGGAAGGAAATAAACCTTACAAATGAGATCCCTGTCAGCTTTTCCTTGATAGGGGAATGGTACCTTTCATTTTCTGCATGCTGGTTGTCATGTGCCCATCAGCTAGTAGTCCTGAGGCAGAGAACACTGCTGAGTCTGTCAAGAGTCTTGTCTTTAGCAAAGGGACACATAAACACACACACAAACATCCTATGACTCCACAATCATACATACACACACACACACGTGCGTGCGCACACATATACCGTATGACTCCACAGTCTTCTCTCTCTGTCAGTCTTACACACACACACACACGTGTGTGCACACACACATATCCTATGACTCCACAGTCTCTGTCTCTGTCAGTCTGTCTTACACTCTCTCTCCGACACACACACACATGCGCGCGCGCGCGCGCACACACACACACACACACACACACACGTACGTTAAGAATCCACCATCAGAGAAGGCTGGGGACTCAGAGCTGTCTATGAAAGCCTGTTGCCCTCTCTGTGCTTTCCCACCATGAAACACACTAATGGCTAATGGCTTTCACCTGTAATCTTAGCTACTCAGGAAGCTGAGGTCTGAGGATTGTAATTCAAAACCAGCCCCAGCAGGAAAGTCCATGAAACTCATCTCCAATTAGCCACCAGAAGTAGCACTGTGGCTCAAAGTGGTAGAACACCAGCCTTGAGCAAAAAGAGCTCTAGGATAGTGCCTAATGTTCAAGCCCCGTGACTGACTAGCGCCCCTCCCCCCAAAAAATGCTGTGGGGGGATTTGGAAGATAGAGACATCATCTAGTTGGTGGCAGTGGGAGATGTTTAGAACTTCTCTTGGCCTTTCTGGTCAGTGAAGGGGGCTATAGGAAAGGGGACAGAACAGGAAGGGTGGAAGAAGGCCTGGAAAATCAGGTGGGCCTTAATCTGAATGCTGGGCTCTGAAGCAACTCTTTTGCTTTGCTTCCCTTGGTAGCCAAGTTACTACTCTGTAGGGGTCACAGTATTGGTGGAGGATATTTCCAGTGGGCATGGCAGCGGTCTTTGCTAAGATTGTGAGCTGTGGTCTTAGAAGCCAAAACCAGTGGCCACATAAGTTACCATGAGAAAAGGATATGTGATTTTCCCCATTCCTTCCCCATTCTTTCCCCCATGTTTGGAAATCAATATAAAATTAACCTAAGATTCCCATGTGTAGAATACAGACAGACAGCTGCCTGCCTTTGCAGACACTGGCCTCTTCTCCCTTGCTTTATTCTGTGAGCCATTGTTTACATTCTCCCCTAATCTACCCTGGTGTCCATGTGCTGGGATGCTCTGGTGTTTGTGAGGCCAGGGCTTCAGAAGGCAGGTGATCAGATTGCTCTATCAAAAGCATTGGAGCAAGCCGAGAGGCTGCCATTGATGGTTCTCTGTAGGACTTCATAGCCAGGTCTGTCTACATCTGGGAACCCTGATGGAAATAGTTTCTTTGGTTGCCTGCAACTCTGGGTGAATGGCATTCCTGTTTCATGGGTGATCCCAGAAGCAGATTTGTAAGTGTGCCTGTTGTCTTTCTCCAGAATGCATAGAGCGAATCCCATGGATTGCTCCTGAGTGTGTTGAAGACTCTAAGAACCTGAGTGTGGCTGCGGACAAGTGGAGCTTTGGAACCACACTGTGGGAAATCTGCTACAATGGCGAGATACCTTTGAAAGACAAGACCTTGATTGAGGTGAGCAATTGTTTCCAGGGTGTGAAGATGATGAGACTTCCATGGACATCCTAGAAGTTTCCAGGAAGCTCACTGTGGGAAGAGGTGGGACTGGGCTACCGAGTGAGCCGGTAAAAGTAACTTCGTTTCCTGTTGTCTCTGACCACTATTAACACTTTCCCATATTGTCTTTCAGACTGTTTGTATCTATCCTTGTAAACAAAATTGGCATCATGCTAATTATAGTTATATGTTCTGAATTTTAAAATCTGTGAGTTAAAAAAAAATGGGATAAAAAGCCAGGTCCCGGGGCTCGCTCCTATAATCCTAGCTACTCAGGAGGCTGAGATCTGAGGATTGCAGCCTGCCAGCCTGGACAGAAAAGTCCCCATGAGACTCTTATCTCTAATTAATCAAAGAAAAAGAGGGAAGTGGTGCTGTAGCTCAAAGTAGTAGAGTGCTAGACTTGAGCAAATGGAGCCCAGGGACAGCGCCCAAGCCCCAGGCCTGCCAAAAAAGAAAAAAAAAAAAAATGTGAATGCTTTCATAAGAGATTGAGCAAGACTTAATTGTTTTAAAAATAAATTTGAGTTAATTGGTCATTTTAAACTATTACTTAACTATATAATTTATAGTAATTATATATACTAATATATATTGTATGTAATACATAGTTATTCAACTATATGTAATTATAAAATACTATATAATATATAATAGTTATATATTATATAATAATACATATAACTATATATTGTATATGTAACTGCGTATGAGTTATATATATTATATACATATTTGGCATTTATGTTCTCAAATTTCCAATGTTCTATCTAATTATGTGTATTAGTCTTGGTGTATCTGATTTTTGAATCATTTACAAATTGGGTCTAAATGAGTTAGAGCAGGTGAAGAACATGAAGATTGTTACGCATGTTGCCACACTGTATTCCCGAAAGGCTGTCTGACTTCATGTGACTGCATTGTTGGGACTGTTACATACTGCCCATCCTTCTTGATACTACTCTAGTATCAGGACAGAGATTTCCTGCAGTGAAATAATGCCATTATAACCCATACAGAAAACTTACCTTTCAGCAGAGATGTTGGAAATTAAATGAGGTATTTTGAGTGTTCTGATCTGGTTCTAAAAGGTTTGGGGTTCCTTTGTCTGTCTGTCTATCTGTCTTTCTGTCTTGCTTTCATTATGGGGCCTGAACTCTGAGCCTGGGCACTGTCCTCAGCTCTTTAGCTCAAGGCTAACTCTCTACCACTTGAGCCACAGCTCCACTTCTGGATTTTTCTGCTTATGTGATACTGAGGAATTGAACCAAGGGCCTCATGCTTGCAAGGCAAGCGGTCTACCACTGAGCCACCTTCCCAGCCCTTGGAGTTCCTTTGTTTCTTATGTGTTCCTCTTCTTTACAGAAAGAGAGATTCTATGAAAGCCGTTGCAGGCCAGTGACACCATCCTGCAAGGAACTAGCTGACCTTATGACCCGCTGTATGAACTATGACCCCAATCAGAGACCCTTCTTCCGAGCCATCATGAGGGACATTAACAAGCTTGAAGAGCAGAGTAAGACACTGACCCATACCATCATAACCATGAACAGCCACAGCCATAGAACATTGGGCAGGGGGAGCAGGGGGAAAAGAGCAGAGCCTTCCTGAAAGTGGCAATCTTTGGTTTTTTACCTTTTTTTCTTTTTTCTTCTGTTAGATCCAGACATTGTTTCAGAAAGACAACCAGCAACGGAGGTGGATCCCACCCATTTTGAAAAGCGCTTCCTGAAGAGGATCCGTGATTTGGGAGAGGCAAGTTACACTTGTGCTCTCTGTTGCTGATAATGGTATTCTCTGCTGACAGACTATGTCTGCATAGAAAGCTGTTTCCTGCTTCTTCCCATGCTGGGTCAGACTTTATAAGAGAACAGTCTTACTGCATTTTAGAAGGAACACTTATTACACACCACTTAACACCTCCTCACCTGCTAGACCGTACATCTGCCTGAATGTATGACTGGATTCTCAGTGTATCTGTAGCCAGGATCCTTGTTCAGCCTCCGTAAGAGAGCCTTGATTTTTTTTTTCCTGCCCTGGGGCTTGAACTCAGGGCCTGGGCACTGTCCCTGAGCCTCTTTGTGCTCAAGGATAGCACTCTACCACTTGAGCCACAGTGCCACTTCTGGCTTTTTTCTGAGTAGTTTTTTGGAGATAAGAGTCTCACAGACTTTCCTGACCAGGCTGTCTTCAAACCGTGGTCCTCCTATTTCAGCCTCCTGAGTAGCTAGTATTATAGGCATGAGCCACTGACACCTGGCTTGATTTTTTTTTCCCTATGGGACAGAAGTAATTAGGTATAGATATTATGTCAATAGAAAAAAATGTCTTAGACTTTTCTGAGAATAAATATCCTATAAGGCTCCTGAAACAAGGGCTGGATTTACTACAGAGCTTTTTTTTTAGACCTCAAATAGGGGTTTCCAATAACTAATATGATCAGACATTTATATCTTGACACCAAGTTTCCATTTTTCAAATAATAGCACAATGATTGGCATGTCTTGGTGCCACAGTATAGGGCATATCTGGGTCAGTATAGGGCATTTTCACAAGCATAGCCCTTAGTCCTGGACTGACAGTATCCTCAAGGGTTTATTACTGCTTTATAGAAAAACATGTTGAAGCCAGTTGAGATTTGGTGACTTGGTCACCTCACTGTTAAGTGGCTTAGCTAGAATGTGCAGATTCCTTTGCTGATGCCCTCTTCAGCTCCACTGTGGAGCTGGATGAGCCTGTAGTATGGCCTCAGGGCAGTCAAAGAATGCCACAGTTCTAAAAGACCAGAAGTAATCTACACTTCCTTGTGGGTTAACTGGTCACCTATTACTTGCCTTGTGAGGGTAGTGAGGCCAAGAGAAGAATAAGGCTGTGATGGGTGGATAGATTCCAGGCAAGAGCTTTCTTCCTGCAGTGCTATTAGCCTCTGGCCTTCAGTGGCACAACATGTGAGCAAGACGTTCATTTTCTAGGTGTGCCTAGCTAGCTAGGCTGAGGCTTCTCTGATGATACGTATGTCTTTCCAGGGCCACTTTGGGAAGGTTGAGCTCTGCAGGTATGACCCTGAGGGGGACAATACAGGAGAGCAGGTGGCTGTCAAATCTCTGAAGCCTGAGAGTGGAGGTAACCACATAGCTGATCTGAAGAAGGAAATAGAGATCCTAAGGAACCTCTATCACGAGAACATTGTGAAGTACAAAGGAATCTGCACGGAAGACGGTATGTTGTCCAAAGTGGGATCTGGTTCAAAGACTAACTGGTCCTCTGGCTCACAGAGGCAGTGCTGGGCATGCAGTTCTTGGCTTCATCTGAGCCATCAGCTACTAGGAGCTGTCTGGACTTCCAGGTCTCTCACTGTCCTCACACAGCCAACTCTCAGCTCCCTTTCCCACTGAAGGGATGGTTCAGTTGTGTCTCTATTGTGGTCTGTATACACCGGCTGACCAGTACTCCACCATCCAAATATCCACACTGATACATATGGAAGTAACACCTATCCCAGGCCCCTTCCCCGTGCTTCTGACCCAGTACTAGCCAGAGCATTTTGTTTTATATTTACTTAAATCAAGGTTGCAAGTAGTATTTGGTAGTAGTATTTACCAATACTTGTTTATTTCTAAGAACAAGCTATTCATGTATGTCCTTTAACTGAGAGTGAAGGATATGCCTTATAATTTTAAAAGTTATCATTTCCTGGTGGTTTATAAGTATTGGGGTTGTGTTACAAGCTAAGAACTTAAGAGCTGTCTTTCGGTGTGAGGGGTGTGTCATTAGTTAGAGCTGCCTGGCTCACAGGGTAACGCCAAAACCATGTCAGGTCTTTTCTCTCACTCTTCGCTCTTGTGCTCTTTGATTTGGTAACCACTACTGATGGGTTTTTCCTAAATAGGAGGAAATGGCATCAAGCTCATTATGGAATTTCTGCCTTCGGGAAGCCTTAAGGAATATCTTCCAAAGAATAAGAACAAAATTAACCTCAAACAACAGCTGAAATATGCCGTTCAGATTTGTAAGGTAAAACACACACACACGCCAGGAATCAGGCAGTTTGCCTTGGATCATTGTGATTTGAAATTAGATCACAAGTGGGAGACTTTAGAATAATTTTGTGAGCATATTTTTTAATTGGTGAAGAATGAGCTTCTACATACAAGTGAATCGATTTGTTTAAATACAATTACGTTAATATCTTTGTATCAGTTTGATCTTACCAAAAAATTTAGTGATGTATGACTGGTTCTTTTAATTATGAAATGACAGATATAAAATATACCTTGAAATGACTAACAATGTGCTTATTACTACTTTACTTCTCTTAGGGGATGGACTATTTGGGTTCTCGGCAGTATGTTCACCGGGACTTAGCAGCAAGAAACGTGCTTGTTGAGAGTGAACACCAAGTGAAAATTGGAGATTTTGGTTTAACCAAAGCAATTGAAACTGATAAGGAGTACTACACAGTCAAGGATGACCGGGACAGTCCTGTGTTTTGGTAACTGAATCAAGCAGCTAGATTTCATCAGTGCTTCATAGGCTTATACTGTTTTCATGGGTGCTTTCTCATTCCTTTGGCTTGAATTAAAGTTGGAGTTCATTTAGTCTGCCTGACAGCAGCCTCCACAAATGCCTGAGCTTTGATGGCACCATTTTTCTAAGAACAGGAAAGGTCTGACCACGAGCTCAGCATCTCTACTTCCCTAGGAGAGGGCAACCATCTGCCACAGTTGTCACAACTGTCAGCAGGTGGAAAAAGCCAGTGCCTTCTTAAACACATCCATGCAGAAGGAGGGTAGAAAAGGGAGAAGGGAAATGGTGATAAACAGAGCCAGGGAAATCCTTGATGAGGGTCTTGGCCATCTCATGAATCACCAGATGTCTGGTTTGAAGGCCACACACTTATAATCACCCTTTTAGCCTGAAACAATCTTCTGGGAAGAAGCTGTAGACTTCTCTGCCCTCTATAAAACTGATCAGCAGTCCCAGTGCATCCTGAACAGACACAGTTGTATCTCTCCCCACTACAGAGCCTGAATCTTTCTTCATTTGTGTAAAAAAAACAAAACAAAAAACAAAAAACAAAACCCACTGTGTCAAGGCCCATCTTTGGACAGGTACTGGAGATAAGGTGACCAAACTGATGAAGTAGGAGGCAGTCAACCTGGAATGTTTGGGTGAGACCTAAAAGAGTGGAGTTTGTAGCGATGAAGGAAGGGAGCATGTGAGGGCAACCGAGTGACAGGAACTGAGACTCAGTGTGTATCAATCACAAAGAAGGCTGGTGGAGGGCAGCAGCTGAGTCAGAGCTTAAGAAAGCTGAGCTTTAGAGCTAGGACTTCATCCCAAAAGCAGTGAAATGCCATTGGCAGATTGAAGGATAGTTTGTTTTAAACCATCACTATGGAGGGATGCAAGATTCAGCTCCTTCAACAATCTAGGCCAGAGGCAGCAGCAGCATGGGGTGGGAGGTACGACCGAGAAGTATGGAGGAAATGATATGGACTGTCTTAACACCTAGCTTGGGCGATTGGGCATCATTCATCAAAACATGACAGTAGGCACTGATGGGCCAGTGAGATTGCCACCGACCCAGGAGTGTGTGGGAACCCAGCATGCAGCCAGCCTTCATGAGTTTCCCTGTCTTCCACATAAAGAACACAGAGTTATCTACTTATTTGGGGGAAAATATGTGTCACTGAGAGACTGAAAGGTTATTACTCTTTCAGGTGTGCACCGTACTAGCACACACACATGTGATTAATATATGATACACAGATTCCTTGAATATTAAAGTCTAAGAACCCAAAGAGGTGATTTTTCTTAGCTTTTGAGCTGGAATCTCTCCGGAAGGGAAGGTTTACCTTCTGCTTTCTTTCAGGTATGCTCCAGAATGCTTAATTCAGTGTAAATTTTATATTGCTTCTGATGTCTGGTCCTTTGGAGTGACCCTGCATGAGCTTCTCACTTACTGTGATTCAGATTCAAGCCCAATGGCCGTAAGTCTTGTCTCTTCATCTGAATCTAAAATCCAGTTAAAGTATGTCCATTCCTGTACTTTGTAAGTTTTGTTTTTAATAATCATGCATACTGTGTATTATGTTGAAAGGGGAAAATGTCACTTCCTTTTGTTATTCAACAAGATGTCCCAAGACTTGGTTTCACGTGGAGCCCAGGGGTCTGTAGGACAACCCAGAGTTCCTGGATCTCACCTGTGTGAGAAGAGGAGAGGATGCCTCTAGAGCACCTAAGTGAGCTCAGTGGAGCAGCACTGGACCTTGTTCATGCTTGTTCCTGAACAGGGGATTTTGACTGCACAGGTTTCCTGACTGGAATAAGTGGTTGGGAGGAGTCTGAGATAGGATTACAGCCTAATCAAGAGCTACTGAAAAATTTGGATTTGTTATTAAGGAGAAAAGAGGTTTTATTACTTGTTTCCAGTTAATTTTAGTATTTTACCTATACAGGTATTTACAAAGTAAAACATTCTGTTTGGTTTTATTTTACATAGTTGTTCCTGAAAATGATTGGCCCAACTCACGGCCAGATGACAGTTACGAGACTTGTGAACACACTGAAAGAAGGGAAACGCCTGCCGTGTCCACGCAACTGTCCTGATGAGGTACGGTGCTCCTCACGGGAGCAGCCAGCTTGCGGTATGCTTTCAGAGCATCAGGGGCTGGAGGGCAGAGAGGTGGAGTAGAATAGTCCTCTTAAATTACTTTTCTGAAGCTCAATTTCAGGTAAGACATTTGAGAAATAATCTTTGGGACACAGGATTATGACGTTCAAGGCAAGAAGTCTTTTCCTGCTTATCCACTGCCTACCCAAGGAATATTTTGCCAAAGCCTCATCTCACTTTTGTGTGTAAATTTGTGATAGTTACTAATAAAACTTACACTATTTATTCAGTTCCTTAAATTCTAAAGGGAGCTGAGCTTTGAGATCTGACTCAGACTCTAAAAAAAACTGAATAGGCACTATAGGTGTGGCTCAAGTGACAGAGTGCTTGCCTAGCCAAGCCCAAGGCTCTTGGTCCAAACCTTCGCACTGCAAGAAAAATATATATTGAACAGTATAAATGAGAGCGAGATGGCCATTGTGGTGACATAGGATCTTGCCTCAGTTTCGCCCACCCCCTTTCACTTGCCTGGAGGTTCTCAAATGTTAATGTTTAGGAATTATAGTTCATAAGTACATTTTCTGCATTTTAAATTATTCTGTACTATAGGAGCTAATCTTTAGGGAGAAGTCATTCCCAAAATGATTCCTTGCTCTTGATGTTTTTATAATGTTTTAAAACTTACCAAATCTGACATCATTCTTGTTGCTGTTGATTGCTTTTATTTTTTACAGGTTTATCAGCTTATGAGAAAATGCTGGGAATTACAACCAGCCAATCGGACAACTTTTCAGAACCTTATTGAAGGATTTGAAGCACTTTTAAGAAGCATGAATAACCTTTAAATTCCACTGTTTACCAAGTCCTCCTCTCCCAATGAATACCTGAACAATTTTAAAAGTTTTATGGCAAGTTTGTTTTGTCTAAAAAGTCACTCAACAGGCAAAGGCCCAGCCTCCTATGGGCCTGGCATGTATGAAACTTCTCTAAATTGACATCTTTCAAATTAGTGACAAATAATGATAGTCAAAATGCTAGAAAGCACTTAAGCACTCCTCCTTTTGGAAAGACTGTACCACCATTTCATGGAGCTAGTTTGCATCATAATCGCCTTAAAATAGTATTTGTGAAATGAGAGGAATTGTATCATCTCAAGATGATAGCTTTTTTCAACTGCCAGATAACCTAAAGTATTTTCTGGCATATTTATCTTAGATAAAAAATGGTGGGCTTGGCCAATATGTTAACATGCCCTCAAAATTCAGTATCTATCAGTGATAGACCAAGCATTCTTAAAATACTAGATACCAGTTAGTATGCTGTTGTTTCCTTTCAGAAATGAGTACATTCTGTCACCATTAGGATTGAAACTTCAAGCTATTTGTCCAGTGACTCAGCTGTTGTTCCCTTGGCTGACCATCATCTTCTGTTGAACAAATTGGCCTTGCACAGGGGACAGCATGGGTACACTCTGCATGTTACTTCTTGAGGACTAGCCTGTGCCAGTGCTTCCCTAGGCCATGTGCTTTTCACCTGCCCCTTCCTAGACCTGGATGCTACACATGCTTTCAAGAGCCTTCAGTGTGCACTTGTTTCTAGCTACCACTTTGGGACAAGCTGTTCCAGCATTAGGTTTGGACACTATAGGCAAACAGAATATATATATATATCACATATGTTGCACTAGTCTTAGTGTTTTGATACTTACCACCATCTACAAGGTCGATCACTATTTTGACCATCACCTCATGATGCAAAACTTGAAAGATCTAGCCAGAGGCACTCTGGAGTTCAGGATCTACTAGACAGTTTCCAGTTTGCTTGGAGGATCTGGGTAATTGAAAATGAGTAATCTCTGTTAGGTGTGGCAGTAAACACATGTAATCCCAGCACTTAGGAGGCAGAGGGATTAAGAGTTCAAGGCCGGCCTGTGCTACATGGCTACACAGCAAGACCCTGTCTCCCTCCCACCATACCCCCCTCCCCAAAGCCCAATTTAAGATGTTTAGTCTCTTAATTCAATGTGAAGCATAAAGTTCTTTATGACTAAGAGTCTGAAAAAACTTGTTAATGCTATCTAGTACTTGTTCAGTATCTTACTTTGAGCCCCCAGAAGAGTTCAGGACTTCTTTAACTGTCAGGAAACTTGCCATTTAAATCTGTTCAGTTGTCTTTATCATCAAGATCTCTGTGTCAAACCTGTGGTCATCTATATGCACTTTGTTTACTCTTTATACAAATAAATATACTGAAGACTTTACATGCATATGCCTTTTAATATTAACTTTTTACTTTCAAAGCATTTCAAACAGTTTGCTTACATAGAAAAATAACAGTATACATTTTTAAAGGGGAGGGGTTAATAAAGGTCCTTGTTACTAAAACAACTTGATTTGTACTTAGATTAAGTCCAATGATAGTGGGCAAAGACCAGTATGGATGGCAAAGCCACATGTGCTATAATCCGAAACACTTGTTTTAATTCTTCGGCCTCTTCCTGCTCTCTTTGCAGCTGTGATGTAAAATTTACCATCTTCCCTTTCCTCTGTTTATACTGTAGTTGAGGAGTAACCAGGTGCCCAAGAGGCCAAATCCAATAGGAAAATGGAAGAAGTGCAGGGAAGGAGAGACCACTAGCCATCTGCTGTGTAGTGGCTCCCGTCTGGTTATTTATGAGTAGTATATTTCCTAGGAATTGTCTTAGTTTAACTTTCTAGTTATCATCTTCCAACTGAAGCTCATTTATGCAATAAATTAACCAGTAAAATTCTCTACAAAGCATATAATTTGTACTAGTCCTATACTTCATACTTAGTGAGATATCAGTATCAAAGTTAAAAAACAGTCTCCAAACTTGACAAGCTATTTTAATGATCTGATTCTAAAGACTAGGATCATTGAGATCCCAAACTCTCACCAGTAACAGTCTCAGAATAATGAACAAACTTAGAAATTTCTAGATAGCAAAGGGTTTTTCATGCATTTAATATCAAGATCTTCAGAAAATAGCACTGTCAAACTCACGTTAAGACAAAAATTCTTTAAGTGGATTAAAGAGCTAATATTTTCCCACCCAAACATATTACCAAAGAATGAGAAACCAGAGTTAAGCATAGCTAATTAGCTCAAAATAGTTACAAATATCTCCCTAGGACTCCTTCAGAAAGGGCAGTATGGACAGTTAGCATTGTGTAGAATGAGGGCATTTGGTGATCAAAGTGGCCCTGTCTAGTAGGTAGACCATCACTAGTCTGCTCTGAAAGACAACACAGAAACCTTTGTTCTATGTCACATGCAAAGGCTGGAGGTCTTTCTTCTTGTGAAATGAAAATAGGGAATTAGTGCCTTTAGGCCAGGAGTCAAGTAAACTTTCTGTGGACCAAGTGGTACATATTTTAGGGTTTGCAGGCTATGTGGTCCTCTGTCAAAGCTGCTCGGTTTGCTTAAATAAGCTTGGCTCTGTTCCAATAAAATAAAAATTTGTGCACACTGAAACTTGAATTTCATGTAGGTTTCTAGTCATCAGTCTCCCCTCCCCACCCAGCCATTTAAAAATACAAATGTCATTCTTAGCTTGCAGGCAGCACACAGTAGTGGGCCAAACTGGCCCAACTCCTGAATTTGATCACTGAAGTTCCTTTTCCTAAGATACTTTGCATTTGCCACAAAAGGTGCAAATGGTAGTACGTAGAACTTTATCAGTGTGTCATGGTCACTGTTGCTGGGCCTAGCCTAGCATGGCTGGTGTGGCTGTAGTAATGGAGCGTGCACAGAGATGATCTTGGTCGTGTTGCCATCACCACATTTGGTACTTGCACCCTGATGGTTCTAGAGAAGGCAGGTCCTACAAATGTAAAGAGATTACTTCTAGGGAGAGTGCATTGAAATGCACAGTGGCTTTGTAAGAAATTCATTCTAAGGCTAAGGAAACAAGACTGTTTCCCACTTATTGCTTCAAACTTATATGTGACATCAAAATTGTTCCCAGTCCTAACCAAGGAACGTTAGGACATTGTTTCTCCAGTGGTCTGTGTGTGAATGTCACATGGATTAGCACAGATCTAATTCTAGTGGAAATGCATCTTCAGTGGATGTCTCTTCTTATTGCTACGTGTTTGACATTTGGCAATTCCACCTGCTGCACAACACAGTTCCTTCTGGGAAATCAGAAACCCGTATTGAAAGGATATGGCTAGACTGAATGAAGTTAAGGCAGTGATGAACAGCGAGGTGCTGCAGAGAGCCGCAGGAGGTGACAGGAGAAGGCGGTGCTTAGCACACTCGCTTCTTTTTTAAGTAGGTTTCCAAGCAATAAGCTCCAGTGCCCTGAGAATGCTGGCCAACGAATTCCACTGCACTGCCGCCAGGGGCTGAGATGAGATAGGCCGAGCCTCGCTTCTCATTTCTCAAAGAAGACATCTAGGAGAAAACCCAAGCACAATGTTAAAAGCTAAATTGAAATCTGCTTACTCACTAAAGATGTTTAGTTGTATTCTGTTCATGTTGGTGTAAATACAGAACATAGAAGCTGTCAAAGAAAAAAAAAAACCCAAATCTTTCAGTTAAATTAGGTTTTAAAATCTTTATGTAAAAATCATTGGTGTAGCCAGTGGCTCATGCCTGTAATCCTAGCTACTCAGGAGGCTGAGGATCAAGGTTTGAAGCCAGCCCACACAGGAAAGTCCATGAGCCACTTATCTCCAATAAACTAGCAAAATGTTGGAAGAGCAGCTGTGGACCAAGTGGTAGAGTGCCAACCTTGAGAAAAAAGGAAGTGACTGCACAAAGCCCCCAACTTGCCACAAAAAATGTTAACTTCTTGTCTGACACTGCTATGCGAAGGTGTCCTGTTAATTATAAATAGTTCAAAATGTTCAGACTTGAGGTTTACTTATGTAAAAACCTTAGGAGACTCTTAAGAGTTTGTATTCATAACTTTGCAGTTATACAACAAAAAAAATTGCAACTAGAAAAAAATTTCAACTGGAGAAAAAAACTCGCTGTAGTTTAGTGAGCCTTGCCTAGCTGCCTGGGTTCCGTCTTAGCACCACAAAATGAACAAATCATCTTTGGAATCTGCCAACATAACCCCGTCTCCAAGCCCCCTCAGGATCTGAAGTCAAGAAAAATAAGCACGCTGTCATTCTTGCTGTTCACATCGGAGCCGGCCATCTCAAGTGGTAATAATCTATATAGCAAACTTGATACTCTGCCTGCTCACAGGAGTGGAGAGCCCAGGGCTGGTGGCTCACACCTGTAATTCCAGCTACGCAAGAGGCTGAGGTTTGAGGACCACAGTTCAAAAGCAGCCCATGAAACTGAATGTCCATGAGAGTCTTACTTCCAACTAACCACCAAAAAGCTGGAAATGGGAGCTGTGGCTCAAGTGGTAGAGTTCTAGCCTTAAGAGAAAAAGCTAAGGCCCTAGGCCCTGAGTTCAAGCTTCAGAACCTGCACAAAACAAATGAGTGGAGAGAGTGAATTAGGTATAAACACAGCAAACAGTCAAAGCAAGAAGAAAAGGGTTGGGTAGGGTTGGAGATAGATGAGAATGTTGAAAGGGATGACACTGAGCAAAATGCATTGTATTCATAAACTGCTTTATTAAATGGCAACTCCTTTGTATGACTACTGAAAGAGTAATGAGGAAATGGCAATACTCTAGAAAGCAATGGGAACTCAAAACCTTAGTGTCTACAATAATCAGATTCCAGACTGGTCTGGAAATGGCCAAACCTTTCTCACTGTTAAGCAGGACAGTAAAGGGTAGCACCTGTGGTCTAATCCTTAGTGTTTGGATTTACAAACAGCTGACAAGCTTGTCCAAGCACTTATGTTAACAATAAACACGAAGACAACAAACAGCCAATAAGGAGAGTATTTGTCTTCCCATTCAGTGGTATTTGGACTGTCAAAACTGGAGCAGAGGGGCTGGGAAGGTGTCTCAGTGGTAGAGCGCTTGCCTTGCATGCCTGAGGCCCTGGGTTCGATTCCTCAGCACCACATAAGCAAAAAGAAAAAAGCTGGAAGTGGCGCTGTGGCTCAAGTGGTAGGGCGCTAGCCTTGAGCTGAAGAGCTGAGGGACAGCGCCCAGGCCCAGAGTTCAGGCCCCATGACCGGACCCAAAAAAAAAAACAAAAAACTGGAGCAGAGGCAAAGTCTGTC
This sequence comes from Dipodomys merriami, assembly GCF_024711535.1. NCBI lineage: Eukaryota > Metazoa > Chordata > Mammalia > Rodentia > Heteromyidae > Dipodomys > Dipodomys merriami. The sequence goes on from NW_027206458.1 coordinate 86,646, forward strand.
ATAGGCATAACTGTCAGCCCTCCATCATGTCTGTCAACAAGGACAGTGTGGCTGAGTGTGGCTCAGTACAGCCCCTGTCCAGCATGTATAAGGCCCTGGGCTCCATCCTCAGCATTGAGGGAAAAAATGACAAATCTGTTCTGCTACATTATTTCTGTGTGGCTTTCTACTGGGAGGACAATACAAGAAACCTTCACACCACTTTCAGTTTACAGGACAGTTCATAAAATGAAAGCACTGAATGGCCAAGGATTTGGCTTTGCCCTCTGTCCCCACATTTCTTTGGCAGTAAAGAATGAGGTTTGCTCAGAAGTCATCTGAAGATAGAGGAAAGGAAACTGGCTGGGAGTTGACAGCTGCCTGAGATGAGTGGACAGAGGAGGCAAGCTGGCTCCCTGCTCACTTCACCACCCCCTCCAACCCCCCCCCCGTCCCCTGCTCACTTGCAGGCCCTGGCACCATTTGCCAGCTGCCTTCACAGGAGACCCTTCAGTAGTTGGTGATGTAGCTTGTTAGTGGACCCCACCCACTAGCAAACACGGGCATACCTTCACTTGCAATCCATTCTGCAAGTGATATTTTCCAAAGATAAGGGAGTGGTGTAAAACCCCTTGCTGGGCCACGACACCCACAACCCTCACTACTCCTGGTTATTGCACATTCTGTCACTTTCAGGGTAAGGCCTGGTGCCTGAAGGGTGATGCGTACGACTGCTCAGAGTTCAGCACTCTGGGGGACAAGTGCACACTCCCAGCTAACTGACTCGGGCTTTCCTCCTCAAACCTCTTAACACACCGCTCACATTCAACCCTAGCTGATTTGCTTTTGAGCCACCAAGGAGAGAGAAATCCAGAGATGTGGTGAGCCACATCTTATTTCCTCAGTCTTCCAGCAGGAACTCAATGGCTCTCACATTGTCTCTGCATACCTCTCCTTTACCTCCAGGCTTGCATGAGGAATGAGGAGCATTCCCATTTCCACAGATGCACCTCACACCTACAACCAAAACTGAACCCCATTCCTGATCCCAAGACCTATTCCACCTCCTTTCCATCTCAATCAGTGACAATTCCATTTTTTTTTCTAAACCTAAAATCCTTGTGCCAGTAAATTCTGGTATCTCACACATCTATAATAACCCTACTGAGGAGGCTTTAAGAGCTCAGGATTGAGGTTCAGAGCCAGCCAGGGCAGGAAAGTCTATGAACCTCTTACCTCCAATGAACCAACAAAAAGCCAGAAGAGGAGCTATGGCGCAAGTGGTAGAATGTCAGCCTTGAATGAAAAAGCAAAGTGAGAGCATGAGGCAGGCCCTAAGTTTTAAGCCCCAGTACACACACACACACACACACACACACACACACACACACACACACACACACACACACACACACACACACACACACACACACACACACACACACACACACACACACACACACACACACCCCTTGGGCTATCCTGCCGTGTCTCCTATCCTACATTTATGATATGCTGCTGTCTACACCTTCCAAAAACGCCTGCCAGCTAGTCACTGCTGACCACCTCCACCTGTCTCCTCTACCCCAGGTCACATCATTTTTACTTGGATAACATCTCAGCAGCTTCCTGAGCTTGCCATGTTCAGCATTTATTGGTTAGAGTAAAAACCAAAGTCCAGGCAAGTGCCTAAAAGACGCCACTACTCTCCACTCCACTGTGACTCCATCCCTTACTCCCCTTTGCGCACTCCTGCCCCAAAGCTCCCTGGCAGCTCCTTTGGCATGCCAGCATGTCTGCCTCAGGGCCTCTGTGCTCGCCAGTCCTCTCTCCAGAGTATCCTTCACCAACTTGCACATGGCATATTCCCCAAACTTCTTATCTTTGCCCAGAGGTCAAGTGCACAATGATCCTGCCCTTCACCATGTTTAAGCTGCAAAGCTTTGCATTTATCATTACAGATTTTACCATTTTTCCTACTTCCTCCTAACTCCTCCCTGCATGTGCATTCCATTGAAATAAGAGAGGGCTTTGTTCTCTGCAATATACCTCGTGCCTACAACATTGCCTGTTAAGAAGCAGGCACTCGGTGAATATGGGCCAAATCAATACCTGTCACAAATGGTTCCTCTACCTATGTATTTCCCCATGTGGCTGCTTCTGATATGGCAGAAGCCAGCACCACATGGCACAGTGGCTGGGAAGCAAAGGTGTGCTCCTGGCTTTGCCACTCCCTCTCTCTTAGGACATCCTCTCTCCCTCACCCCCACCAAAAGGTATGGTTATCACATTTAAAAAGTGAAATGATTGGGGCTGGGAAGGTGGCTCAGTGGTAGAGCGCTAGCCTTGAGCTGAAGAGCTGAGGGACAGTGCCCAGGCCAGAGTTCAGGCCCCATGACCGGACCCCCCCCCAAAAAGTGAAATGATCAAGCTGGGAATGTGGCTTAGTGGTAGAGTGCTTGCCTTGCATGCATGAAGCCCTGGGTTCAATTCCTCAGTACCACATAAATAGAAAAAGCTGGAAGTGGCACTGTGGCTCAAGTGTTAAGAGTGCTAGCCTTGAGCACAGAGAGGCTCAGGGACAGCACCCAGGCCCCGAATTCAAGCTCCAGGACTGGCAAAAAAAGTGAAATGATCACCTCACAAGTTTAGTGGCCACACAAGGCTGTATAAATGACAGATTTAATAGTACAAATAGGTCTATGGCACTCATGCATGTCTCTGCAGGATGTGCTTTTCTCCCCTTTTGAGCCACTAGATGGCAGCATTGCCCTCTAGAAGAAGGGGCCAGGCACCTTCCAGCCTTGTTCATTTTTGTTCCACTCTCTTCTCCCATTCTGTGATGATTTTCTTGGGGAGACAACTTCCTGGCAGGAATGACCTGCAACCAGAGTAACGCAGGAGTACACCACACAAATGGACAGCAGTGACCTTACAGAATCAGGGTTTAAACAGAACAGCCGAACTAATTCTTCTACTTAGGCTAGTGCTATATCACTTGAGCCATGCCTCTTGGCCAACTAATTTTTTTTCTATATTATTGAAACAGATAACTAAAGCTGAAAAAATGACTAGAATAAATATTGGCCTATTTTAATCTACTTTCATAAAAGGAGGCAGAGAAAACTGGTTTGTCAAATTATAATTAGATGTTAGATTTGGTCATTAAGTATTTAGTAAATTGATTCAAAGCCTTCTATAAAAGACTGACATTTCAAACCATTTGTACATTCACATTAATACAGGATTTCAGACTGTGATGCCATTCTTCTAGAGAAAATGTAAATTATTTCTAACTTAAATTTTCTCACTCACAGTTAAAGTATTTAAGGCATGCAGTTTTTACACAGATAAACTGAACATTGCAATCAAAATCTGAGTTGTAGTTAAGTGGAGAAATGGTAGTATCCATTTAAAACTGATTTCTAATTCAACCTTACTTTAACTTGAGAGAGAGAGAGAGAGAGAGAGAGAGAGAGAGAGAGAGAGGAGAGAGAGAGGAGAGAGAGATTCTGGGTCTTGCACTCAGGGCCTGGAAACTGTTCCTGAACTTTTGCACTCAAAGCTAGCACTCTACCACTTAAGCCACAGCTCCACTTCCCGTGTTTTGGTAGTTAACTGGAGAGAGAAGTTTCGTGGAGTTTCCTGCTTGGGTTGGCTTCAAATCATGATATTCAGATCTCAGCCTCCTGAGTAGCTAAGATTACAAGCGTGAGTTTTCAATAGACACTCTGAAGATTTCTGAAACATGGATAAAAATGGCTTAACACAATGGCCTAACAAATTAAGACTTGTTTGAAAAAGGCTCAAGAGTCTTGCCAGGTGCTGATGGCTCATGCCTGTTATCCTAGCTACTCAGAAGACCTCAGGGTTCTAGGCCAGGCCAGGCAAGAAAGTCCATGAGACTCTCCTGTCTCCAATTATCCACAAAAACAAAAACAAAGACAAAAACTGCACAAGTGGAGCTGTGGCTCAAGTGCTAGAGTGCTAGACTTGAGCAAAACAGCTCAAAAGACAGTGCCCGGAGTTCAAATCCCAAGACAGCACAAAACAAGACTCAGAGTCCAATATCTGCAAGGTTGTGTGTCTCAATGTGATTCCAGGGCATTTCCTCATTTCTACAAGAATTCCTGCACCTGTTAAGTTACCTCCCTCCACCTCTAAATCATCTTCCTCTGATCCCGAATAACTACCATCTACTTACTTTTTTTTTTTTTTTTTTTGCCAGTCCTGGCACTTGAACTCAGGACCTGAGCACTGTCCCTGAGATTCTTTTGCTCAAGGCTAGTACTTTATCACTTGAGACACAGCACCACTTCCAGCTTTTTCTATTTATGTGGTACTGAGGAATTGAACCCAGGGCTTCATGCATGCAAGGCAAGCACTCTACCACTAAGCCACATTCCCAGGCCCATCTACTTAACTTTTTCCATGGATTTGCCTGCTGTGCACATTTCATAGAGTGGCATCATGTATGGAGCCTGCGTTACTTTATCATGCTTAAAAGATTCACTCATATTGTAAGTGTGGATTAGAACTTCATTTCTTTTATGGCTAAATAAATTCTATCATATGGATAATTTGTTAACTGACAGACATTTAGGCTTTCACATTTGGCTCTTAGGAATAATTATAAGCAAACTGTTGTGTGAGTTTGTGTGTGGACACTGGTTTTCCATTCTCTTGAGTTCTACCTGAAAACAGCAAAATGGATATATCTAAGTCAACACAACGTGTCTTTTGAATACTCTGTATCTGTCAGTTCTATGGCATTTTATATACAAAACTTGAGCATCCACAGATTTTGGCCTACACCAGGGTCCTGGAGCAAATCCCCTCTTGATGGTGAGGATGGCTGAATTTTGATGTTGTTGATCAACTAGTTTTCAAGTTTGTATAGTAGAGCCTGTAAAAATGACCATGTCCTCCATCTAAAAGCAACCATGAGCTGAGGCAGTTCCTCGGGGTCCTCAGGTCTACACTTGTATAAAAAGGAAGACAGCAGTCTCTGCTCTGTCAGATAATACTCAATCAGGAACCACATAGGCCTCTGATGGAACTGCTCATGCCTTTCAGTGCAGCCCCACAGCACCACAGAAAATGTGTAGTGAGTGGACATGGCTATAGCCAATACAGTTTTCTTTCCAAAGGCAGACGGTGAGCTGGGTGTCATCTGTGGGCTACATGTAGTTTATGACCACTCGTATGAACAATGAGAGGTAAATATCTGGTGTAAAATCATACGTAGCAATCTCTTGAACCCATTCCTAGATTTCAAATGCAGAGCAAGAAACCCCATATGCTGACCTGTGCCAGCTGACATTCTTCTGATCACATGAAAGCAAAGCTAATTTCATCTTCATGGAACTCAGTCCAAGGATGTGCTACATGTCACCCTGAGCTGATGACATCTTTATCACTTACCTGTGCATAATCACCGAAAGGTGGGGAATAGGCAATGCACTTCTCCAGCGCATGCTGAGACTCACTTCCCTGAGAGATTGCATCCAGAATGCTGTGTGCGATTCCAGTCTTAGGAAGGGGGGTTTTACTTGCAGCGGCTGAAGGCAAAATCAGCACAATTTAGGTTTTCATAAATTACAAACAGAATGCTAAACTCACTCAGCATATTTTCAAACAGAACACAAATTTTAGTTTGCCAATATATATATATATTTATTGTCCCCAGAAGAAATTATATATAATATTGGGGTTCTTTTCTTTCTTCCTTCCTTTTTTTTTTTTTTGCCACTCCTGGGGTTTGAACTCAAGGCCTGGGTGCTGTCCCTGAGCGTTTTTTTGCTCAAGATTCATGCTTTACTACTTCTTAAGCCACACTTCCACTTCTGGCTTTGCTTGCTTTTCCTTCTTCCCTTACCTTCCTTCTTCTTTTCTTTCTTCCTTTCTTTCTTTCTTTCTTCCTTCCTTTCTTCCTTCCTTCCCTTTCCTTCCCTTCCCTTCCTTCCTTCCTTCCTTCCTTCCTTTCTTGTAGTTTATTTGCAGATAAGAATCTCACAAGACTTTGCTGCCTAGGCTGAAATCTGAGCATCAGATCTGAGCTAGGACTGAGTAGGACTATAGTACGTTTGTGCTACTGGCCCCCAGCATATTGTTTCATTCTTTTGGAACAACTGAAAGTGGAAGCTTGCCTTATTGGTAAAATAATTATGATAGAAACACTTAAAAAAACAAAGAGTTGGGTGATGGTAGCTCACGTCTGTAATCCTAGCTACTCAGGAGGTTGAGATCTGAGGATCATGGTTCAAAGCCAGCCCGGGCAGGAAAGTCTGTGAGATTCTTATCTCCAGTAAATCACCAGAAAATCAGAAGTGGTGCTGTGGCTCAAATGGCAGAGTGTTTGCCTTAAGCCGAAGAGCTCAGGGACAGCTCCCAGGCCCAGAGTTCAAGTCCTACCACCGACAAAAAACAAACAAAAACCACTTAAAGACACATTTTCAAACAAGACACATAAAATATGAATTAAATTCCTGCTAATACAATCATTGGCATAATGAAATTTTAGATCAGGTCAATATATTACAGGTATATTAAAACATATTGAATTTTTCTGGCTTTAAAAAATTAATTTTTGGGGTCTGGGAAGGTGGCTCAGTGGTAGAGTGCTTGCCTTGCATGCATGAGGCCCTGGATTTGATTCTTCAGTACCACATAAGCAGAAAAAGCCAAAAATGGTGCTGTAGCTCAAGTGGTACAGTGCTAGCCTTGAGCTGAAGAGCTCAAGGACAGCTCCCAGGCCCAGAGTTCAGGCCCCATGACCAACCAAAAAATAAATAAATAAATAATAAAATAAATTTTTGGGCTTAAGAAGATGGTACAAAAATATAGCAGAACTTATATATCTAAATGATACTCAGCTTTAATCCTTTTCATTCAATCCTATTTTTTCCCATAACTAACAGTTCAGAATTTCTTTCTCTAGATTAACTTACACGTTTACAAAGTCAAATATGTGCACGGAAGAATATGTAGCTTTAAATACCCACAGATGGAATCATCTGATGTGTATCCTGGCTTTTCCCCCTTAAAATATGCTTAAGTTTACCAAAACATTCTAGTGTTAAACAGTCTTTTTCTGCTGATCACCAAAGTTGTGGTGACTTTTGTGCCCGGGTGGTGCTCTGTCGAATTTGTTGAAACTAGATTTGAATGAACAGTAGATTTACAGTGACTGATTGAAGGCCGGCAGGCGGGTGGGGGCTTACAAAGAAGCAAATAAAAATCTAATTTCTGCTAATTAGTACTCATAGGCTTTTCAGGAATCCAAACACTTTGGATATATTAGATTACTTAGGGGTTTGTAATCCTGGTTTAGCAAAGCAATTCTCTTTTTTGGGAGGTAACTAAGATATTTACTAAATTACTATAATGTGCTGCAAATTTGTAAACTTCATTTATTCTCTTTCTCAGGTAGAGATGTAATTTCTGACAGGCTTTTACAAATACTGAAAAGACTTAGCAAGTCCTCTTTGTTCCTTTAAAGATCTCTGGCGACTTCTAAGACCTTTTGGATTTGAAGACTGCCAACTTACTGAGGGAGAAGGACATTCAGGGGCTTCTCAAAAATCATTAAGTTTCAAGTCTTGGTTATTATTTACTATTTTCACAAAATGCCTCATGTTGTTTTGAACAGATACAAAAGTCATTTTTTACATTCAATAAGCATCTTAAGTATTATGAAGACTAGAAGGCAGGATGGCAAGTCAGCTATGAAGTGGATCGGAGGGGTGTCTGTCTCCTCCACCCCCACCCCTGCCATAGCACTGATGGGCTATTTTCATGTCAGTCTGCAGTGAAGGGCAGGGCTCTGGGCTTGGGCTGCGTGGGCACACTCCTGGTGTGCTGGGAAGCCTTCTCCCAGCTTCCCTACGTTAGACCCATCCAGTGCAGGGGAGGGGCCTCATCCAGCTGTTCTGCTGCCACTCCAAGACGGCAGAGTAACTATTTCCAGGATGTTTGAAGTCAGGTATTTTAGAGCCTCTATCAAACCATAGTGCTTTAATTTTTGATTTTTACTTTTTTTTTTTGCCAGTCCTGGGGCTTGAACCGAGGACCTGGGTGTCACCCCTAAATTTTTTGTTCAGGGCTAGCATTCTACCACTTGAGCCACAGTTCCACTTCTGACCTTTTGGTGGTTAACCAGAGATAAGAGTCTCACAGACTTTCCTGCCTGGGCTGAGTTCAAACCATGATCCTCAGATCTCAGACTCTTCAGTAGCTAGGATTACAGGCATGAATCACTGGCACCTGGTTAGAACAGTGCTTTTCAAATTTCTATGATTTTAGTCTGATCCAGATGGATACAAGGATATAATATATACCATGCAGCCCTGCCCCATGTTCACTTATTCATTTAAATACACTTTCCTACCTCTTCCTCACACCATTAATAACAGCCACAACAGAAATAGTCCCTCGAGGATGTATTTCCACGTCCTGCTTTAACTGTTCTCCAGCTTCCGTTTTTAATTTCTCCGAGATTTCTTCTGGAGTGGTGGAGGCCAAACACACCACTGCCTTTTTGTCAAGCATAGCTCACTCATCTAACAGCCCCTCCCGCTTCCTGAGTTCTGAGATGGACAGAGCTCAGCGTGAGCGACCCGCCTCCAACCCTGGTGCTGCAGTGGCTGCACTTACAGCTTCAGGAGTCAAAGCTGGCTCAGCATTTTGGTTGGGACCAAGGTTGGCATGGGTAGTTATGATGACACAACCTTTAGGATCAAAGGCTACAGGCCCTCAGAGAGGAAGTGGTTGCTCCCGTTCCTCGTTCTGGCTTTCACTCTGGTTCATCGCACCAGCTCAGACACCCCAATGGCACAAGGAGGGTAAGTGGAAGCCCAGCGGCCCAGTCTGCCCTAAGTGAGGGCCTGCTCTGAGCCAGCGCCGTCCATGGCCAATCTGCAGTAAAACAATCCTCTGTGTGTTGTAAAGAATCACAGAGAACTGTCGAACTGTCCCTTCACCCTCATTATATATTTTCAGTCATGACTCAATAATGAATCAATGAAATAATTTTATTTTTAATAAAAATACTATTAAAGATCTTGCCCCTCTACATTCTAAGAGTAACATACATTCTAGGAGTCTTCATTTTCATCAGTTTCTTTTTCATTTTAAGGAGTAGGTTTGTGATTTAGGGAATAATTTGGTCAGTGGACACTATTTGTTTCCACTGAGATTTTAAAAGCTAAGTAAAGTCACTGTGCACGGCGCTCAGAGCAAGTGCAAGGTGACAGGCCTCACTCACACGGTAAGCACACGCTGGGGAGCACACTCGCCAGGTTCAGATACGGATTTTTACTGAGCCGGACTTCTTTTGGAGGTTCCCCCAGGAGCGAAGTCTGGGTCTTAGCAGCAGTCTACAGTCAAAAACAAAAGATGGGGCGCTTCAAAAGAGGCAGAGGAAATAGAGGGGTGAATATGATCAGATTACATGCATGCATGGTCGTCAAAGTGAAATGCCTTGTTTACACAATTAATATATACTGTTCAACTAATAAACCCTACTTAAGAGGTTAGCATAAAGTTAGAATGAAGAAAGAATAAGGAAACACGTTTTTCAATACATCTGGTTTACTGTGACTAAAAACTCGAGGAACCTAATTGATGATATAAACTTGTGAAATACTTATGAATATTTATTTACTTTTATTTTCACCTGTTAATATTTTTCCTATTAAAAACATTAACATTCTAGACCTAGAACTGTGAGCTGAAATAGGAGGGAGGGTGTCCTGTACAATGTTCACACTTGAAACAGAAAGAACTCATCTTTGCCAGAAAACACAATGCAACCTAGACCTCATTTCTACAATAAAGCTATTAACATGAGTTACTAAGACTTTTTATTTCATATGATATAGCAAAAGCAAATCATATTTATCTGGTACTAAAAGTAACAGCCAGCTAAAAATAAATGAGTTTAGCAAACGACAAAAGCCAGGAGTAAGGGCTTGGATCTGGCTCACAAGACAGAGTGCAAGTGTTAGGCCCTGAGTTCAAAGCCCTGAACTCTACCCTCCCCCACAAAAAATAAGGCCAGAATGGTGTTATAGGCCTATAATGCCAGCTATTCAAGAGGCAAAAACAAAATTTAAGGTTCCTGAACAAAGCTATTAAGATCCTGTCTCAAAAAAGCAAGACCAAAACCAAAATGAAGTATGTTCTGGGAGAATTGCTCAAATGCCTAACATGAACATAGCCCTGCATTTAATTCCCCAGTATGGAAAAAAAATTCAACAAAATGAATTCCCAACTCAACATTTTACATAGCGCTAATGCTAAAAATTCACATATCTTGAATATTGATGTGTTTACTATATTTTCATACAACTACATAGGTATCATGATTTATATATTAAGTATATGATTAACTTCCTTTCAAGTTTAGAAACAGTAGGGATTATTTTATGAAGCTTCAAAAATTACACCACCTATAAAACAATCACATTTAGGCTATGGCTAGTATTAGAAATACCCCACTGAGGCTCCTGGAAGCATCTGTACCCATATGAGCCTATGTGTATGTGTTTGCTCACCTCTGGATTTATCTCTGTGCCTTTTGGTTGGCTCTGTTGCTTCTGGTGTCCGGGCAGCAGGCCTCCAGCAGTGAGGTTTGGGAAGCTCTGAAGATAAGGCTGTGACACTGAGAAATTGCCATCTGCTGTTCCCACTGTGGCTGGCTGTTTCTCCTGAGTACCGCCAGGCCCTGGCCCAGCCTGTCCAACACTGTGCTGAGCCGGGAAGAAGGGCAACATGCCCATCCCAGCCGCCACCGCTGTCTGCGCTGGAACCAGAGTAGATGCTGTGTACACCATAAACGCAAAGGCTGTTAGCCAGGCAGCAACAGTCTTTTTGACTTTGTTACATTATAGGTACAAGGTGGAAAAGTCTATTTTGTACCCACGAGAGAACTTTAAAATTCAAAAGGTAAGGCTAGGCTTTTAAGTTGGGAGGCTCCTTTGTGAAAAAAAAAAAATCTAAAACAATAACGCTTTCTTACTTTCAGAATGATCTCAATATTATTATATTTTTAATTATAAGTCTTGTTTATTTACAAGTTTATGTATATTTAGTGATTTAAATTATGTCATTACCTTAAAAATGCTCGATTTATCTGCTTCCACATTATTTATTTTTAAATTTTTCTTTCTTTTTTTGGTTGTAGGACTTGAACTCAGGGCCTGGGTGCTGTCCCTGAGCCTCTTTGTGCTCAAGGCTAGCTGCTCTACCACTTGAGCCATAACACTATTTCCAGTTTTTAAGTGGTTAACTGGAGATGAGTCTCACTGGGACTGTTCTGCCTGGGCTGGCTTTGAACCTCAATCCTCAGATCTCAGCCTCTTAAGTAGCTAGGATTAAGGGAGTGAGCCACTGGCACCCAGCCCAGCCTTTCTCTTTCTCTCGCTCCCTCCCTCTTTCTCCCTTTTTTCCCCCCCTCATTCTTTCCCTTCTCCCCCCCACTTCTTTCTTTCTTTTCTTAATGATACTGAGGTTTGAACTTGATAGGCAGGCACTCTACCAAATAAGCCACGCCCCTGCCCACCTGCTTCCATTGTTTAAAGATAGTAAGTTTTGAGTTTTATTAAATCCTTTGACAATAGGCTGGACTGACCCAACACTGGTTGGCTGGCTTCACCTAATAAAAACCAGGGTACCCAGCATCTCTTCTCAACTTAAGTTCAGTGTCTTCCCATTGCTATTTTTCTCCCAGATGTTGTTGTTTTTTATGTTTGTTTTTTTTTGGGGGGGGGTCCAGTCGTGGGGCCTGAACTCTGGGCCTGGGTGCTGTCCCTCAGCTCTTCAGCTCAAGGCTAGCGCTCTACCACTTGAGCCACAGCGCCACTTCCGGCTTTTTTCATTTTGCTTATGTGGTGCTGAGGAATCGAACCCAGGGCCTCATGCATGCAAGGCAAGCGCTCTACCACTGAGCCACCTTCCCAGCCCCCCCAGATGTTTTTTAAGCCTAAAGGTCTGGTTCTTCAACACCAGAATACCAAGACTTTTTTTTTTTTTTTTTTTTTTAGGGGAAGGGGGTGGGAAGGAATCAGTATTTGTAACTAGACAAACATTAACACATAAAAGTTTAATGTTTTTATTTGTAAGAAATAAAATTCTAAAAGAAATAAAAGTTTTAATGGGAAAATTCTTAATTATTCCACTGTTTAAAAATCTGTAGGTTGGGCTGGGAAGATGGCTCAGTGGTAGAGTGCTTGCCTTGCATGCATGAGGCCCTGGGTTCAATTCCTCAGCACCACATAAACAGAAAAAGCCAGAAGTGGCATTGTGGCTCAAGTGATAGAGCGCTAGCCTTGAGCTGAAGAACTGAGGGACAGCGCCCAGGCCCAGAGTTCAGGCCCCATGACCGACAAAAAAAAAAAATTAAATAAATAAAAATAAAAAATCTGTAGGTCATCTAGGCAGGTGGCAGACATGAAGAGCCCCAGCTATTCTTAGTCTGAAGCGGAAGGATCATGTGAACCCACATATTTCAAAACCAGCCAGGGTAACCCCATCTCAACTAGACAAAAAAATTATATGGAAAGAGCCTGTGTAACCACTTTAAATCTAACTTATGTCTCACAAATTCACTGACACAAATCTCACTAATAATTTTGAGCACTAAATGCTTAGAGATAGCTACTTAAGTTCTTTTTTCTTTTTAGTAAGATTACTTGAACACTGAATTTTCAGTACTTTTCAAAGAGCACAAACTATAGCAAGGCTTATTTAACATAAGTTATGATAAACACTTGCATCGCTTTTAGTCATAGAAAGTTCAAGTTTTCGGAAGGACAGGCTCTTTGATGTCCTAAAAATATCTTGATTCAACCTTCGCCCGATCAATTTCAATGTCAGAACTGCCTGAGTTACTCATTGAGCACAAGTGTGAAGACAGTTCCCTATATTTGGCTGACTTTTAAATTACTGATGACACTAGGTTTCCACTAAGCATGTCCATGTCTAACAGACTTTCAAAATCACATTCCAGTAAGAAGAAAAGCTATACTCCTGTCTTCAGATATTATTATTATTAATAATAATAATAATAATAATGTCTCCTTTGCCAAGTGCTGACTATTATCTACAGGACATATACAATGTTTTCTGTACTAATTTTAAAATTATTCAAATAAGTAAACTTTTCTTGCAAGTGCTAGTTATTCCTTTTATAAAGAGCTGAGGCGAGAATGAAATGGATGTGTGCATCTGCTGTCTGGATCTTCACCTCATGCTGCTGGGAGCTGCATGAAAGGTTAAAGCATATCCAGAAGGGGCTGTCTTATGTTGGCATGGTAGCAGACCCATCAATAACTTATCAATATTAAATAGAGAGAAGTCAAGAGGGCTCCTGAAATTTGAAATGTCTACTATAGCTCAAAATGGACCCTCCTATAAATAAATGCAGAATATAGGTAAATAGTCTTGTTTATTTCTGTGCTAGTTCTCGGACTTGCACTCATGGCCTGTGAACTACCTTTCAGCTTTTTTTTTTCCTCAAGGCTAGCTCTCTATCATCTAGTCACAGCTCCACTTCTGGCTTTTTGCTGGCTAATTAGAGATAAGAATCTCACTGACTTTTCTGCCTGGGCTAGCTCTGAACCACAACCCTTGGATCTCAGCCTTCTGCACAGCTAGGATTACAGGCCTCAGCCATTAGAGCCCAGCAGTAAATTACCTTTAAATCTCCAGCCTCAGCGGGACTGACTTTTGGCAAATACCCATCACTTACTTTTGCGTGTCTCTCCGTGATGTGCCAGCTCTGCCTTCAGAGGAAGTGCAGGCCCCAGCCCTAGAGTGCTGGGCAGGACCATAATCGGGGGCTCTCCAAGTAAGCCAGGCTTCTGCAAGAGGAGGAGGAAACAAAGTAAGGCTCTGCCCTTGGCTGACAGCTACAGCCATACACAGAGGACACACATGAAATCCACAAGCTGATCACCAGCCGGACTCCAGAAAAGGAAACGACTCATTCCAAAAGAAAATGTGATACTTACATTATTAGTAGGGATATTCTCAAACTTCATTAATTGTTGTTGTGCCAGAGATATGTGAGTCAGATTCTGAAGGAATACGTTAGAAGTACTACCCATAACTGAGCTCTGTGAATGTGACAAAACAGTAAGTTGGTTTAATTTTGAAAAGCTATCATGTTCATCTTAAAATTCAGTTCTCCAATGGATCTGAGTAGAAGCCACAGTGTTATCATGTAATACCCCTTTTCCTACTTTCGGCAGGGGTGTTTCATTTTCTCAAGAATACACAAGAAGTGACCATGCCATCATGTGAGCAACTCCACCTCTGCCCCTGCTGTCCTTTTCCTCTCTGCCCCTTGATGACACTGACATACTCACATGCTTGCCAATACTCACTCACTCAGCGAAGATGTACTGAGCAGCTTCTATTTGTCATGTACTATGTTGTATACCGAGAAATTTAAGACAATGATTGGGCCTCATGGATCTTATAGTCCCCCAGAAAAAGTGAGATTTTAATTACAAAAATACGTTAGATTGCCAGACATTGGTGGCTCATGCCTGTAATCCTCGCTACTAAGGAAGCTGAGATCTGAGGATCATAGATCAAAGTCAGCCCAGGAGGCAAAGTAAGTCTACAAGACTCTTAATTAACCACCAAAAAGCCAGGAGTGGAGCTGTGATTCACGTGGTAGAACACTAGCCTTGAGCAAAAAACCTCAAGGACAGTAGCCCAAGCCCTGAGTTCAAACCCTAAGACTGGCACCAAAACAAACAAAGCTTACAAAAAAATATGTAAGATGACAAATGGCAATTGCATGAGGAACAAGCAAGAGACTATGCAAATGCTGGGGGACTCTAGCATAGCCGAGACTATGCAAATGCTGGAGCTCTCTAGCAGAGCCTGCAAGATAGGAGGGCAGTTTCCTTGAGGACCGAGCTCAGGTGCTAAGATCTGAAGGCTGGAAGAGGTGAGTGAGGTATGGGCAGTTAGGGCTGTGGGGTGAGGTGCTGCAGACAGCTCAGACATCAGGAGGGGACTGAGCAGGAGAGAACAAGATCCTGGGAACAGTCACAGACAATGAGCTTAGGAAACAGAAGGAGCCACCTGCACAAGCTTTCAAAGCAAGCTTAAAATGTACCTGATTTTTCTCCTAACGCAAAGGGAATATTATCAATACTAACTCTACCCCTGTACCCAATTCATACTCTCCATACTTAATTGCAATCACTGTTTCATGTCTGTTTTCCCAATGAATGTGCTGTGGGACACTGGGTCATCAGTGATGAGCAGAGTATAGTATATGTGCTAATTCACAACAACAGTATGCTGAGGGAATGAATGAATAGAGATGTCATCAGTCCTGTCAGGACTGTGAGGATAAAAAATAAAAGCTGGGCTTAGGACCACATGTTCATTTACCCAACCCTATACAAGCACTTACTCCATTTCTTCTTTTTTTTGGGGGGGGGGTCCGGTCGTGGGGCCTGAACTCTGGGCCTGGGTGCTGTCCCTCAGCTCTTCAGCTCAAGGCTAGCGCTCTACCACTTGAGCCACAGCGCCACTTCCAGCTTTTTTTCTGCTTATGTGGTGTTGAGGAATCGAACCTAGGGCTTCAGGTATGCAAGGCAAGCGCTCTACCACTGAGCCACCTTCCCAGCCCCTATACAAGCAATTACTATATACCAGCTTTGCCTTTTAACCAGTACTATGGATTCTTAAAGAATTTCAAAGTAATACTTATTTCATTATGTTTGTCTCCAATATCATGCACATATTTGAAATATTTTTAAATGGTAAGAAAAATATTCCTTACTCTCAAGAGTATATGAATTTTTATAATACTTAATTTCAAGAATTATTCTTTATTTATTTGTTTCTATAAAAATGTTTGGAGGGTGACAGCAGTCCTGAGTTTAATCTCAAGGTCACAAGCTTGCTAAGCAAGCACTTTACTATTACAGCTGGGCCCCCAGCCCCTTTTGCCATTGATTGTTTTTGAAGGAGGGCTTTATTCTTGGAAAGCTAGTAAATTACATAGTCCCTGTGAGTTGATTAACTCTTGGAATACTGCATCATTCTTGTCTTTTGGGGTGTCCTGGTGTAGGCTGGATGTTGGAACATTTGGTTTGAAGGTCAATTTGTTTCACTAGTCTCTTTTAGTTCAGTGTTTCATTTTTTTTTTTAAGTTTTGTTTCTGTTGAGGCAGAGTCTTACTGTGTACTCAAGACTGATCTGAACCCATGATCCTTGTTTTCCTTTTGCCTTAAAAATTTTTAATTTCTTATAACTGTTATTATAAAAGTGATGTTATTATAAAAGTTATTAAAAAGTGATACAGTTACATAAGTCAGGAAAAGAGCACATCTTTTTGGACAATGTTACCCCTTTCCTTGCTCTTTCCCGGTTTGGTTCAGTCCATTTTTTTTAACATTTTTTTATATTATTATCTCTTTAAGTAGTTGTACAAAGAAGTTCCCATTCTATAAAACAGTGTATGAGTACAAGGTGTCTGACAACATTGTCGCCCATCACTCCTAACCCCTCTATTCTCTCACTTTTTTTCTAATTGAGGTTAGGTGATTACATAAATTTCACATATTTCACAGTAATGTGGAACGTGATCTTTTTTTAAAAAAAATTAGGTGCTTCCTTCCCCTTGTCACTAGGAAGAGCAGCACACACCACCATATCCAGCCACAGGCTGAGGTTGTGTATGGCAAGCGTTTTTGCCTTCAAACCAAGATCTTCAGTTATCTGCCTCCCAAATAGGGGAGGTGACACATCTGAGCCATGCTGCCTGGCTTATAAATCTTTTGAGTTAAGACTACATAAGCTTGTTTTGCACTATCTATCCATTATCTAGCAAAAAGATACATTAAAAATAAATACCATGAAACAGACCTCTTTCCTTCTTAAGACCCTACAAATCGGAGTCAACATAATTACCATGCTATTTTGATTAACTTAACTGGATCTGATATACTCATATGTGATATACTGCAGTTGTATTTATTAAGGATATACTTTAAAAGCAAAATACCAGCTGGGTGCTGGTGGCTCACACCTGTAATCCTAGCTACTCAGGAGGCTGAGATCTGAGGATCACAGTTCAATGCCAGACTGGACAGGAAAGTCAGTGAGACTCTCATCTCCAATTAACCACACGAAAACCGGAAGTGGCACTGTGGCTCAAGTGGTAGAGCGCTCGCCTTGAGCTGAAGAGCTGAGGGACAGCGCCCAGGCTCAGAGTTGAGGCCCACAACCAACAAAAAGTAAAAAGCACAATACTCAAGTAACTGCTAAGAACTCTGTGGGTTGAGAATGAGCACGAGGCCGTGGCCTGGCGCTACAGCCCACCACGGTGCCTTGACATACCTGATGTGCTTTACTCAGGTGCAAAAACGCAGGGGAGACGGATGGGCTTACCAGGTGGGACAGGCTGTGAGGTGCTCCCAGAACTGCGTGGGGAAAACAAGAGAAAAAGTTAACCAACGGACAGGCGAAATTAAAAACGAAATAAGCTCCAAAAACATTTCTTTAAACTTTCAGCAAATTCATCAGCAGTTTGGTGACATACTAATCTTTGGTTCACTGGTTAAAAGTGTCAGGCCACTTCCCTGACAATTCAACTCTGGAATTAGCAGAATTAACTCTTGAAATTGAATTCCTTTCTGCCATCTCTGTGAAACACTAAACTTAGGCTAATTCTTCTCTAGCCCCTAATGCAATAAAACAAGTTCAATCTTTTCATAAGTTCAGAACTAATTAAACCCACTGAATTTGCTCAGTGTTTTGTTTTGTTTTTGTTTTGTGCGTGTGCAGTTTCTGGGTCTTGACTTCAGCGCCTGGGTCCTGTCCCTGAGCATGTTTTGCTCAAGGCTAGCACTCTTACTACTTGAGCTTACAGTTCCACTTCCAGCTTTATGGTAGTTAATTTGATATAAGTCTCATGGACTTTCCTTCCTGGGTTAGCTTTGAACTGTAATTCTCAGATCTCAGCCTCCTGCCTAGCTAGAAGTACAGGTATGAGCCACCTGTGCCTGGACAGTGCTTTCTTGGGGGAAAGGAGGATGCTAAGAGAAGATAGTGGAAAGATATGATTCCTGTTCTTAGAAATCTCCTGCAGGGGCTGGGAAAGTGGCTCAGTGGTAGAGGGCTTGCCTTGCATGCATGAAGCCCTAGGTTTGATTCCTCAGCACCACATATACAGAATAAGCTGGTTGTGGCACTGTGGCTCAAGTGGTAGAGCGCTAGCCTTGAGCTGAAGAGCTGAGGGGCAGTGCCCAGGCCCAGAATTCAGGCCCCACCACCAACAAAAAAAAAAGAAAAAGAAAAAGAAAGAAAGAAACCTCCTGAAAAAATAATCTATGCACACAGAAATATTTACACACTAAAAACAAAAGACATAACAATAACACTAGGCAGAGAAAGAGGAATAAATGATAAGCGTATTCTATTCAAATCTAAGAGTTTAAATATCAGAGTTCATTTCAGAAGAGAATAAGATAGAAAATACATGAAGATATTTCACCTAAGTATTATGAAGCAGATGGAAATAGTCATACATACAAAATTACACATATATAATTTACAAAATATTCAGTTCCAGAGAAGGAACTGGTAAAAGCTTTTCATAATGAACAAGTAGCAAAATTGAAAAAATAAGAACAGTGCCAAGCATGGTGACACAGGCCTGTAATCCTAGCACTCCGGAGGCGAAGACAAATGTGTTAACTGAAATATGGTAGATTCAAGGGGAACTTCAAATAGTGTAATTCCTTAGAAAGCCAAAACCAAAGTAGTAAAATAAAACACCAGGAAGCAAGTACTCAGAAGGGGTAGAGTGGGGCAAGGGGAAAAAGGTAAACAAATGAAGAGGAGATAATGAAGACCAGAGTCCAATGTTTATCCTACAAAATTAAGAAAGTGAGGGAAGGGTAGATAGGGGAAGGATGGGTGAAGAATGCTGAAAGGGGTGACACTCATAAGATGCATGGTATCTGTGAACTCTTTGTTAAAAAGCACCTCCTTTGTACAACTACTTCAAGATAATTTTTTTTAAAAGGATCATGGATTCGAGATCAGTCTTGAGTAAACAGTGAGACTCTGCCTCAACAAAAACAAAACAATAAAAAAACGAAATACTAAACTAAAAGAGACTAGTGAAACAAATTGACCTGAAACCCAAATGTTCCTGCATTTGAGCCTATACCAGGATACCTCAGATGACAAGAATGATCCAGTATTCCAAGAGTTAAATCAACTCACAGGGACTATGCAATTTACCAGCTTTCAGCATTGTCAAAGGTGGTGCTACCCACTGCATATGGCAATGAAGTGTTTATTTACAGCAGAATTTTAAGGTCACTAGAGTAATGGGAGGTTATATAGCAGGGGACCTGTTAGCTTTCTTTTACATAGGTCAGTGTGGAAAAGGCATGTTGGGGTGGAAAACTATTATATAGAAAGAACTTGCTTGCAAGCTCTATGTCTGCAAATTGAGTGCAGATATTTAGGAAAGTATGACTTCACTAACAAAATAACTAGAAGAGGTTTTTTTAATTTCGGAATTGAAATCTAAAGAATGATTGTTTAGCTATTAGGATACTCTTATAACAAAGTAAAGGTAGAAGAACATTCCATATGCCTCACCGAGTTCTCTCTCAAGCATTTACATATGATCATACCTTGATCATACGTGAATATAATCATACCTTGAAGCAATAGAATCCATACTGACATGTGTACTCAGTATATGTTTGATTTGCATGTCATTATTATTGATACCATCCTTTTTCTATTTCAGGATTCCATCCAGGGCACTATACTTAGCAACGGCTATATCTCCAATGCTGTAACAAAGTCATCCAAACCCCAAGTTTACTATGATTGGATGACCTTGACTTATTTACTAGCTGACAATGGTTTGAGGGGAGGGGTCTACTGTTCCATTTCCACAAACGCTTACAATGTATTCCAATCAATCTCACCCCTCTATCTTTCTCCTTGTCCCTCTTCCCCCATTTCCAAAACCATTTCAGCAGGTTTCACTCTTGCAAATAATTCATTCTGACTACATTCAACTTGCTTCATACTTAAAGAATTATTTTAAGACAAATCCCCTCCTAATTAAAGAACACGTAGGGCAAAACATGGAAATTACCAAACCTACAAAGCCTCATGTATCACCTACCAGAGTGAAAAGATATTTCCCTCAAAATAATGATCATGGGAAATACAAATAACAGATGTCAAAACATTTTTTACATGACATTAAAGTAGTAATCTGGCAAGTGTGATGAAAGGATTTGCTAACATAACATAAAATACAAACCTACTTGACAATTTAGAAGATATTTTATTAAATATATGCACAGACAGTTATGTTCATATAAATTTCTTAAAAGTGGCTACATTAATATAAAAATTTCAGAGCAAAGAATAATTCTAGAGAAAAAGATGATAATTTCATAACAATAAAGGTGCCAATTCATGAAGAAGATACAAAAATCCTAATTGTCTGTATACCCAAAAACAAAGCTTCAAAATAGATAGTGTGAAAATTAACAGAACTGAAAGGAAAAGTAGGTAAATCCACAATTACAATTAGAGATTTCAAATGCTCTCCTCCCCTTTTGGGATAGTCACTCTACTCTGCTGTGAACTCTAAAATATATCGGAAAAAAAAAAACCAACTCAGGCTGAGCACCTTTCTCCTACAGTAAAACACACATCACTTCTGACACCAGAGAATACCTCAAGTCTTCTTTATCCCCACAAACATTCTGTCAGTTTATCAGTAACTGAGAATCCTAGCCAGGAGTGATGAGCAGATGTGAGGCTGGGACATTTTCAGATTGTTATTCCAAGGCTAAGTCCTAGCTATTTGAGATCTGAAGATTATAGTTTGAAGACTGCCTAGCTTTCAGGAAAGTTCATGGGATTCTTATCTCCAATAAATTATCAAAAAGCCAGAAATGGAGCTGTGGCTCAAGCAGTAAAGGACTAGTTTTGAGCAAAAGAAGCTCAGGGACAGTATCTAGGTCCTGAGTTCAAGTCCCAGGACTGTCACTGGAAAAAAAAAAAGTAGAAGTATGAAAGTTTTAGGAAATAATGTACTACAACTCTTGTTTATACTTAATTTTATCTTAGAAAAGGAAAATACTAAGCTTCACCATTTCTTAATAAATGGACTGCCAATGGTAGATTGATTTGGTATATAACTGATAATACTCTAAAGGGTAAAAATATATTGGAGTTTGGGCTACAAATTTATTTTACTGATATAGTTTCACGGAATAAATGAATGAATAAATAAATGAGCAGAAAACTGTGAACTGGGAAACAAAAACCAGGGAAAACCAAACCAAAACTGATGAGAATTCACAGAATTGTCTTCCAATATTAGGAAACTATACCTCTGGAAAAAGACAATTTATTTTGTTTCTTCAAAAACATAGCAAAGGAGTAAAACTTACAGGGATTACGACCTAATAAAAGAAATTTCTAAGACAGGTGTGCTGGCTCAAACCTAGAATGCTACCTAGCAGGCTGAGATCAGGGAGATAATAGTTCAAGGGCAGCATGAGCAGAAAAGGTCAGGAGACCCCCATCCTCAATCAATAAAAAACTGGGTATAGTGGCATGTGCCCGTCATCCCGGCTGTATGGGAAACATAAATAGAAGAACTGTGCTTTAGGCTGGCCCAAGCAAGACTTTTTTTAATGACTAAATCCAAAAAATAAGGAAAAAAAAAAAAGGTGGGGTGTGGCTCAAGGAAGGCCTGGTAGTAAGCATAAAGCCTTGAGTACAAACCCAGTCCTCTTAAGAAAGAAAAGACATTCCTAGTGATTAAAATGATGAAATCAAGAAACAAACTGCCTTCAGAAATAGTGAGATTTTTATTATTTTGTGTTCAAGATGGTATTTCTATGTTGTAGACAAAATTTCTGAGTGCATAATAGTCTAAAACCTGAAAACCTCCACAGTTGCTTCTGATGCAGAAATACAAATACAAATATTGCTGTATAATGAAGAGTCTGGGCACAGTGGTTCATGCCTGTAGTCCAAGTGTGAGACCATGGGTAAGGAAAAGTTAGTTCTATATCAAAGAACTAGCTAGCTGTGGTGGGTGGGTGCACACCTGTAATTTCAAACCTGTGGGAGGCAAAAGTCAGATGATTCCAGCCCAATACTGACTTCAGGCAAAAGTGAGAGATCCTACTAAGGCCAGAGGCATTGCATCGAAATGCTGGTACACACACACACACACACACACACACACACACACACACACACACACACACACACACACACACACACACACACACACACACACACACACACACACACACACACACACACACACACACACACACACACACACACACACACACACACACACACACACACACACACACACACACACACACACACACACCCTAGATTTTTGTCTCTGCTCTCTGGGAGGGAGTTGCAAATTTCCCCATTGTCCTTGTTATGCTAAGAAGATGATGAAGGTGAGACCATGGCTGGCCTCAAGATGAAGATGATCAAGGCAAAGGCTGAGCAGGACTGTATAATTAGAGTGGTGGGGCTGTTAGCCTGTTCTGTCAGCTCCATCTCTCACCCCCCAAGGAGAAGAGGGGGACCACAAACTGAATTCTGAGAGACCCCCACTGAAAATCCTCAGCTGGCTTGACATGATGAAGGGACCTGTTCCAAGAAGTGGTATGGTAATGATTACTTGGTTTCAAATCATGCCAATGAAGAAGCTAGACTTAAGGTTTAGTATTTAATCTGTATTAATGGTAAACAAAATAGGAAACACGTAAGCAGATTGTAACTTACAAAAAGCACTCAAAATACACTGCTGTCTTAGATAACTGATTAAAATTAAAAAATGTTATTTATTTGTGGTTTTTAACATGTGAACCCTTTTTCCACATTCAACACATATGGTGGCCCAATCAGCTTCGCTAATTGGTTCGCTGTGGGTTAATGAGGATTCCTGCTTACCTGGTTTGACGCCTCGTCCACACAGCTGCGGCTGCAGAAGAACTTGTAACATGGCGGGGTTGTTTAAACTTCTCATAATTTGTACAGGATTAGGCTCTGGAAGTAATCCCTTTTGATTACTGTGTGTCTTCCATGAATACAGCAACGAACATTAGAACAAGCGTGGATACAAAAGACAGCGTTTTAAAGGCTTTCCCCTAGCAATTCTCATGCATCAAAGATCTATTCTGACTAACACAACTTGAACTAGTTGTTTGCTTTCTATCCAGCTTTTAAGTTAATTTAGCTGTTCTATTTTACATATGACATGAAATCTTCATGAATGTCAATTAAATGTCATTTGTTTTCACAAAGACTCACGTCTAGGAGAACAAATCTCTTCACAATAGGCACATAAGAGGGTAACAAGGAAAATCTGAATTAGCTACCAAGGACAGAACTTGCTGACACAATATGTATCTTCAAAACTACACAAGAGCCTTACTATACTGTTGATCTGAATACTAATAATGTAGCTTGTCTTGAAAATAATTTTTTATATTGCAAATCTAATACAAAACTAAAATAAGCTGACTTTGTATACAGGTAATTGGATATAACTATTTGGTTTTAAAAATAACTAGCCTCGGGCTGAGAAGGTGGCTCAGTGGTAGAGCGCTTGCCTTGCATGCATGAGGCCCTGGGTTCGATTCCTCAGCACCACATAAGCAATAAGAAAAAAAGCCAGAAGTGGCTCTGTGGCTCAAGTGGTAGAGCGCTAGCCTTGAGCTAAAGAGCTGAGGAACAGCGCCCAGGCCCAGAGTTCAGGCCCCACAGCCGGACCCAAAAAACAAAACAAAACTAGCCTGATCTATGAAAATCTATAATAATAGAAAAGAAAAACACGAAACTTCTAGTAATGAGAAAATGGAGACTTGAATCAGGAAATCTGGTTCTCCCAATCTAGACGCTGAAACTGAGAGGGAAAGAAGATGACTCTGAGAAACTGCCATAAACCTGATTTTAAAGCAACAACAAATCCTTGGGGGGGGGGGGGGGGGAACGGTGTGCAGGGAACCAGAACGGTTGCAGGAGAGAGCCTGGAGCCACACAGAGCAATTCAAGGAAGAGCTCTGAGTTCACAATGAGATCTTTCCTCTACATTGCCTTCAGGGGGGCTGGCTCTCCTGGTCAGCCAAACAAGGCAGAAAAACAGCAGCAAGGCCCAGTGACAGCCAAAGAATAGAGGAATTAGTCGGGGGGCCATGCAAGCTCAGGGACAGTGAGAAGCAGATACATAAGATATGGGCAGGGCAGTCTCTGGGAGACTCTTATCTCCAATAAACCACTCAGAAAAAGCTCTAAGTAGCACTGTGGCTCAAGTGATAAAGTGCTAGCTTTGAGCAAAAGAAGCTCAGGTCAGTATCTAGGCCTTGACCAAGCCTCAGGACCAACAACAAAAAAAGCTGGGCTGGAGGCATGACTCAAGTAGTAGAGTGCCAGCTATGCAAGCAACTGATGTAAGCATGAGGCAGAGTTCATTCAAACCCTAGTACCAAAAAAGGTTTTGTATTAAAATCCCATAGAAAACATCACATAGAAGGATAGCAGTATGTATGTATTTTGCACTTCATAACTTATTTTGAAGATTGAGAAAAACTGAAGATGTTCCACTGTTGCTGCTAGGTAGGTAGCCACGAAGTGGCCTGTGTGTCAGTCTAAGTGAGGACTTAGAACTGCTAGAGCAGTTCTCATTAAAGAATGTGGATCAATGGGGAGGTGGAGAAGGAAAGGGATAGGAGAAGAAAAACAAAAGAGGGGGTAACAATGCTCGACAAGAAATGTACTCATTACCTTAATTAAGTAACTGTAACCTCTCTGTACAGCATCTTTACAATAAAATAATTTTTTTAATGTGGAGCAAGAGAGCAGCCTACCCAGTATGAGGATGGGAAGGATAACTCACATCACAGTGGAGGATGGATTAGAAGACTAGTAACTGAGGGACCACATTGGGAGTGATTCTAGTCTCACTGGTAAGAAAAGATGAGACTCTTGTATAAAATAAAAGACTGATATGGCCACAAGGATATGCAATTTTTGAAGCAGAACTGAAAAGATTTGATATTTTTCCTACAAGCAGATCTGGGTATGGCTAAGGGTGAACATGACTGACTAAGTTTATGGCACACAGAGTTTAAGTTTGATTATATATATAACTTAGGACCTGGAAAAACACGCCTCTGGGAAAAATAATTTTCTTTGGAAATGTTGAAACAATTTCTTTAACAGGAGGTTAGGAGGTCTAATCTATTCTAACCAATCACTTGAAATATAGATTATGGCTTAGCGGATATATACATGTGAGTTACTATTAATAGGCAATAACTGAACAATGAAGAGCATCTGCGAGGAAGAAGGAGAAAGAGGAAATACAGAAGCCTGCTGGTACTATGCTAGGTGAAGGAAACAAGTTAGGGCAAAAACAGAAGCAGCAGAACACCACCACTGTGGCAGAATTCATGGTAGTCGTTTTCATATTTTTATTTATATTTATTTGTTGCATAGAGGGTTTCATTGTAAGATTTCTATAGATGCTTACAATGTACTCTGGACATTGAGAATTTTTTTTTTTCATGTTTCACTTTGTATTGAGACAATATCTCCCTTTTAGCTGAGGCTGGACTGGACTGGCTATGCAGCCCAGGATGGTAATCCTTCTGCCCCTTTCTCTTCAGTGGTGAGCCCTGGTGATCCTCCTGCGTCTGCCTTCCAAGTGCTGGGATGATAGGCCTTTACTACATGACCATAGTAGAGACCTTTTTTTTTTTTTTATTGTGAAAATACCATTCAGAGGGGTTACAATTACATGGGCAAGATAATGAGCACATTTCTTATCAAGCATTGTTGCCTCTCCTTTGTTTCCCCTTCCCATCTCTTCCCGTCCCTTTCTGCCGACCCCCACCCAATCCTACCCCCATCCCTATAGAAGAGTCCTAAGAGTGCCAAGATCAAATAATAAAAGACTGAAGAAGGCCAGGTATGAGTGGCTCACACCTGTAATCCTAGCTACTCAGGAGGCTGAGATCTGAGGATTGCCATTCAAAGCTACCCTGGGGAGGAAAGTCTATGAGACTCTTATCTCCAATTAGTTACCAAAAAGCTACGAGTAGAGCTGTGGCTCAAGTGGCAGAACACAAGCTTTGAACAAAAAAAAAAAAAGGGCCCAAGGACAGTGCCTAGACCCTGACTTCAAGCCCCAGGACTGGCACTAAAACAAGACTGAAGAATACCCATTAGATATGAATACTAAAAAAATCTCTGCTAATCTCCATGAGAGTATAGTCACTTTAGTAGCAAAGGCAGAAACTATAATGCATGAGTTAGGCTGACAAGGAAATGGGTAAGAAATGAGAATAATGAATGGGACTCAACTTTTTTGAGAAATTCTGATTGTATAGTTGTAAAGAACAATATCTGGAGAAGTCTCTCTCAATAACAACAACAAGAAAAATCTATATTTAATGAAATAGTACGCAATGATGAAAAGAGTCAAGATAGTACAAAAAGCAGACATATAAGTCTCTAGGACTTATAACTGATCCAAAAAAAACAGATTCAATAATTTACACATATAAATAGTATTCCTCCTCCTCCTACTACTACTTGTAGGGCATCTTCCCCAAATGAGGACCATCACCTATGACACTTCTAATGATGAGGCTGTACTATGGAACAGGAATGATGGTTTCATGTCAACAAGCTTGCTCCTCTCTGGGCTCCTTCTCAGAAGCAGAACTAAGACAATAAACAACCATGTCACCCTTTGCTCAGAGCTGCTTAACTAAGCAGACTTCTCTTCCCTCCCCCAATTCTTCTTCTAAAACTCATGCTGTGCCCCAAAGATGGGCTGAAATGCTTACTTTGTGTTCCCATGCCATATTAATCACTTTCCTTTATCACTGCTTGTCTCCTTATTTGGCATATTGGGCTAAGTGGCTGGACCTGGGATGTGAGACCCCTAGAGTCAGAGGTTACAGAGGCTCTGCTTCCTCCAAGAGAGCAGGGATCTCTAATAAACAGCAGTGAATTCTGACAGCTCTCACTATGAATGAAGCCAGCACCAAGTAAGTACTTGTGGGATGAATGGTATTAATCAAAGAAGGAAGCCAGAAATAAGAAAAATTGCTTGAATGAATCTAACATGTAGCCTTCAGTCTCTATAAAGTAGAACCCATGATCATGTGACAGAAAGAAGGACAAAAGCAGGAACAGGGTGCAGATTTTAGACACTGCTGTGGGAAATGCCAAAGACCAGACGAGTGACAAGCTGCAGGCTGCTGGGCCAGCTCTCAACAGATGCCATTCCTAGGCATCGACACCCACTTGTTTATTTTTCTCCATGAGAAGTTAGTGCCCTGACTTTGGAAGTAGGTGGTGACTGGAATGGATTCAGAATTGTAAACTCCACAATCCAACAGAGACAGCTTAGCCAGAGGAACTGAAGTCGATGGGGAACCATGGCTCAAGTAGTGAATTATAGAAGGGTGAAAGAAGTTGTAAGGAGACGGCTAAGAGAAGACAGGCTGTAGGATCAGAAGCGAGATGAGAGAAGAGAAGGAGGAGGGTAGAGATGGAAGTGAGGACAAACAGCCATGTCCTGTCTGATCCCCTATCCTCTACCTTCCTATCTCTGTACCTCATCTACAAGTCAGTTTCGGACTACTCTCACCATGGCTTGCCTTGTTTATATATTTTATAAGCTCTCCATTTCCTATCAAATCCAGTTTAATTTCCCTGGGTATGCCAGTCTCCCCTGCTGACATCAACCTACCACCTTCCCATACTTATCTCTTGAGTAGTTGTCCAAGCTGATTGCTTGTAAACACATAAACCAGCTCAGACCACTGCTCGAGCTGTCTGCTTTACTGAGTCACTACGCAGTCTCCCTCCTCACGGTTGTCAGATTTAGCAAATCAAAATACAGGCTGCTCAGTTAAACTGGGAGTTCAGATAAACAATGAATGATTTGTTAACACGAGTGTCTCATGAAAAAAAAATCTGTATTTGGCAATCTTATCCTCCACCCCTCCACATATGCCACTGTTTAATGCCACACTCAAATGTGTCACCTGCTTCATGAAGTCTTCCCCAGTTTTTCAAAAGTGTATCTCGCCCTTCATTAAGTCAAAAGTTATTTGCTATGCTGAGGGCTGAGGTAAAAGCCTTCTGCATAGAGTCCCGTCTATGGGGCTTCAGGACAGAGACGTGGAGAGGGAGAAGTCGACGGCGATAATCAAGAGGAAGCACTGTATGAGCTGAATGGAGACACACGCCTTCCTCAACTCATACTTAGGAATATTTCTGAAAACATCCAATGCAGGCACAATACACTCACAATCACAGCAGAAGGGCAACTCCAACATTTACTGAACAAATAAAATTCCTTCACAGAACTTCTCAAGACAAATACATTTTTACTAAATACGATTTCTTTCTCTATAACAACGTCTGGCTTGAACTTACAAAGACATCATCAATTTTCAGAGAGGATGAATTGAAATATAATAATGGTTCAATGGATAATCCATGACTTTAGATAGAAGGTCTAGATGAAGATAGTCTTAGGAGTTTCCTATAACTTTAAGGAACAGACCAAATTGCACTTACCACACGCTGGGCCGCTATCAGTGCTGCTAAGGTGCTTCGCCCTGGCGCTCCTGGGGCACAGAAGGACACCTGGACTCTGCCCCCGCTGACGGTCATGCCATCTGCCACCTGCTGGGCTTCCTCAGCCTGCTCTGCAGAGTGATACTCAACCACTGCAAAGCCACCGACGTAACTACCTTCATCCTGGGCAAGCTGACACCACATATGTTATTACAAGGAAATTCTGCAAGTGACTCAGAACACTAGTGACAACTAGTTACAACAAATTGTTTCCAAGTTCAAGAACAAGTAGATCTGAGCCTGATAGTTATGACCATAATGCGTTCTTTCTCCATGAAAACAGAAGGCTATGGGATGCTTGGACAGACTCCACAGATCCTTCTCTATCGTCAGGAAAATAGAAAAGGATCTATTGAGTCTCATTCTGATTTTTTTATAACTTATGTCAACAGTTAATTCCCAAATGATAACAGTTCCCTACACAATCAGAAATATGTATGATTGGGGATTTATGAGAAAACATGAGGACTCAATAATTAAAACTTTCTTTTAAACAAAATGTACAGGTTACAGAGAATGAATAGTATTGGAAGACAGAGAAAAATTTCTAGCCCACATACTGATGTAAAACAAGAATTATCAGGGCTGAGAAGGTGGCTCAGTGGTAGAATGCTTGCCTTACATGCATGAGGCCCTGGATTCGATTCCTCAGCACCACATAAACAGAAAAAGCCGGAAGTGGCGCTGTGGCTCAAGTGGTAGAGCGCTAGCATTGAGCTGAAGAGCTGAGGGGCAGAGCCCAGGCCCAGAGTTAAGGCCCTACAACCAAACAAAAAACAAAAAGCAAAAACAAACACAAACAAAAATAAACAAACAAGAATTATCAGAAGTAGACAGGTGAGAGAAAACACATTCAACTTGTACTGCAAAATCTGAGGTAGAAAATCAATTAATATTATTCATCACATCAACAGGAGCAAGAACAAGAACCACATGGTTATCTCAATAGACGCAGAAAAAGCATTTGACAAGATCCAACACCCCTTTATGATGGTTTTGGAAAAATTAGGAATCCATGGAACATTCCTCAATACAATAAAGGCTGTATATGACAAACCTACAGCCAGCATTATACTCAATGGTAAAAAACTAAAGCCATTTCCTCTTAACTCAGGAACAAGACAAGGATGCCCACTCTCTCCACTTCTCTTCAATCTAGTACTAGAATGCCTAGCTACAGCAATAAGACAAGATGCAGACATAAAGGGGATCCAAATAGGGAAAGAAGAAATAAAACTCTCCCTCTTTGCAGATGACATGATCTTGTATTTAAAGAATCCCATAGACTCCACTCCCAAAGTACTCAAGCTGATTCAAAACTTTGGCAAAGTAGCAGGTTATAAAATTAACCCCCAAAAATCAATGGCTTTTCTGTATGCCAACAATGAGAAAAGTGTGGCTGAAATTAGGAAAGCAACTCCATTTGTAATAGTCCCACAAAAAATAAAATACCTAGGAATTAACTAAAGAAGTGAAGGACCTCTATGATGAAAACTTTAAAATCTTGAAAAAGGAAATCAACACAGAACTTAAAAAATGGCAAAACCTCCCATGCTCCTGGATTGGCAAGATTAACATCGTGAAAATGGCAATACTTCCCAAGGTTATCTACAAATTCAACGCGATACCTATCAAAATTCCACCCTCATTCTTCAAGGAAATAGAAGAGGCAATCCAAAAATTCATATGGAACAATAAAAGACCCCGAATAGCAAAAACACTCCTCAACGGAAAGAACTCTGCTGGAGGAATATCTATACCAAATTTCAAACTCTACTATAAAGCCATAGTAATCAAAACAGCTTGGTATTGGCATAAGAACAGACCTCAGGACCAATGGAATAGAATTGAAAACCCAGAAATGAACCTACAGACCTATAGCCATCTAATCTTCGATAAGGAAGCTAAAACAATAGAATGGAAAGAAAGACAGCCTCTTCAGTAAATGGTGCTGGCAAAATTGGTTAACTACATGTAGAAAACTAAAGCTAGATCCTTATATATCACCCTGCACCAGAATCAACTCCAAATGGATCAAAGACCTTGAACTCAAAGCAGACACTCTGAAAACATTACAGGATGGAATAGGAGAAACCCTAGGTCTCCTTGGCTCAGGCCGAAATTTTCTGAATAGAGACCCGGAAACACAACAAATCAAAGAAAGGTTGGACAAATGGGATTGCATAAGGTTGCAGAGCTTCTGCAGGGCAAATGACATAGCTAGCAAGATCAATAGAAAGCCCACCGATTGGGAGAAGATCTTTACTAGCCATACAATGGACAAGGGTCTCATATCTAAAATATACTTGGAACTCAAAAAATTAAACCACCCAACAACAAATCCTCAAAGAAACAACTGCCCAATAAATAAGTGGGCGAAAGACTTAAAGAGAAGCTTCTCTGAAGAAGAAAGAAGGATGGCCAATAGACACATAAAGAAATGTTCAACATCCCTAGCCATAAAAGAAATGCAAATCAAAACAACATTGAGATATCACCTCACTCCAGTTAGAACAGCAAAAATCAAGAACTCTAACAACAACAGATGCTGGAGGGGATGTGGACAGAAAGGAACCTTACTTCATTGTTGGTGGGAATGTAAACTTGTTCAACCACTTTGGAAAGCAGTATGGAGGTTCCTCAAAAGACTTCACATAGATCTCCCTTATGATCCAGCAATCCCACTTTTGGGCATTTACCCAAATGTATACAAACAAGACCACACTAAAGCTACCAGCACAACTATGTTTATTGCAGCATTATTTACCATAGCTAAGATCTGGAACCAACCCAGATGCCCCTCAGTAGATGAATGGATCAAGAAAATGTGGTATATATACACAATGGAATTCTATGCCTCCATCAGAAAGAATGACATTTCCCCATTTGTTAGGAAATGGAAAGGCTTGGAAAAAATTATATTAAGTGAAGTAAGCCAGGCCCAAAGAAACATAGGTCCCATGGTTTCCCTTATTTGCAATATCTAGTATAGGTATGAGTCAAGCGAAAAAGGTCAGATAATGTGATGTTAGGAAAACGAACCCTTAAATATGTATTTTAATGTTTTCGTTTCTTTCATGCATGTGTTTCTAACGCATTTATAAGATTATTTCTTTGTTGCTTTGTATGTCCCTCCCCCACAGTGTAACCCCCGCTTTCACTTTATTTGATGTCAGTATAACATGTGGAGGAGATGGGGACAAACAAGTCGTTTAAGGATTCAGGTGGACCTGTTGCAACAAGGAGAATTACAAAATGTCATGTCAAAGCAAGCTTTACAATGTCGGTGTGGGGGGGGGGAGGGGGGAGGCTGGGAAGGGAGGTGAAGGGTAAACAAAGGAGGAGGCTGCAATGCTTGGTAAGAAATGTATGCATTATCCTGCCAATGTAATTGTAACCCCTCTGTACAGCATGTTCTCAAATAAAATAAAATTAAAAAAAAAATTTGAGGCAGATTCCCCAGGATCTAGACAAGTGTACCATAGTGAAAATGGTGCCCAGGTTTATTAAAATACCATACTCAACCTTGAGTTCTGAGTAAACTGTGCTTGTAGGACTAGTCCCACATCTGTAGGAGGGTACCAGGGGATGTCAATGTCCAGTAAACACTGGCTCCAAGAGAAGAAAACAATAAGACACTACAATATCTTCAAGTTTCACAAACATATGAGCTATCTTACATACGTGTATACTGCAAAGCATGTCTTTAAGAAGACATACAACTCTTCTGTGTGGGTTGGCATCTTATACATTGATTTTACAAAAAAAAAAATCAGTTCCTAGCCCTTTCCTTCTTTTTTTTTTTCCTCTAACTTTTGAAACTTAACTTCCTCCTACTTTTCTTGCTGAACTTAGACCAAATTTCCATTTTTTGTTCATATTTTTGTTTCTTTTAAAACTGTCTTCAACTGTTTGTTTCTCCATAAAACATTCCAATCATGTAAGGAAAAAGACATCACACTGACCTCTTCCCAATGCTTCTCTGACAGCTCTGCTCTGTTCATAACCAAACCAGATTTTAAAGTCTGAGCTGTAAAAACCTTTTGTCCCTTCTTTGGTCCCAAGAATTTCTCTTGACAGAAGTTGTCATCTTAGTATTGTTTTAATAATCCTTTGAAACCTTAAAATACTATCACTTTTGTTATGATAACCTTAACTCCCATATAAATTAGTTCTTTTTAAGTCTTTCAAAAGGTAAAGTCACTCAAAATCATGCATCAGTAGTTTTAGAAAGGAATATTTTAGGCAGGCCCTCGTGTCTCATGTCTACAATCTTAGTTTCTTAGGAGGCTGAGATGTGAGGATCGCAGTTCAAAGCCAGCCTGGGCAGAAAAGTCCATAAGACTCTTATCTCTACTCAGAAAGAGCTGGAAGTGGGCCCTGTGGCTCAAGTGCTAGATCACTAGCCTTGGGCACAAAAAGGTTCAGGAACAGTGCCCAAGCCCTGAGTTCAAGCCCCACGACAAGCAAAAAAAAAAAAAAAAAAAAAGGAATATTTCAGTTCACCATGAAAGCAATTCAGAGACGATAGCCTGACTTACGACATAATTAACTTTCCATTACTTTGAAGTATTTTAACAAACTCTAAATAGTAAAGTGACTCAAAAATAGTGTAGCAAACATTTTCCATCAGTATAAAGGTCAAATACATAATCCACATGATCCTTTTTGCTCTTGGACTCATATTCAAATACAACACATAACAAATGGTTATCCCTTCCCATTTGCTCCAAAGACCTCAACTAAAACTACAATGCATTATGGGTGGTTACAGCATGATATCACTATATAATAATTAGTATTCAAGAATAGCTACAAGCCAACTTTTAGTAACTGGGCAGAGATTTGATTTAAAACATTTGCCACAAAATTTCTAAATTTATACAATATTTGGAGGGAAGATGGTAACATTAATTTTGAATATACATATTACTGTATCACCTCATTCAGATGTGGAACTTAAAAGGCTCACATCCTAGAAGCAGAGTACAATGGTGGCTGGGGTGGTTGTCCGGGGTAGGGTTTGGAGGGATGTTGGTCAAAAGAAATAACATTCCAATTACATAGAAAGAATGATTCAAGGAAACTACCACTTAACATGGCTGCTTATAGTTAATAACATAGTGTATAGTTAATAATATGGTGTATTTTTTTAAACTGCTAAGAGAGTTATCACACCATAACTATCAGGACAATATGAATCTTAACCACCTGGATCTAGTCATTCCACACATACATGCACATTCCAACTCTAGAATTTCTAATGCAATAGTAGGAGTTCATCAAATGTACAATTAAAGGGAGAAAGCGGGAAGAAAGGCAATCAAGAGAGAAAGAGTGTGGTAGGGAAACTGGTTTAAAAAAAAAGAGGCGGAAAGAAGAAATGGAGAACTAGAGGGAGTTGTGTGAAAATCTGTAAGGGCAGGACTTTATACCGTCACACATAGTATAGTTATGTCTGCGTATTTGGATATAGTTAATCTTACTATAAGTATGTGATTCAAAACTTTTATAGTGTTGTTTTCAGATTTCTCTAAATGTCTCACCTACATGACTCCAGGAGACACGATACATTCTTGTTAAGTTTCATAACATTTTCCTATTCTCTCCAATACCCATCTCCATGTGAAATTTGCCAATTTTTTCCTACCTCTCATTCTCTGCCATAAGACTATGAAGTCCTGAGATACAGTATCCTTCTATTCTCTGCCTTTCTGACACGGGGCACCATATCTGACACCAAGAGGGTGGCAAATGAGCTTTCACCCCTTGTCTAAGGGGTGAAAAGCTGGATGAATGGCTGGAATGAGTAGTGCTGCGTTTGCTAAGGCATACTGAAGTACATATAATAACTAGTGTGGATCATCAACCGGAAGTCATATAAAATTTTCTATGAACCTTAAGTCTTCATAATACACAGCAGAGAATAAAATTGTCCAATTTACTACCTAATGCTAAGCTTGTGGATTCATGTAGAATAGACACATATGCAAATATTTTTTAAATAGCTCTAATAATCTCTTAAAAATACCTACCTGGCAAAATACAGGTTTATGGATACTGGAACAAAGTTGCAACAGCTCCTCTGAATCCCTGTAGTCGCTAGGGAGTTTATCTATACAAAGGCACTTAGAATGAATGAGCTCTGAGGCCAAAAGATTAACATCCATCCACTGTGCAAAGAGTGTGGATTCTCCCAGCTGTTTGCCGAGCAGTTCCAATCTAGCCTTTGCAGCAAAGTCTTTTTTCATGTACTCCACAAAGCCATAGCCTTTGGAATGGCCAGTTACTTCACTGTAGACCAGAAAACATCTCTCGATATTTCCATAAGCACGAACAAGTTCTTCAAACTCTTCTAACGTAAAAGAAATGGGCAGGTTGGTAATACACAGTAATGCATCTGTAGGCTGGAGCTGGACTATTAAGTCTTTGCCTCGAAAACAATATTGATGAAACATCTGAATTGCATTCTGGGCTTGTTCCCCATTCAGTAAGGTAACAAAAGCTGGAATATAATAAAAGAAATTATAGTGTTTTAATGCCAAATTCTTTTATTATAACTGACAGCAAGAAAAACACTTTAGATCCATAACTCAGCACATTCAGACACTGGCATGTTTTCCTGAACAAAATCATCATGCAATTATAGCTCAGCAATATTCAATGCATTATGACTTTTTATTCTATTTTTACCACTTCTTTAAATGTTAAACCTCCACTGAATTAATTTCATGGCCATTTGCTCAAATAGAAAGTACAGTCATATCATAAGTTCCACTGTAAGATCCTACTATATGCTAAGAGGTTTTTTGGCAATCTTTCCCAATCATACACAGATTTGTTTTTTCCTCCTAACAGCTTCTGATATGAAGTTTTATGGAGACTTTACAAAAACAAAAAAAACCCACTTCACTATGGGCTAGTACTATGGCTTAATGTGCTGGCAGGTATGAGTTAAAAATCAAGCATAATAAAAAAAAGTCGCTGAAATAAAAAAATAAAAAATAAAGATTAAAGAACCATCCTTCTTCCCAGAGAAATGTAAAAGACTCTATTTGATACTATAGATGAGGAAAAGTGAAGGTATAGAAAAAATTCCCTATGGCAGGCAAGAATATATATTCATATCTGATCAAGTAGACTTTAAATAAAACTAGTCAGAAGAGGCAAATAAATTCACTTCATATTAATAAAGGGAACACTCCATTAGAGGAGATAACAATTGTTAACAATTATATACCAAACATCAGTTAACATGTACCAACTTTGTTAAACAAACACTACTAGACTTAAGGACACATATAGACTCCAACACACGAAGAGACTTCAATACCCAACTCTCACCAGTAGATAGCTCATCCAAGCAAAAAAATCAACAAAGAAATCTCAGATTGAAATGAATCCATAAACCAAATGAATCTGGCAGATATCTACAGAATCTTTCATCTAGCAACTACACAATACATATTGTCTATCTTCTCTAGAGTGCATGAACCATTCTCCAAAACAGAACCTATTTAAGGACATAAAACAAGCCTTAGCAAATCTAAGAAAATTTAAATAATTCTCTGTATGCTATCAAATCATAATGGAGCAAAACTAGAGCTCAATAGCAAAAGAAGCCACAGAAAACACATAAAGACTGAACAACACAGTTGAATGAAATCAACAGTGAATCACTGAAAAAATTAAGAAGGGAAATTCAAAAGTTCATTGAATCCAATGAAAATGAAAATATAACCTACTAAAACCTGTATGACACAGCTAAGAGGAAAGTTTATAGTATGAATGCCTACATCAAAATAACAGAAATTTCAAATAGCCTAATGATGTATTTCAAGCAAGCACTTAGAAAAATAGGAACTAATAAAATCCAAAATCAGAAAATGAAAAGAAATAAGAGGGCAGAAAACAAGAGACTAAACAAATTATACAAAGAATCAATAAAACAGTGGGCACAAGGGTCCCTATCTCTAATCCTAACTACTTGGGAGGCTGAAAACAGAAGGATCACCATATTTGAGTACTTTGTACTCACAAACAGTCCAGAGTATAAAGGTCTGCATGATCCTATCTAGACCAAAATGCATGGCTAAAGGTATAGCTTAAGTGATGGAGTACCAGCCTAGCAAGCACGAGGTCCCAAATTCAGAAAAGGTCAATGAAACAGAAAGCTGGGTCTTCAAAAGATTAAATTATTAAACCTTTAGCTAATCTGACTGAAAGGAAGAGGGAAATGACCCAAGTAAATACAACTAGAGGGGGAAAAAAAAAATGAGACTATCACAACAAACAAGAGAAAGCCAGAAGATCATGAGGGAATACTGTACCTTGAAAACATATACTCAAGGCAACAGGACAATCTAGAAGAAATAGATGCATTTCTAGATGAACTTGATCTACCAAAACTGAACCAAGAAGCCAGGTGCCGGTGGCTCACGCCTGAAATCCTAGCTACTCAGGAGGCTGAGATCTGAGGATTGTGGTTCAAAGCCAGCCCGGGCAGGAAAGTCCATGAGACTCTTATCTCCAAAAAAAAACCACTAGAAAACCAGAAGTGGCGCTGTGTCTCAAGTGGTAGAGCACTCGCTTTGAGCTGAAGAGTGCAGGGACAGCCCCAAGCCCAGAGTTCAAGCCCCATGACCGACCAAAAAAAAACAAAACAAAACTGAACCGAGGATGCTTTTATATAATAAGCAATAAAATTGAAGCAATAATTAAAAAAAATACCTCCTAGAAAGAAAAGCCCAGGACTGAATAGATTCATTGCTGAATTCTATCAGACATGAATACTCCTCAAATTCTTTCATTAGACAGAAAATGAACACTACAGAATTCTTCCTATGAAGTCAGTAATAGATTCATTTCTAAACAAGACAGTGATATATTAAAGAAATAGAATTTTACAGATTAATCTCTTTGATGAACATAATACAAAAATTCTCAATAAAATACCTGTCAACTGAATCAACAACACATCTAAATGATTACACACCATGAAGCTGGTTTCATTACAGTGATAGAAAGTTGTTTCAATATATGTAAGTCAATAAATGTAATACAAGTCAGGTGCTAGTGGCTCATGCCTGTAATCCTAGCTACTCAGGAGGCTGAGATTTGATGATTGTGGTTCAAAGCCAGACTGGGCAGGAAAGGCCATGAGACTCTTATCTCCAATAAACCAATAAACCACAGGAAACTGGAAGTGGCACAGTGGCTCAAGTGGTAGAGCACTAGCCTTGAGCGAAGAGCTGAGGGACAGTCTTCAGGCTCAGAGTTCAGGCCCCATGACTGACAAAATAAATAAATAAATAAAAATCAGTGTAATACAGCACAAAACAAGATCTAGAACAAAACATCTGTTTATCTTAACTGATGCATAAAAACCTTTGAAATTGGGTACTGGTACTCTCACCTGTAATCCTAGCTACCTAAGAGGCTGAGGATACCAATTTCAAGCCAGCCCAGGCAGACAAATTGGAGAGATTTTTTTTTATCTCCAGTTCACTGGGAAGAAGCTGGAGGTGGAAGTGGAAGTTCTAGAATGCCAGTCTTGAGTAAAAGAAGCCAAGTAATTGGGGTTGGAGGCATGGCTCAATTGGTAGAGCATTAGCCAATGAGTGAAAGCATAGGTTCTGAGTTTGAGTCCTGGGTCTCAGACCTAAAAAACAAAATAGCCAAGCAAGAGTACAAGGCCCTGAGATCAAGCCTCAGTATCAACATACACATAAAGAAAGAAAGAGAGAGAAAGGGAGAGAAAGGAAGGAAGGGAGGGAGGGAGGGAGGGAGGGAGAGAGGGAGGAAGGAGAAAGAAAACCAATACCAAATTAATCCTTTGACAAAATTCAATATCTTTTTATGTTAAAATCTCTGAGGAAATGAGAAAAAGGAATATACCTCAACACAATTAAGGTTATCTAAGACAAAATCATACTAAATAGAGAAAAAATAAAATCATTTCCTCTTATAGTCAAGAATGACACAAGTGTGTCTACTTTCTCCATGCCTACTGAATATAGTACTAAAATTCCTAGCCATAGCAATAAGGCAAGAGAAAGAAATAAAACGGACTCAAGTAGGGAAGGAAGACCTCTAATTATTCTCATTTATAGATGATATGATCCTGTACCTAAAGAATTCTAAAGATTCCACTCTAAAACTCCTAGATCGGTTAAACACCTCCAGTAATATAGCAGGACACAAAGTCAACATACCAAAATCAGTAGCTTCTCTGTATATTGATGGGTTGGAACCTATTTAGAATAATTTCATTCACAATACCCTAAAAAAATACCTAGGAATAAACAACCAATGAAGTAGAAACCCTCTGCAATAAAAATTATAAATCCTTAGCCGGGCGCTGGTGGCTCACGCCTGTAATCCTAGCTACTCAGGAGGCTGAGATCTGAGCATCGCGGTTCAAAGCCAGCCCGGGCAGGAGAGACTGTAAGACTCCTATCTCCAATAAACCACCAGAAAACCGGAAGTGGCGCTGTAGCTCAAGTGGTAGAGTGCTTGCTTTGAGCTGAAGAGCTGAGGGACAGCGCCCAGGCCCAGAGTTCAAGCCCCACGACCAACCAAAAAAAAAAAAAAAATTATAAATCCTTGATGAGAGAAACTGAAGAAGACAACAGAAGATAGAAAAGACTTCCCATGTTCATGGATTGGTAGACCCAATACTGTGAAAATGGCAATAATGTCAAAAACAGATACGATCCATAGATATGATGCATTACCTACCAAAATCCCAATGTCATTTTTCATAGAAGTAAAAAAAAAAAAAAATCAATCCTTAAATTCATATGGAATCACAAAAGATCCCAAACACTCCCCCCCCCAAAAAATAGCCAAAACAAACAAACAAACAAAATCCACTGGAAGTATCCTATAGCAGACTCCATATTACACTGCAGAGCCACAGTAACAAAAACACCCTGGTACCAGCACAAAAACTGATATTAAGACCAATGGAACAGGTCAGCTGATCCAGAAATAAATCCATAAACCTACAGGTATCTCATTTTTGACCAATGAGCCCAAAGTATACGTCAGGGGGGAGAAAAGCCTTTTCAACAAAGGGTGCTTAGAATGCTGATAACTACACATAAAGGACTGAAACTAGATCCTTGTCTATCACCCAGTATCAGTATCAATTTCAAAGCAGACTGAGGATTTCAAAGTAAAACTTGAAACCTTGAAACTACTATAGAAAGGAATATGGAAAATGCTAGAACACATTGGCATAGGCAGTATTTTCCCGCATAGAATTTCAATAGCTCAAGAAAACAGGAACAAGGAAGGATAAATGGGATGGCATCAGCCTAAAATGCTTCTACAGGAAGTAGACAATAGAGTGGAAAGACAGCTTACAGAATGGGAAGAAGTCCATACATCTGACCAGAGGTTAACAACTGGATTATAAAGAGTCAACAATCTAATTAATAAATGGGCAAATATATAGACAATTTTCAAAGAAATGCAAATAGTCCATAAACAAGTCAAAATGAAACCCCCTTGTAGAACTAATTGATGCTAATTGCTTTCTTTTTTTTTGTTGTTTTATTTTTATTTTTTGCCGGCCCTGGGGCTTGAACTCAGCCTGAGCTTCTTTGTGCTCAAGGCTAGTACTCTACCACTTGAGCCACAGCTCCACTTCTGGCTTTTTCTGAATAGTTTATTGGAGATAAGAGTCTCATGGACTTTTCTGCCCAGGATGGCCTCAGATCTCAGCCTGCTGAGTAGCTAGGATTATAGGCATGAACCACTAGCACCTGGCTCTGATGCTAATTTTTAAAAACCCAAAAAGCAAAAACCCATGATAATTACAAAGATCAAAATCAACAAAATATTATATATATTCATATCTGTTAAATTTGAACTTTAGCCATATCAATTTACCTGTCATGTAAGAATATACTTTTAGAAGGGAAACAGACAGACACAGAGACAGAGAAAGGTTTTCTAAGAAAATCTGAAAGACCCCAATTAAATTAAAAGTAATAACCTAAGGTAATCCACCAATTACAAGTAGTTTCTCTAAAATTTCCTACCTTCCTTCTCAGTGGAGTTGCCACATTATGACATTTTCTTTACCCAAATTCAATTATGGCAACCTGACAAACTGCTGTACATGGCAAATATGTAAAGCACAAGAGGAGGGAGAATTTAAACAGCTTGGGTAATTCTGCCTGTCATCTCTCTCAGTCTGCTCAGTCTCTGTGCCCACATGGCTCTGAGTGTGAAGCTCGCACTGAACTGAGTGCAATGCCAACATTTAAAGAAACCCCATTTTCACCTAACACAGTCTCTAAATTCAAGGATACCATTGCCAAAGGAAACCACTGCTAGTTCTTCCAACACCAGAGTAAAAAATAGCTTTGCCATCCTGAGTGAGAGAATATCCTTTGGTTTCCAACATCACTTTTAAAAGGCTGGAGTTATTTTGATTTTTTTTCTGATAGTGACATAACATACCACTTATCTCTATTTCTCTATTATTTACAAACAAGCTAAGCATCAGCTGTACATACTGCTCATGTTCCTCTATCAGCCCACACATCCATCAGCTCAGGCTTGAGTTGTGTGTAATTGTTCCTCTTCCCTAGCTCTGTATGCCTGTTGGAGCAGTCCTTCCTTTGCACTTCCTCCCATACTGTCTCCTATCAGGAGGAACTCTCCTTAGGATCCTTCCTGGCAGGCTCATGCATGGTAACACCTGTGTCCTGTAGTCCACTGCTCCCACCCACTGAATCTGTCCTGTCCCT
Source organism: Dipodomys merriami (assembly GCF_024711535.1). Classification (NCBI taxonomy): domain Eukaryota; kingdom Metazoa; phylum Chordata; class Mammalia; order Rodentia; family Heteromyidae; genus Dipodomys; species Dipodomys merriami. Next base: position 128,111 of record NW_027206458.1, read on the forward strand.
CGTTCCAGGGGCAACAGGGTGTGTAATCTTCATCCTATCTCTGAGATAAACAGAAAAAGACAGGAAGAGAGAGACAGAGAAAGTGGGGGAGGGGCATTGCTCGGCACTACTCATTGGCATTCTTGATTTTAGAGGTGACATCACACTCACAGATGTGAGACAAGGCAGTTTCTCCAGGCCCATTTTTTTCTTCATCTCCCACATTAAAAACCAACAACAAAAGCCCTCAAATTCAATTCTTCAAATAGATCTTAAGTCCACCCTCTTCATGTTTAATCTTTTCCCATCATGACAGCAGCAATCTCTCAAAGCCTGAACTGTGTGCTCGCTTATGACTCTGGATGCAAATGTCTGGTATTCCAGTGCAGCGGCAGCCCAGCTCAGGCAGAGTGCCCTACAGGACAGCCTTAGAGGGCTCTAGCCCGCCCCTCCTCACTGCCACTCACAATTCCCCAACAGTACTGAAGCATTTGCAACTCCCTGGAAACACGTTGTTTGAGTATCCACATACACTCCACATGTATTACTCTGCCTCAGTATTTCAGCTATTTGCCTGACTCTCAAATCCACCCAGAGATGATTGCCTCATGGTCCCCAATGGCCTTCCTTGGTCATTTCTTCGGTTAGAGTTCATCATGCCTTGTTTTCATACACCTATGAACTTTGAACATGGCTGGAGCTGTCACAGGGATAGGCCTATACTGTAATTTATTTGTGTAGCCACCTGCAGCCATACTACAGCGTGACTTCTCTATGTAGCTCATGAATTAGCATCAACTACCCCAGTGCAAGCACATGGCAAGCGCTAGATGAATGAATAGAGGTGTGTCTACATATCAACTAAAAGAGTTAAAAGCTAACAATCTCTTCTTTTTCCTGTCCTTTGTATTTGCATTTGCTCAACCCAAATAAGGACTGAAATTAAATCGCAAAATGAAACAAACTTCCATCTCTAGGCAGGAGTCTAGGCAGAGAGAGGCCATTCACCTTTCTATAACTTCTTCCATTTATTTGCAAGACCATACTTTCTCTAATGCAGTCATTTGTTTTTCTCATGTTGGCTCTCAGAGATGTGGCTGAGGTCACTTCACAGCCAAAAGTTTGTAAGGGAATTTAGGATACAGGCTATTACTATTTCTTAGGGAAATTTAAGTAATCCACAACTAGTATAAATCACTGATTAGTGTGGTCATAAATTATTACTGGGAAAAATTTAATGTAAATATTTATCCCTAATGTATCCTACTTCGGTGCAATTATTTCCTCCTATCTACTATAGAAAAGTTCTGATTACAGGACTACAGTTGACTATCTTAGTCATTTTTTATAAAACTGCTAATTATGTTTGACAGACACTATCATAATTAACAAACTAGTTATTAATTATCTTTCTTCAGCTACTAAAATCAAATGCACTGAACATATTAATTAACATCATTAATGAATTCTTCTGTTGTGTTATCTTATTGGCTGACATTATGTATCTTTATCTTAATTGTCTCAAGGCCTTTTGCTTGCTAGGTAGGTGCTCTACAATTTTGTCCCTACGAGTCCACAAAGGGGACTGCAATCCCTTTGTGCTTCCTGCGTAGCTGAGATTATGGGTATATGTCACCACCCCTGGCTTGTTGATTGGCATGGAGTCTTACTTTTGGTCTACACTGGCCTTAAACTGTGGTCCTCTGATCTCTGCCTCCCAAATAGGGAGGGATTATAGTCATGGCCCAACATAACCACCTAAATATACCTTATAATTCACACTTGATAATGACATATTCTTTCAATATTTATATGACTAAAAGCATGTCTACTTCATCCTTATTTCTGAAAAGTATTCCCAATGTGTAAAAAAAATTCAGATGTTGCCTGTGGCCTTCTCATCTGTATTGCTTCAAAGAAATCCATGATCATCTTTGTCAATACACATGGTGTGCTTCCTACTAATTTTCTGTTTGTAAGATTTTCTCTGTATTCCTAGTTATAAATTAACAATGTGTCTTGTAGTTCTTTTCATGCTCTTATGGCTGGGGCTGGTAGAACTTTGTTGGTCTCTGGGTTTGGAGTTCATGAGATTTGGAAATTTTTCAATCACTGATTCTTTAAAGTCAGTATCACCTCTCCACCTTCACCTGAAGCTCTCCCATGTAGCAAAATTTATGTCTTACAGTCTGTCTTCCCTGTTTTACTTTGGATATCTCATTATCTCTAATTTCACTAACATTATTCTGCAGTGTCTATCTTGGCATTAATCTTATCCAATGTATTTTTCACCTCAGAGAGTCTGGTAGTCTTCATCACCAGAAGTATGATTTTGATAGTTCTTTACATCTCTATTTCTATTTTACATGTTCAGTCTTCATTATAACTTCTTGTATGTATGGAGTATAGCTATTAAAACTAGTTTAATGTCCATTTTCATTTATTTATCTGGATCAATTCTAGATCAATTTGATTGGATTTCTTTCCATTATGAGTTGTATTTCCTTGCTTTCCTACCAAGGCTGATTTTTGGCGGCGGGGAGGAGTAGTCAGGGAAACTACTAGGTTTCAAACTTAAGAATCTCATGCTTGCTAGGCAGGTGCTTTACCACTTGAGCCACATCTCCAGCTCCTTCCCCACCCACCTTTTTTATGTTTTAGTTAATTTTTAAACAGATTTCTTGTTTTATCCTGGGTGGGGCTTGGATCATAATGCTTTTAATTATGCTCCCTTATAGCTGAGATTACAGACATACGTCACTGCTGTTTTGTTTATTCAGATGGAAACTCACTGACTTTTTGTCTGGAAATTTAAATTCCAGTTCAATTTCCAGTTAAAAAGTTAAATTCCAGTCTTCTAGATTTCTGCCTCTTGAGAAGCTTGGGTTACAAGCTTGCACTACCATGCCTGGCACTTGCCCGATGACTTGTTTTTGCTGGATGCCATATGTAAATTTAACCTTGTTTGTATTCTTTGTATTTTTGTATTTGTATAAATATTTTTGGGTTTTGTTCTCAGATGTGGTTAGGTTACCAGGAAACAGTTTGATCTTGTCTATTTTTTGCTTTTTAAGTTTGTAGGTAAAACAGGAGGTAATTTGACTCACTGTCAAAGGCAAAACCTTTGGAATATTCCTCTTGATGCTTCTGGTATTGAGATGTATTATCATAGCTGGTGGGAACAACTGGAACAGAACTCCTGGTTCTATGAGACTTAAAGTCTGTACTCATACTCCTCTTATCACTACCTAGTAATACTGAAATTCTTCAATTGTGGAGAAATAATGTATTAGAAACAGGTTTCACAACACTGAAATACTAGAAATGTTACAAACTCAAATGCCTACCTCAAGGGATAAATTCACACAATTGATTGACGTAGTAGTTTAAAACAATGCTGAAGAGTTTTATGTATCAACATGGAAAGATATGAAAGTTAAATGGTAGTTAAATAGAAAAAAAAAGAAACTTGCTAGATAAAACACCAAATACCATTCACATAAAGTTAAAAAAAAAAAACCACAGGAAAAATTCCATTAATTGTGTACAGATTTAGTAATAGGTAGGTATTACTCAAGATACTATGGCAAAAACAGTAACAGTAACAACAAAAAGAAAACAAAACCAAAAGCAGCCCCATAATTTCAATACTGTTACAACCAAGGTTTTCTTGTTCTTCATAATAAATGTCTAATTTGAAGACAAGGCAAGAAAGAGGATTTTTGCTCCTTTCAGCCTAAGACCTGGACTGGAAGAAGTTCAGCCTCTGGAGTAGCTAAGATTACAGTATAACCCAATGAGATTGGGAGGATATCAGTGCAAGGCCAGCCTGGACAGAAAAGTTGAAGAAGACTTCATCTCAACAAAAGAAGCCAAGTTGAGTAGTATGTGATTATCATCCCAGCTACCACAGAAAGCATGAAATGGGTGTATTTTCCTCTAGGCTTAAGCATGGGCAGTATGCAAGATCCTATCTCAAAAACAACCAGTGCAAAGATGGGCTGTGTGCATGGCTGTGCAGTTAAGCATCTGCATAGCAAGCTTAAGTCACTGAGTTCAAACTCCAGCACTTCCCCAGTGCTGTAGCCAGAGACAGGTGAGCAATGAGTCACTCACCGGCCAGCTCTGAGATGTTTCTCTAAGAAGCACAAATGTCTTCTCCACTCTAATTTTGTTTACCACAAAGCAAATCACATGTCCACTCCTGGGCATAGGGTAAATATTATTTTACCTCATGCCTAGACGGAAAAGAACAAGAATTTGTGGACAGCTCTACCAATTACCTTGAAATAATACACAGATTGGAAAGTGGGCACCAAATTCATGAGGGAAGGAAGGAGAGTAAGAATGGAATCAGGAGTAGTAGACTTGGGCTGGGAAGATGGCTCAGTGGTAGAGTGCTTGCCTTGCATGCATAAGGCCCTGGGTTCGATTCCTCAGCACCACATAAACAGAAAAAGCCGGAAGTGGCACTGTGGCTCAAGTGGTAGAGCCCTAGCCTTGAGCTGAAGAGCTGAGGGACAGTGCCCAGGCCCAGAATTCAGGCCCCATGACCAAAAAAAAAAAAAAAAAAGTAGTAGACTGTATACACTGGTTTTATCACCCTTCAGTTTCCTTATTATCTTAAAAAGAAGCTTGTAAACATTTACGTATCATGTACACACAAATGTAGTTTTAATCTCACAAAAATAAAAAATACACTGTTCTTATAACCTGAAATAGAATTCATTTGCACAATTTAATTTAAAATTTTAACTAATTTCTTAAGTCAAAAATGGTTTATTATGTGAGTTATGGTACTATATAAAGGAATATCAATCTGTCCTGTTTCAATAAAAACTTTCCATTCTTGGCAAATAAAATACAATTTTTTAATGAATACTAAGTAAAACAAAGCAAATTTCCCCATTTGTCCAACTAACAGTCATATCATATAGTCTATTCACAAAGTCCAGTGATATCTTATTAAAACTGAAGCAGACAGAGCCTAGAAAGAACATTCAATATAACACAATATTAGAATATTCATCATTAAAATGTGTAAGTCTTAGGTGGGACAGAGGCAAAAGCCAAGGGACTGTGGCTCTCGCCTAGCTACATAGTAAATTGTGCATCTCTACTAATAGTTATTTTAATGTATATGGTTAAAATTTAAGATACTGACATTACCTTCAGAAAATAAAGTATGTGAACAATACTAAGGTAATTTAATGTCTATGAATTTTATAGATTGGCTTAATAATGAAAAGACAAAGGGTTTGTCTTGTTGTTCTATGACTCTTATATAGAACCAAAATGAAATTAGATGCATGAAACTGGAAACTTACCCGTTCGTTTATTTCTGTCAACATAGCAATACTTCAACTCATAGTCTTTTAATAAATCATGAACTTCCTGAAAGAAATAAAACCATGAATTCAATAAATACATGAACTCAGTAGGTGAAACAGCTCTATCAGTCTAACATAATGACCATCGTCACCACCACATACATGTGAAAAGGAACTCTTCCACACAACCCTCAGTACTTATCTAAAGACATTGAAGGCTACCATTGAAGGCAAAAGCCTTCCTTTCAAAATGTGCCTTCCAATTCGGTCCCTGCATAGAACCACAGCCTCTATCTCCTGAGTGCACCAGGTACTGACTCCCCTGTACCTACTCAGCCTTCATCTGGCCTGCCAGGAAGACATCACCAGAGTCCCCACACGGCCTCAAACACAGCTCATAGGTAGTGCTTCATGATGCTTTTCTGAAATTTTCCCACAGAATGTGACCTCACTCTCCTTATGCGAACAAGAGATGTAACTTTATACCTCTTACGGAAATTTATTTCAATTTCTGCATACTAGCTATAGAGGTTTTAACAGTAATTTACCTATAAATACTTGTAGCACAAACATGGAGAATAAATATATGTTATATAAATTAGAGATTTTAACTTAGAAAGTTCCAGTTATAAAAACAACTAATAGCCACCAAAGCATACTATACAGTTAAATCTATTTTCCTGTGGCTCCTTACAGTACTTGAGTAGAGGGACTTTATTTTATGTATTTAAATACTACCTGTATCACTTTGCATATGGAAGACATTCAAATATATATCAAGGTAAATATAAATTGTGGCCCTAATTATTTTTTTCACAATCTAGAACAAATACAAAGGAATCAGAGAATCCCTTAAGCGGACATTCTAACCCAATGCTGGATAGTTACAGCGAACCTACTCTATGTAAGTAATGAATGAGTTAGATATGGTGGTACACACTTGTAACTGTAGCTACTGAAGAGGCAGAGATTAGGAGACTTGTGGTCTGGGGCCAGTCTTGGGCAAAAACAAAAGACCTTGTCAAAAAAAAAAAAAAAGACTGAAAGCAAACAAGGCTGGAAGCATGGCTCAAGTTCAAAATTCTGGTACCTGTAAGTGGGGTAGTACTGGTGGCTCACATTTGTAATCCTAGCTACTCAGGAAGCTGAGGCCTGAGGATCACAGTTTGGGGCAGCCCAAGCAGGAATATCTGTGAGACTCTTTATCTCTAATTAACCACCAAAAAATTGGAAGTGGCTGGGCACCGGTGGCTCACACCTATAATCCTAGCGACTCAGGAAGCTGGGATCTAAGAGAGTGGTTTGAAGCCAGCCTGGGCAGAAAAGTCCCCATGAGACTCTTATCTCCATAAATTAACCACTCAAACGCCAGAAGTGGTGCTGTGGATCATGTGTTAGAGCACTACCCTTGAGCACAAAGAGGGTCAGGGACAGCACCCAAGCCCTGAGTTCAAGCCCCAAACTGACAAGGAGAAAACGAAACAAAACAAAAAACAACTGGGTAGAACACTAATCTTGAGCACAAAAGCTCAAGTAGAGTGGCCAGGCTCTGAAATCAAGCCTTACCACCACTACCACCAAGAACAACAACAACAAAACTCTGGTACTGTCAAAGAATAAAAGAAAAAAAGAGAATAAGCTAATTATACATAGTTGCTAATATATAAAGTATATAGTATGGTAAGTATATGTAAAAGACTTAATTCCATAATGCTAATTCTTATTACTGTTATGGCTATCATACTGACAGCTAACTAGCTGTCAGTTGGAAGTAAGCATTGAACTCTATTTTTTTCATTAAGTCTGGCCAGAAACTTGCTGAGTGAGGACTAGGCCAATCACTGGGGCTCTAGGAGCTTACTGTCCCTGTGCCATACTGCCTTACTTGTTCCTGTGCAGTGGGACACTGTCATTAACGGTTGCCAAAACTCGGTAACTGTTGTTATAGTTACCCAGTTACAACAGTAACTCTTCATAATAAGTAACCATAAGAGCAACCTAGAAATGGAAAACAGGAGGACAGCTGAGAAATATTTTCCCTTTTAATCCAGTAGAAGAGGAAAACAGAAGTGATGAAACAGGCAAAACATAAAGCTGGGTGAAGAAAAGATAATCAGGCCTCATACAAAAGATAATAAAACATTACTTATTTATAAGCTATATGAGAGGTGTTTAAAAATAGTTGGACACAGCAGCCCATACCTGTAATAAAAAAAAAAAGTGTTAGAGGTAGAAATGTAGAGGATTATAGATCAAGGCCTGTTTGGGCAAAAAGTTGCAGGGACTCCATGTCAACTGATAAAAAGCTGAACACTGTACTACACATCTGTCATCCCAGCTATGCAGGAAATACAAATAGGAGATTTGTGGTCCAGGCCACCCTGGGAAAAAAGGAAGACCCGTTCTGAAAAATAACTGAAGAAGAAAGGGAGTTACCTGTATTGCAAAGCATGAGGCAATGAGTTCAAACTCCATTATCACCAAATATATTTATATATAGAGAAAAAGATATATGTATGTACATACATAAACATATGCATATATATGTATATACACATATATGTATCAATTTTTTTGAAATACTGTTTGCTGGACCACATAGTATAATGATCAATGTACACGTTAGTCTATAACTTACTATCATTTACTATCACAATCTTTGTGCTGTATGCTTCAACATTTTCTTAGACTTATAAAAAGATATACTGTATTCTTCATTAAGAAAAATAATTTCAATTGTGTAACATAGACACTGTGCCAGCTGACTAACTTAATACTTTATAGAGAAGGTTTTATTTGAAGGGATCGAGTATTTTCTTTTGCTTGCACAGAATCTGATCTTTCACTGGTGAACAGCTGTCAAACGCTAGATAAAGAAAACCCGATACTGCTCTTCACATGATCACAGAACTGTAAACAAATGGCATGCTCTCTGCTTGATTGGCTGAGGCAAAGCTTCAAAGCTCCTTAGAAAACATTCACATTTCTAATCATAGCTTTTCTATGCATCAGACACGGGGTACAGAGCTTGTCAACTGAGAAACCTTACCACGTCCTGCAAAGAAAAACCTAATTACTTTTCTCTATGCCCTGGTTGTTTTGACCCAGGCAAAAGTGGGTCACCCCTCAATTTGAGCCCTGGTAAGTTGGCCAATTAAAAACTTAAAACCTGAAAGAGAGTTCTAATAACCATCTGCCAAAATTCTGCTGTGCTCTGCCACACAGACCTGAAAGAACTAAAACTACAGCTTCCTACTCTGCATCTAGCTTTATGACATTTCTAATGAATTATAAATGACCTTTTCCTTTGTAATGCTGGAGATGAAAGCCAGGGCCTCATGCACGCTAGACACTCTTCGACTGACCCATACCGTCAGTTCACAATCTTATTTTTAAGCAGAACTTTTGATAGATACACTTCTGTCCTCTGATCAGCAATTTCATTTACAAATTTCTGAGGCCAAGAGTGATTTATCAAAATTGGTATTACTAATTGACATTAGTAAAAGTCTTCTAGATCTGATGAGCTCTCGCTCCCTAGTGTTACATGAAAGCCTTTGCTCACATAAAATGCTTTTTGAAGAGAAGATAAACTGCTTTGGGCTCAAAGCACCCCAAATCCCACCAAAGTTAGAAGTATTGTTCTAGCTGGTCTGGACTTCTTCCTACATGAAACTCGACCCTTTTTATGCACTAGAACCACACACTGTTTTCTAAGTCACTGACTTGCTTTTGTTTCAGTTCTTCTAAGAAAGTCTTTCACAGGTTAACAGTCTACTTTTAAACCCTGAAGGAAACAAATAGAGTGTTAAATTTGGGTGATTTGCTAATATGAAAAGATCATCTGTCAAATGAAGTATGGGACATAATATCATAACCACACAGCCAGCCAGAAAGCCGAGGACTCCAGGCTTAAGGACACTGACCTGCTCCTTCTGATCCCTGCCTACCTTCCCCTTTCTGTAGGTATTACCCACCCCTAACCCTCCACCCTCCATCACCAAGGAAGGTGTGGTTTTTCTAGTTCTTGTTTTGAGCCTTTGTAAAAATGGTATTTTGCTTTTCTATACCTTTGTTTCTATATTGAGTATCATGTTTCTAACATTTGGTTTGTTTCCAGGTTGTTTGCTTCTTAGCTTTTATAAAACTGCATCATGTTCTTGTAGGCACTGCATACATATCTACTGGTATTATACTCAAGGAGTCTTCATGGAGTGAGGTCCCTGGGCTGCATGCATGCAACTGGCTGGCTTTGTGGAGAAAAGACAATGTTTTTGGCAGGATGAGGTGACATACATGCACCTGCTAATCCACCTCCTTTCCTATAGTTTTAGCAGATAAGAAGGTTTTGTCAACTTCATGGTCTCACTGTGTTCTGAAGTTGTCATCTGTTGACTAACCAGGAAGGGCAGCATGCTGGCTGGCTGTACATGCCTGCTGAGCTGCACTACCCAGTTATTCAATCACAACCACAGCTGGGTATTTGTGAGAGGCTATTTTGTTCAAATAAGGAAAATTGCCTTTGATAAGGTGGGTGGACATTCCCCAGTCAGTTACAGCAAATTCTAAGATATCCTGCTAAAGAAATTCTGCTGTAAGGCTACAGCATTCATATCTGCCTAAGTTTCCAGGCTGCTGCCATGCCCTTTGGACTTAGCAGTGAGAGAGGGGGGGGGAGGGAGAGGGAGAGGGAGAGGGAGAGAGGGAGAGAGGGAGAGAGGGAGAGAGGGAGAGAGGGAGAGAGGGAGAGAGGGAGAGAGGGAGAGAGGGAGAGCGAGAGCGAGAGTGAGAGAGAGAGAGAGAGAGTGAGAGAGAGAGTGAGAGAGAGATCTACTCTGTTTCTGTGAAAGGAACCTGTCTAGAATAGACATATGAGAGAGAGGGGGGGAGGGGGAGGGGGGAAAGAGAGAGAGAGAGAGAGAGAGAGAGAGAGAGAGAGAGCTACTCTGTTTCTGTGAAAGGAACCTGTCTATTCTAGACAGATGCTTATTTGCCATTTACTTGTTCTCCTGGGAAACATTTATGTATCTCTATTGTCTGTTTTTCCATTCTAGTGCTCTTTTTTACTTATGTGAAGATTTTAAAAACAAATTCTGAATACTAGCCCCCTGCCATTAGTAGTATTACAAATGTTATTTCCCTAGTATGTAGTCTGTCATATTTATTTGTGAAACTTTCCAGAGATGGTTCATATTTTTATGAAGTCATATGTATCAATTTTTTGCCATAAAATTTGTGGGGTTTTTTTTGTCAGTTGTGGAGCTTGAACTCTGGGCCTGGGCACGGTCCCTCAGCTCTTCAGCTCAAGGTGAGCATTCTACCCCTTGGGCCACAACACCACTTTTGGTTTTCTGGTGGTTTACTGGAGACAAGCGTCTCACGGACTTTCCTGCCAAGACTGGCTTTGAACCACGATTCTCAGTTCTCAGACTCCTGAGTAGCCAGGATTACAGGCATGAGCTACCAGCACCCAGCTGGGTTTATGTCTTTCTTTTATAATATATATATTTTTATTGTAAAGACACTGTACAGACCGGTACCAGTTACATGAATAAGGTAATGAGTCCCTTTCCTATCAAGCATTGTTACCCCCTCCTTATTTTTCCCCTACCATCCTTTTCTCCCCACCTCCTCAACTCCTCCCCCCCCCAAGTTGTAAAGTTCATTTTCAACATCGTACCTTGTACATCTCATTGTTACAATGGGTCAATCTGTATCCTTATTTCAGCATTTTGTTATTTCCCTTCCCCTCTTCAAATTAGAAAAATGTATATATAAGATGTAGGGCACCAGAATCAACTACAGTAAAACAGGGGTTACACCATGGGGGAAGAACATACAAAAGAAACGAAAAAAATCACATAGTACATTATAAGTACATTAAAAATAACAGCAAGAAAGATAAAACCTTGTGCCCCTATCTTGGGGCTCATTTCACTTAGCATCATCTTATATGGTCATATGTACATAGCTTTTGACCTTTTCTGCTTGTCCTAGACTTACACTAACTATTGCAGATAAGGGAAACCATGGGACCTATGTTTCTTTGGGCCTGGCTTACTTCACTTAATATAATTTTTTCCAGGCCTTTCCATTTCCTAACAAATGGGGGATGTCATTCTTTCTGATGGAGGCATCGAATTCCATTACACACACACCCACACACACACACCACATGTGTGTGTATATTTGTATGTATGTGTGTATATGTGTGTATACACACACACTTCTACATTTTCTTGATCTGTTCATCTACTGAGGGGCATCTAGGTTGGTTCCCTATCTTAGCTATGGTGAATAATGCTGTGATAAGCATAGCTGTGCTGGTAGCTATAGTATGGCCTTGTTTGTGATTGTTTGAATAAATGCCCAAACGTGGGATTGCTGGGTCATAGGGGAGCTCTATGTGTGGTCTTTTGAGGAGCCTCCATACAGCTTTCCAAAGTGGTTAAACAAGTTTATACTCCCACCAATAATGCACATCCCCTCCAGCATCTGTTGTTATTAGATTTCTTGATTATAGCCATTCTAACTGGTGGAATCTGAATGTTGTTTTGAGTTGCATTTCTTTTATGGCTAGAGACGTTGAGCATTTCTTCATGGCCATTCTTATTTCCTCTTCAGAGAAATTTCTCTTTAAGTCTTTAGCCCATTTATTAATCGGGTGGTTGTTTCTTTGAGGATTTGTTTTGGGGGATTTAATTTTTTGAGTTCCAGGTATATTTTAGATATGAGACCCTTGTCCATTGTATGGCTAGTGGATATCTCTCAATCCATGAGCTTTCTATTGAGCTTTCTAGCTATGTCCTGGGTTTATGTCTTAAGAAGTCCTTTCCTCACCAAAAATGTGTTGCCTAAATCTCTTATTTGCTAATAGACTGAAGTTTTCTTCATTTTAGTTCTAAGTCAGTTTGGAAGAAAGAAATCTTTATTTACCTAAGTTCATAAATGCATTATTGTTTCTTGAGGAAAGCTGTGGTGTGTGTGTGTGTGTGTGTGTGTGTGTGTGTGTGTGTGTGTGTGTGTGTGTCTGTGTCTGTGTCTGTGTCTATGTGTCAGTATGAACTCAAGGCCTTGGCATTGTACCTTAAATTTGTCACTCAAAACTCATGCTCTACTACTTGAGCCACAACTCCTTTCTGGCTTTTTTTGGTGGTTAATTGGAGATGAGACTCACAGACATTTTTGCCTAGGCTGGCTTCAAAACCCAAGTTTCATCCTCAAATTTCATCCTCCTGAGTAGCTTGGATTACAGATGTGAGCCCCCAGTTCCCAGGAGGAAGGATGTCTTAGGCCAGGGGATGGTGGCTCATGCCTATAATCTTAGGTATTCAGGAGACTGAGATCTGAGGATCACAGTTTGAAGCCAGCCTGGGCAGAAAAGTCCATGAGATTTTTATCTCCAGTAACTACTCAGAAAAAGCCAGAAGTGCAGTAGGGTCCTAGCCTTGAGCACAAAGAGGCTCAGGGACAGTGCCCAGACCCTGAGTTTAAGCCCCAGGACCAGCAAAAAAGAAAGAAAAAAATCACACAAATAACAAACACCATTAACACTTACACTACAATTCATCTTTAAAGAATTTGTCTAAATTCCTCTAGGTACATCAATTTCCTAACATCCTTCTTTTATTGGAGAACCATTCATTGCTGAATGAATGGCTGTATTACACATGGACAAACTGAACATTTGGTCCATTGGTCTACTTGTGTACTCCTTTTTAGTAGTATTGCATGGTATAAATTGTTATAGCTTAGTGGAGCACCAGTGACTCATACCTACATCCCTAGCTACTCAGGAGGCTGAGATCTAAGGATCACAGCCAGCCAGGGCAGAAAAGTCCCTATGAAACTCTTATCTCCAATAAACTGCTCAAAAAAGCTGGACATGGCACTGTGGCTCAAGTGGTAGTGTGGTAGCCTTGAACACAAAGAGGATCAAGGACAGCGACCAAACCCTGAGTTCAAGCCCCAGGACCAGATAATAATAATAATAATAGTTATAGCTTAGAGAAAATTTTGAATCTGGTAGTGTAAATCCATTTTGGGGGGATTATTTGAAGCCCTCTACCTTTTCTGCATAGATTTTTAGAATCAGTATATCAGTTCCCATGAGAAAAACCTGCTAAGACTTTGAGTGGTTTATGCTAAAGTATGGGTCTGTCTTAAAGGCCTGGCCCCAGCTGGAGTATGCAGTTTGAAGCCAGCCCAGGTAGACAAATCCATGAGACTCTTACCTCTAAGTAACCAGCAAAATGCCAGAACTGGAGGCATGCTCAAGCAATAGAGCACCAGTAGAGAGCACAAATTCTGAGAGTGGTCCAGCGTTCAAGCCTTAGTATCAGCACTAAATAAATACAGGGAGGGAGGTGGGATGGGGGGGTGGAACCCTTTCCTTAAATGTGTGAAGAAATTAATGACTTGTTTCCTAGACTGGTGACTGTGGAAAATAGTATATTTAGAAAAGGGAGACTCGGTAAGCATCACCTTATCCAAATAACTAAGGTCAGTATCCCAGTGCTAAGTCCTGTTGGTGTCAGAATCACAGTGGGGTCAGATAGGTACTTTGTGGCATTCTCCCCCAAAACCATAGCACTAATCTTATCATGAAGGAGTAAAAAAGTGCTATAAATCAAACCAAGGACCACTGTAGAATATACCTGATCTTTGATCCTAGTCATGAATGAAAGAAAGGCTGAGAAACTGTCTGAGAGGGAGACAAAGGGAACAAGATAAAAACTGAATAAAGTATCATGTATTAGATCCTGGTACAAAAAAGAACCTAAGTGAAAAGACTAATGAAATCCAAATAAAAGCTTGTGGTTTAGTTAATAGTAGTAAGACAACATCAATGTCACAGTTTTGAACAACATATATTGATTATGCAAGCTATAACATTACAAGAAACTGGGTAGGTAATACACGATAAGTGTATGTTTGATCTTTGAAAGTTTTTGTGAAGCTAAACCCCTTTCCAAAATAAAAAGCTTATTTGAAAAGAGGACACGGGGCCATTAGAAGCAGCTCTTCCTGCCCAGATCTAAAACAATGGAGGTACCAATGTAAGAACAGTGACAACTGTGGTTCCCCATGATCACCACAAGAGCTGAGAAACAACCCTCACCTACTGTAGTCACAGCTGTCATAATGCTGTAGCACAATGCATTACACATATTCATGGTAATGCTAGGGTAAATATGCCTGCATCTCCCCCACATAAAAGTGTAGCATATGTAATTTTGTATGGCCCTTGATATTTGCTAATAATAGCAAATAACTATGTTACTGCTAACATAGTTATTTAGTTACTGCACTTTTAATCATTCTTTGCACTTATAAAAAGGGGTTACTGGTGTGTGTTACCTACGTGTGTTATGCCAGCAACAGCCTCAGTCATCTTGTGTCCTCTGTCTCTTTGCTTCATCAAGAAGCCACCGCCCAGGTCTGTGTGAGCGCACGGCTTGATCCTCCCAGACCTCCGAATCGCCTAACAGCCCTCACAACATAACGCTCAAGTGGTAGAGTGCCAGCCTTGAGCAAAGAAGCCAAATGAGAGCATGAAGCCCCGAGTTCAATTCCAATACTGGCACAAAAATAAAACAAACAAGAACTACCTCTGTCAAGAAGTGGCAATGGCTGTCTTCAAGGTGACCACATCCTATCTGTGTGCTCAAACAGTTCAGGGAAAGAAAAATTCTCTGAGCTGTACTGACCATGCCTGGTATATTTGAAATGCTTTCAAAAGTTAAAGCTTCCTAAATGGAAAAGAAAATGGGATGGAGGGGGGGGAGGGCGAAGTCACACTACTCAATGTATATATGTAAAAATTAAAGTAAGAAACTTGATGTGACTGAGAAGGGCGGGGGGAGAATGGTGGAAAGGTGCCTCTGATCAAGATGTACATGGTGGGTGGTAAGCCTTTACTATAACCATCTAAAGACTAAATTGCTTTAAAACTCAAAGCTTTTGAGATTCACATGCTCTTGTTTACAGCAAGTACTTTTAGTTCAGGTTGCAAAAAAGAACCTTAACAAGTCAGGGAAGTGGAGACCAATTTGGAATCCAAGAAAGTGGTTAAACTGGTAGGATAACTGACGTTCTAAAGTTCAGAAAAGAAAGGCAAGCTGATGACTAACAGCACCTCTCACCCATTGTAGGCAGAAGGAGCCGGTACAATGGAGTATGGGTAGGGAGGGTAGTGTGGGGGGTAGGGCGGGTAGAGTGGGTAGGGATAGGTTGGACAGAGTGGAGGTAGGTGGGTAGGGACAATAGAGTTGGGGCAGGATAGGGTGGATAGAGTTCGGGTAGGGAGGTGAGAATGGAACAGAAATAAAGATTTCAAAGGAAGCTTCAAATACCCAAAGAAAATGCGCAGACCCAGGGCAGAGGGAATTAGGTTCACAAAATACAGGCAATTATGGTGAATAAAAACAACACAAAGCACAATGTGACTGGCTAAGCTTTGGAGGTGAGAGAAACTTTTTTTCCAAGAAATAGTGTGAAGAAAACCAGATGGCACAATGGATACTGTTCTTAATGTTTTAAAGGGAAACATCCTTTAAATGAAATATTACACTGTAACTCTTTGAAAATCGGTTTTGTTTGCTTAGAGCTTTGGGGCTCTGATTTTGTCACTATTGTTCCTTGCTTAGAATACTGAGAACATGGTGTTTATCAGGATGTCTTTCCCTGCACTTGCTCTGCTACTGCTCTCAGCAATGTTCTTCTGTAAGGTTTCAGTCTAACATTTTCACCTAAGAGCTAATTCCTAAGTAACTTATTTGTGTGTTTGAGTCAGGGTCTCCCAATATAACCCAGGCTGGCCGTGAACTCATGATCCTGAGTCACTGGCAAGCACTACCTGCCAGACCCAGAACTTGAAGGGTCAGTCTTCAATTCCTGTGTGGCAAGAAACAACATATCTTGGAAATGAAGGTGCCTAGTTTATACTACCGTCTAGATGGAGCATCATCCACATGTGCAAAAGTTTCTTATGAAAACTTCTCTCAAGAAGCAGCTTTGAGGGCCAGGGTACTGTGGCTCATCTTTATAATCCCAGTTCCTTAGGAGGTTGAGATTGAGAGAACTATAGGGGTCAGCAGGAGCAAAAGTTAGCAAGATCTCCCTTTCAACAAATAATCTGGGTGGAGAGGCATCAATCTGTTATGCCAGCTTTACTAGAGGCCATAGGTAGGAGATTCAAGGTCCCAGGCTAGCCCAGGGAAGAACACAAGACTCTATCCGGAAAAAAAAAACAAATAATAATAGTAATACATAGCAAGCAAGTGGTACCACTCTTGCTTATCAAGTGCAAGCCTCTGCATTCAAATGCCAGGCACCCCCTCCCAACACACACACACACACACACACACAGCTTTGAAACTTTGAGGCTGACTGCTATAATCTTTGCAGTCAGGAGACTGAGACAGATTTCAAATAGAGAGCAAGCCTCAGCTACCTATGAGACTTTCAGTATAATAATTTCTTAAAAAAAAAAAAAAGCAGTGCTTTGGGTCTGCTCATGTGGTCTACACTCATGATGTCCTGAAGTGGTGATCAGAATTCCATTGTCCTGCAAGAGCG
This sequence comes from Dipodomys merriami, assembly GCF_024711535.1. Lineage (NCBI taxonomy): Eukaryota > Metazoa > Chordata > Mammalia > Rodentia > Heteromyidae > Dipodomys > Dipodomys merriami. The sequence goes on from NW_027206458.1 coordinate 145,000, forward strand.
CTTTTCAATCCAGGGTCTGTGACCCTCTAGTGAGATCTGCAAAGGATCCCAAACTCTTGAACTTATGTGCGGATTTTGGTGTCCCTATGAATACTAGCACTTTTCTGGTGAGAGGTTTAACAGCGCCCAAGGCTACAGACAGTTAGCTGACTGATTGTAGGTGAATGGATGAGCTCAAAGCCGAAAACTAACACAGGCTTACACTGCAAAAAGTATTCATCCACAAAGCAGTGCTGAGAGCCTGCCACCCATCAGGCGTATGAACAGAAGAGCAGCACTTCAGAACGAAGTAGGTGTGCCACATCTCTCTTGGAACCACATGTCAGGTTCTAGGTTAAACACTAGTGACACAAAGGTAAACAGGACATGGTCTCTGCCCTTTCATCACTTAACAGTACAGCATGGGCAGGGAGGAACTGCAGGTATAAAGCAGCATGAGCTAAGAACCTGAGCTTTGAAATCACACACACATTAGTTCTCTACCACTAATTAGCCAAATGATCCTTGGAATGTGTCAGTGTTAATTTTTAGTTTCTGCTTCCCTATGAATAAAGTAGGAGTAAGAAACTCTGATTATACAGCTTTAATGAGAATTAAATATACACAAAGCTCTAAGTACAATGCTTGACAAAAAAAACTAAGACGATGATGATGATGATGATGATGATGATGATGATGATGATGATGATGATGATGATGATGATTAGAGTAAGAGCAGCATGAGTGTAGTGGGTGGTAGAGGGGCTAGACTACTTGGGCCTTGGGTCTCTAGCAGCAGAGGAGCATAGATACAAGGTTTCCCAATGCCTGTGTACTCCAAACCTACTTATAAGGGGAGGGCAGCAGCAGGGCCAAGGCCTAGCACAATCCTTCTAAAGGGTGTCCTGGCACCTGCCTGCCCATGCCCATACCTCTTGCCATCCCCAGTTCCAAACAGAGGAAGGTGGCTCAGTGGTAGAGCGCTTGCCTTGCATGCATGAGGCCCTGGGTTCGATTCCTCAGCACCACACAAGCAGAAAAAGCTGGAAGTGGCGCTGTGGCTCAAGTGGTAGAGTGCTAGCCTTGAGCTGAAGAGCTGAGGGACAGCGCCCAGGCCCAGAGTTCAGGCCCCACGACCGGACGCAAATAAACAAACAAACAAAAAAAAAAAAACTAGTGATTTGCAAGATCTTACATTGTAAGTCAGAGAAGAAAACAGTACAGGTTCTGTGTTGCTGGGTAGATGCTGGGTCAAGAATTTAAATTTTAAGGAAATATTTTATATAGTCAATATTACTAAGACATTTATAACACAGAAAATTGATGAAGAGGACACCTTATAGTATAATATAGTATAGTATAGTATAGTATAGTATAGGGTGTTTCAAATGTGCTACAATGCACTCTTGAATGAAAATGTTCTACCTTCCTTCCAATACTGAGAGTACATATTTATCTCTTTTGTTTTGTTCTGTTAAAAAAGAGTCCCAATATACAAAAACCAGGATGTTCTCAAACTCTTAACCCTCCTACCTCTACTTCCTGAGCCCAAGGATTACAGGTATGAGCCACCATGCCCAGTGGTTATATATTTTTACTACAGTCCTTTATTACGTAGGATACATAAGACCTGACTTAAATGAGACAATAAGGGAACCAGGGGCTTGGGTAGACAAGTTCCAGAGGCGGCTAAGCTGAATAGGCTGTAACTCCAGCCAGCTTCTCACAGTCACCCCCACCCCAGCCAGTCCTCTTTTGGGTACTTGCTGCAACCAGGGCTGTGTGTGTTTGCATTCATATCCAGAGAGGGGGGAATCATTTATCTTAGCAACCAAACAAAATTCCTGGGCGTCTCTGTTCTATATTACCCTAGGCTGCACAATTCCTGTGGCCTGGGCACCACCACATGCCGACTGGCTCAGGGCCAGTACTGCCCATTTTTAAACCAACTCCTCAGGCAAACAGAGAGGAAAATTCACCCAAATCATAGAGATGCTAAATAACCAGGGAAGGTAAGTCCTTAGGGAAAATGGGTTGCTATTAAGAAAGGTGGAGGAAGAAAGGAGATTGGGTGGGTGACAGTATCTGGGTGCCAGCAAGAAAGTCATCAGAGAGACAGTTCAAAGTTTAAATCTACTGGCTACCCACAATTCCCTTTAGCTCATGGGCTTAAGGAGACAAGGGGAGCGGTTTGATAACCCAGAAGAGCTTAGTGGAACAGAGCTTAATGGATGGAACTTTGACCTTTGACAAAGGAAGCAGTAAGCCTGCAGCGGGGAGCTGGGTGGACACAACTCCAGTCTCACTCTCTGACTGCTGAGCTCCATGGTGACTCTGGCCAAAGCCAACCAGGGGAGAAGACTTGGGATAGTGATAGGGACCCCTTTTCACAGCAAGTCTTCCATCAGACTCAATTTCATTTAATGCATCCCTAATCTTCTGAGTCTGATTTAAGAATTAATTCCCTTTAATTCCTTCTTCCTTGAGTTCTGTTGTGACATGGGTGTGCCTACCAAGGCCAGGAAGCCGGAGGGAGTCTGGGCTTCCACAAAGCTGATTAGATGCTGGTCACCTGTGATTAGTGTAATCTTACTTTCAGAAGCAATCATAATTTCAATAGACGTTAGAATGCTAACCTGCAAAAACTAAACACCACCATATTCTTTCTATGGAAAAGAGGTTACAACTCTAAAGACTCATTTCTATGTTGAGTCCCACTCATTAGCTGAAAAAAACAGTGTGTGGATTGTGTGAGCCTTCTTGGGCCAGGAATTAACGCACAGCATTGTGATGCTAACCACAAAGTACACTACTGCTTCTAGAATGGAGGGAGCATTTCCAACAACACTTTTCTGGAAATCCTGCCAAGACTACAACTTAGGGAGGCAGTAGTGCATTTCTCCAGCAGCTACCAAAGTCCTTATTACTTTAGAAATAGTGTAATGAGCCAGGCGCTGGTGGCTCACACCTAGCTGAGATCTGAGGATCTTGGTTCAAAGCCAGCCTGGGCAGGAAAGTCCTTGAGACTCTTATCTCCAATTAACCACCAGAAAACCAGAAGTGGCATGCTGTGGCATGCTGTGGCTCAAGTGGTAGAGCAAGCCCTGAGCTGAATTGCTGAGGGACAGCACCCAGGCCCAGAGTTCAAGCCCCATGACCAATAAAAGAAAGAAAGGAAAAAAGAAAGAAAGGAAGAAAGAAAGGAAGAAAGAAAGAAAGAAAGAAAGAAAGAAAGAAAGAAAGAAAGAAAGAAAGAAAGAGGAAACAGGCAGAATCCATAATTCAATTCTGCTTAATTACATTAGAAATGAAAATGTACTAGACAACTGTTAAGAAACATACCTATACTAACTTTTGGAAACGCAGTGGCATACCTTTTTGTACGTTTGGAAGTACAATGTATTCTTGAAGAAACAATAATTTCAAAATGAGAAAACATCTTAATACTGTCAGGAAGGAGTAGTAAATAATAGTTCTATTTTTCAAAGAAGCCATAATTATTGAATAAATTGTTAAGGAAAACAAGCAAAATAAAATAATCCCAAGTATTCAGTAGCAGAAGAGCAAGAGGATCAGTCTGAGGTATAAAGTTATTGAGACTTCATCTTAACTAACAAGCCAGTCATGTTGGTGTCTACTTCTCATCCCAGCTACATTAGAGGCCCTAGGTAGGATGACTCTACCTGAAAATAACTAAAAACAAGACAAATAAAGAAAATGCAAATCAAGACAACCCTGAGATACCATCTTATCCCAGGTAGACTGGCCAATATTCTGAATTCTGACAACAACAACAAATGCTGGCAGGGATGTGGAGATAAAGGAACCCTACAGCACTGCTTATGGGAATGTAAACTAGTACAACCATTCTGGAAAGCAGTCTGGATGTTCCTCAAAAAAACTAAACATAGACCGTCCCTACAACCCAACCATAGCACACCTAAGCATATCTACTCTGAGCATCATAAGCCAAGATGTGACAAGGACACCTGCACATCCATGTTCACTGCCACACTATTCACAATAGTCAAGATATGTAAACAACCCAGATGCTCCACAATAGATGAATGGATCCCAAAACCGTGGCACCTATGTAAGGAATTTTAAACAGCCATTAGAAAGAACAGAATAATGTCATTTGCATGGAAATGGATGGAACTAGAACAAATCATGTTATGTGAGGTAAGCCAAGACCAGAGAGACAAATGGCGCATGTTCTCCTTGATCTACGGAAGTTAGATTTAAAACACAACAGGATATGACAAATTATACAGGATTCTAGACACTCATAGGGAGACCAAAAGAGGATAGTTTCAGGAGAGAATCACAAAAGCCAATACCTAAGTGCCTCTTCATATGTATATAAAATAATATACATACTGAGACAAACTCCAAAGATAAGGAATCTTTTTGTTTTCTGATGACTCTGTATTCCTTACCTTATATATGGTGTATACATGTGCACATCTCAGGGAAGGTGGGGGAGGGCTCAGAATCAGTGAAAAAGTAGAGTAGTGAAGCCTATTGGCTGCACTGGACATGGATGAAAGTGAAGCACGCAATATGTGGGCAGAGATGGGAAGGAGGGAATGGGAGAGAAGAAGGGAACAGATGGTACTATGCAAATGGAAGGAAATGGACTTATTACCTAATGTGTTAAGGTAACCCACTGCATATCATCTCTAAAACAACAATAAAGTAATTTTTTTAAAAAAGGACTGAGCTCAAGGCCCTAAGCTAAAACTCAAAAAAGAAAAAAGTGTATTTTTAGTATACCACAGTTGGAGTACACAAAATATATGCAAAATTCTCATATACTTTGTGATTTTAGTTTTTAAAAAACAAACAATAAGTAGCTTTTAAAGCTAAGCTCAATCAGAGTTCCCTGTATTTGGTGGATTTTGAGTCTAAAAAGTGCTTAGTTGATGATATTCTATTTCAAATGGATCTCTGTTAAGTAATCATCAAGATTCTCATCACCTTGAAATAGAAGTTTCTAGTATTCACATGGAAAGAAGACCATGCTTTCTTTTTTTTTTTAATTTAATTTTATTTTATTTGTGAACATACTGTACAGAGGAGTTACAATTACATGGGCAGGATAATGCGTACATTTCTTACCAAGCATTGCAGCCTCCTCCTTTGTTTACCCTTCACATCCCTTCCCAGCCTCCCCCCTCCCCCCCAATCCCAATCCTTCTTCCCCCCCTTCCCCGCCCCCCCCCCCCCCCCCGCACCAACGTTGTAAAGCTTGTTTTGGACATGACAACTTGTACTTCTCATTGTTGCAACAGGTCCACCTGTATCCTTAAACAACTGGTTTTTCCCCATCTCCTCCACAAGTTATACTGACATCAAATATAGTGAAAGCAGGGGTTATACTGTGGGGGAGGGACATACAAAGCAACAAAGAGATAATCTTATAAATGCGTTAGAAACACATGCATGAAAGAAAAAAAACATTAAAATACACATCTAAGGGTTCATTTTCCTGACATCACATTATCTGACCTTTTCCGCTTGACTCATACATATACTAGATATTACAAATAAGGGAAACCATGGGACCTATGTTTCTTTGGACCTGGCTTACTTCACTTAATATAATTTTTTCCAAGTTTTTCCATTTCCTAACAAATGGGGCAATGTCATTCTTTCTGATGGAGGCATAGAATTCCATTGTGTATATATACCACATTTTCTTGATCCATTCATCTACTGAGGGGCATCTGGGTTGGTTCCAGATCTTAGCTATGGTAAATAATGCTGCAATAAACATAGTTGTGCTGGTAGCTTTAGTGTGGTCTTGTTTGTAAACATTTGGGTAAATGCCCAAAAGTGGGATTGCTGGGTCATAGGGGAGATCTATGTGAAGTCTTTTGAGGAACCTCCATACTGCTTTCCAAAGTGGTTGAACAAGTTTACATTCCCACCAACAATGAAGTAAGGTTCCTTTCTGTCCACATCCCCTCCAGCATCTGTTTTTGTTAGAGTTCTTGATTTTTGCCGTTCTAACTGGAGTGAGGTGATATCTCAATGTTGTTTTGATTTGCATTTCTTTTATGGCTAGGGATGTTGAACATTTCTTCATGTAAGACCATGCTTTCTTTCCTCTGCTGCTGGTCCTGGATGCTAGATCTCAGCACTCACAATCAGGTCTCTCAGGATTTCAAGCAAATAACACAACAAAACAACCATGAACACACATAAGCCCTGTGATAATCACTGAATGCGCACAGGAAGTAAATGCCCATTCCCCGACCGCCCGACCCTCGTCCGAAACTCTAACAACAATGATTCTGGAAGAGAAGCAAGTTAGAATATAGTAAAGTGCAACAACAAACAGATTAAGAAAGGGTGACTTGTACCCTAAGTACCTAATACTTTAACCAAAATTCTAGACTCAAAGTTACAAAAGACTGCACATAAGACAGACAGACAGACAGACACACACACACACACACACATGCATGCACACAACTATTCTAACTAGTGTTCACAACACTAGTTTTTCTTAGAAAGTATTTGTTCACATATAATTTTAGATGTTATCACTAAATAGTTACATTCTAAAATGTAAACATTGAAAGACATAACTATACATCTGTTCAATCCACAGTAGCATTAAGTGTCTGGCAATCCAGGTAGCCTGATGCAGCTAGACTATAATCTAGTGCAGGACAGGTAGGAAATCCCCTCCCCAAAAGCCCAGAGGCCTTAAATGCCCATCCCGTGATGCCCTGCTTTCCATGCTCCTGTCTGAGGACCTCTGGCATCACAGGAGTATAGGAATTCATAGGAAGAATATAGTACATCTTGCCTATGGATGAAGTTGAGGGAAAGAAATCCAATTCAGTACTCCTGGTATAATACAAAATGTGTATGAGCTTTTCAGACAGACAGCAAACTTCATGGCAACCTCACTCTTATATGAGTCGAATTCAGACCCACTATTTCTTTTTGTTTTTCTTTTTTTTTTTAATTGTGAAAATACTGTAGAGAGGGGTTACAATTACATGGGCAAGATAATGAGTACATTTCTTATCAAGCATTGTAGCCTCCTTTGTTTCTCCTTCCCATCCCTTCCCATCCCCCTGCCCCCCTACCCACTCCTCCCCCCTCCCACCAAAGTTGTAAAATTCATTTTTCGACATAACGACTTGTACATCTCATTGTTGCAGTGGGTCCACCTGTATCCCTATTTAAACTATTTGTTTTTTCTCTTCCCCTTCACAAATTATACCAACATCAAATATAGTGAAAGCAGGGGTTATATCGTGGGGGAGGGACATACAAAGCAACAAAGCAACAAAGAAATCATCTTATAAATATGTTAGAAATAATTGCATGAAAGAAAAAAAAAACAGGGCTGGGAAGGTGGCCCAGTGGTAGAGTGCTTGCCTTGCATGCATGAGGCCCTGGGTTCGATTCCTCAGCACCACATAAGCAAAAAGAAAAAAAGCCAGAAGTGGCGCTGTGGCTCAAGTGGTAGAGCGCTAGCCTTGAGCTGAAGAGCTGAGGGACAGCGCCCAGGCCCAGAGTTCAGGCCCCACGACCGGACTCAAAAAAAAAAAAAGAAAAAAAAAACATTTGAATACTTATCTTGGGGTTTATTTCCCTAACATCAATTTATCTGAACTTTTCTGCTTGACTCAGACATATACTAGTTATTGCAAATAAGGGAAATCATGGGACCTATGTTTCCTTGGGCCTGGCTTACTTCACTTATAATTTTTTCCAAGTCTTTCCATTTCCTAACAAATGGGGCAATGTCATTCTTTCTGATGGAGGCATAGAATTCCATTGTATATATATATATATATATATATATATATATATATATATATATATATATATATATACACCACATTTTCTTGATCCATTCATCTACTGAGGGGCATCTGGGTTGGTTCCATATCTTAGCTATGGTAAATAATGCTGCAATAAACATAGTCGTGCTGGTAGCTTTAGTGTGATGACCCACTATTTCTTACTACTAAAAATCATTTCTGCAAATGTGTGAGATGCAATCTTGGGAACGTGAAGCCAAGAGGTGGTTTTGTTTGCTTTTGTTGTTTTAAGCAGGAAGATAACCTGATCAAAGCCTCTAAAGCAGGACCATGAAAGACAATGATAGGTGACAAAGAGAAAATGTGCTAGTCAGAGCAAGAGATTCAAAACAAACAAACAAAACAAACAAACAAACACACACACACACACTAAATCAACAACCCTGAAATGGGGCCAGGCTCTGAAAACAAGAGAGGCCAGGAAGGTCACTAACAGCTTGAGAGGCTTAGTGAATGCACAGCAATGAGAACACTTTGGAGAAAATATTAAAATGAAGGGCTTCACTCTTTCAAAGTGCACATTTCTATAAGGTATTTGATACAGGTACCTCTACAGTGCTCACTAAAAAAATAATATTTTCAGTGTGCATTTTAGTCACAGAAACTACCAGGTTGTGGGATACTATTGTAAAATGCTGTACCAGAAATAAAACAAACTTTGATTTATGAAAACTACTTTTAAAAAGGAAATACCAAACCAGATGCCAGTGGTTCATTCCTGTAATCCTACCTACTCAGGAGGCTAAGATCTGATGATTCTGGTTTGAAGCTAGCCCAGGCAGGAAAAGTCTGTGAGATTCTTATCTCTAATTAACCAGCAAAAAGCTAGAAGTAGAGGTGTGGCTCAAGTGATAGAGCATCAGTGTTGAACAGTACAAGTTCAGGTACAGTGCCCAGGCCCTGAACTCAAGCCCTAGTATGGGCACCAAAATAAAATAAAAATGGAAAACCATGTTTTCAAAATATTAAGAATAAATTATTATGCTCTTACTAATCAGTTACCAATCAGAAGTTGTTCTGGGGCCCTAACTACACAGGTAGAGAACTGTAGTTATGACTGTTGTTGACTCTTAGTGTGTTATTCAAAAATAAAAAATGACATATAAGGGTTTGCATAGGACTGGGAAAGATTGGAAAGATGATAGAAGGGATGATCATATTAATCATACTACTCATATTCTTGTTGATTAAAACCCCTTTGTACAACTACATAAAATAAAAATAAACAAACGTAAACAATACAAACCAAGTGCCAGTGGCTCACACCTATAATCCTAGCTACTGAGGAGGCTGAGATCTGAGGATGGCAGCTCAAAGCCAGCCCAGGCAGGAAAGGCCCTGAGGCTCTTATCTCCAATAAATTACTCAGAGAAAGCCAGAAGTGGCTCTGTGGCTCAAGTGGTAGAGTGCTAGCCTCAAGCACAAGGAGGCTCAGGGACAGCACCCAGGCCCTGAGTTCAAGTCCCAACATGGGCAAAAATAAAAGAAAGCAACACAGTCTCTCTTTTTGGAAACGAGAGTATCTCAAGCATCTGATTATTTAATAATTGAGCAAAATTAATCATTTTATAGAGCTAACAAAATACAGTGAAACCTCCATTAGCAAATTGACAGCAAAATTACTAAAACTAAAGTGAAAACCCCACAGACATTAGAATTGTTAACGACAGTAAGAGATAGGACCAGAAGAGATCATCCAGGACATACTCAAGAAAATATTACTTGGAAAAAAGATGATGAAGTCATGTGTGGTGGCATACACCTGTAATCCCAGCCACTGGATGGCAGAGATTAGGAGGATGGCGGTGTGAGATCAGCTTGGGCAAAAAGAGACCTTATCCTAACTACTAACCCAGGCATGGTGATATCAATTTGCAAACACTATGCAGGAAGCACAGGTAGGAGGATGACAGTCAGAGGCTAGCCCTAGCCATAATCTGAGACATTACAAGAAAAATGAAAGAGAAAAAGAGGCTGAAGGCATAGTTGAAGTGGTAGGACATCTGAGTTCAAAAACCTATTAGCACGGTGGATGGGGGGGAAGGGCAGGAAGGAAGGAAGGAAATTTTCATTTTACTGAACCAATAAAAACACAATTCCCAACTAAAATAATCTAAAGAAAAGACTGTCTTTTCATGGCTTTTAGAGGTTAAAATACTTTAGCTTGTTTTAGTTACTTACGTAACACAGACCAACAAACTAGTAAAAATAATGTAACTCTGAAGAGGTTGGGGGGGGGGCGGGAGAGGGATGTTGAGGATTTACTCAAGTAAACCTTGTATGGAAACTAACATTGATCTGTTTGATTTTAAAACTACATATCAGAAATACTAAGAGCTTTTCACCATGGGAATTCTTATAGAAAAGTTAAATACTAACACAAGCCTGGAAACAGGTGTAGTTCTTAGCAACTTTTTTTTTCTTTGCCTCTCAGAAAACCTGGTGCAAGTGTTTAAATGCATAAGAATCATGTACACTTGAGTTGGCAGTAATAGCTCATCTAGATGCAGAACTTGCAACAATTTTATTTGCTAGTTTATGCTTGCCACCTTAGAGAACATGCTAAGATTTAGGCTAAAGGTAACTTTATAGCAGAGGAAGACTCAAAACCCATGCCACACCTATAGTTTTCAGAAAGGCTATCTCCATCACCAATCCTAGGTGTAATTAATTTGTTCTTTGGATATGACACTGATATGCTCTCTACCTCATTTGACAAAATACCAACAGAAAATAAGAATAGAACCGACTCGAATGTTGCCTCCAAATCGATTTGAGAACTAATGCATGGAAATGTTTTAACAAGAATAGTTGGCATTCTACAATAGAAGTCCAGACACTTCTCCATTTTCCTTCCCTAGATTATCCACACACTGGGCTTTGTTGCTTTAGTTGGTGTCTTAGAAATGCCATCTGCTTCTCTACGTCTCACTGCCCCCCACCCCCAGCACCCAGGCTATTTGCATGGGCAGGGGAAAGTTGCTTCAAACAGAAATAAACAAGCAAACAAACCATCCAGGTATCCTCACAGGTAGCAACACAAAACATCTGACCGATGGGAAGGGGACTTGGTGGCACAGATGAGAAGAACAACATTAACTGAATGTTTTTGTTTGCATCCTCCCCCCCCCCCAAAAATGGCCCCATGCACATATGAGTTATGAAGTTAGATGTTCCTCTTTATGGCCAGCTTTGTAAGTTCTAACAACACGATAATGGGACATAGGTCTCACGGTTTATGGGTCCCAAAGAAGACTCACCCTGCAAGTGTCAACAGCCAGCCCTGCTTACAATTCCATGCATTCAGTCCTGCATGAATACACAGAAATCCCTAACCACGAGGACACCCACATACATACATACACACACATATACATATTTAATATGTGAACATCTGGACAATTAAAAAGACCTCATGCATTTGCTACAACAAAGTGCCTATGGATCGAGACGCGTACCACGCTGAGAGGTTAACTAGCAGTGGTTTTCCTACGTCTCTGAAATGAGTTATTCCTCTTTTTCCCTTAACCTTTGTTTCCGAGCTCTACTTTCTGGCATGTAACTTTTGCAATCAGAAAACTACCAAATGCACACACAGATCGCCTAAGAGTGTCTGATCCTAAAGCAACAGTTGGGTGCCGGGAGGTGAACTGAGGCACCAACCCTCGGGGGTCCGGGGCTGGGCAGGGGTCGGCCGCGGGGCGGCCGCACCGAGCGCGAAGAGCCTCGGTCCTGGGGCCTTTGCCAACCCGGGAGACAAACTTGCTTCAAACTTGGCGGAGCCCTTCTGCAGCCAGGGGGCCGCGACCCCACCCTCCGCGGGGCGCCTCCGGGTCCCCGGGACCCCCCCACACCCGCCGTCCCTTGGGAGGGGGGGTGGCTGGGGGGAGCCTCAGTCCCCCAAATCGGAGCGGCACACCCCACATCCTCTCCCTTCCCCTCCTCCGGCGCGCGGTGGGCTGGACGGGCCGGAGGGCGCGGGCCACCGTTCCACGCAGCCTCCCCGGCTTCCCGGCCCCGTGACCTTGGGCCACGCGAGCCTCAGTTTCCCTCCCCATCCGATGAGGTGGGGGAGGGCTGCGCGGCCCGGATCGCCCCTCCCCCTTGCGGCCGGCCCCCCCAGAACGTGCGCCCCTCGCCCCCCCCCCGACCCCCCGGTACCTGGCAGCCGCTGTCCGGGGGCAGGTTTTTCACCAGGATTTTCCTGCGGTTGCTCAGTTCCCGCCGCATCCGCTGCAGCCGCGCGGCCACCTCGTCGGGGTGCAGCGCGGGGGGCGTCTCGGAGGAAGAGCCCGACCCCAGCCCCGCCACGCCGCCCGGGCCCGCGCCCCCCCGACCGCCGCCGCCGCCGTCTCCCGCCGCCGCCGCCGCCGCCATCTTCCCCCGGCCCCGCGGACTCCTCGAGGCTCGAGGGGGAGCGGAGAGAAAGCGCGAGGAGGCCCGGGCGGGGGCGAGGCGGGCCGCGGCCGCACGGAGGGCCCCGCCGCCGAGGGGGAGGGCGCGAGGGCGGAGGCGGCGCCGCGCGCGCGGCGCCGGGCGGGGGCGAGGAAACCTGAGGAGCCGCCCCGCGGGCCCGCGCGCGCCCCCCGCCGCGCGGCCCCAGCGCCCCCTCCCCGCCCGCCCGAGCCCCCTCCGGCCGCCCGGGACGCCGCCACCCGCCACCTGCGCGCCGCGCGCCGCCGGCTGGGCCGGCGAGGGGCGCAGGTGAGTGGGCTCCCCGCGGGCGGCGGCCTCCCTCCGTGCCAGGCTCCGGGGAACGCCCAGGGCTTCCTGGATGTGGCCCCTACGCCGCTTGGCTCCGGGACTCGAACTCCGGACCTTTGTTCCTGCAGCTCGTCCCCCTTCCCACCCCCGATCCGCGCCCCCCCACCCCGCGCGCCCTCCCTCCCGGTATTCCCGCACCGGGTGAGCACCGGGGTGGCAGGTGCGGATGCACACGTTCCAAACCCTGGGAAGAACCGGGGGGGGGGGGGCGCTTCCCTGCAGCCTGGGGACTGTTAAAACTGGGCGTGTGGGAACGCCTGTGCATCCCACTGGCCCTGGTCCCTCGCTCTTTGTCCAACAGTTGAGTTGCTAAGACAGGAAAACTTGGGAAGCAATGCTGAAACCAGCACCCCCAGGTTGGAGGGGATCTGGGGCCGACGGTGGAACAATGAACAACCCTGCTTGGGACAAAATTGTTTCGGTTAGAACTTGGGAGAATTATATTGTAAAACTACCTAGGCAAAGAAAGTCAAGATCAAAGAGCCTTTGGCACCTGCTCAAATCAACCCAGAGGGACCTGCAGGCCGAGTGTGGTGGGCACACCTGTAATCCCTGTATTTGCGTAATCTCAATGCCGTGATAGTTCGTTCCGTAGAACTCCTAGACTTCGAAAAGAAAAGATTATTTTTCGAAGTGAGCAAGAAGCAAGAATAGCCTTCAAGTACGCTGTAACTTGAGTCATTCATTCAGTCTCAGAACATGTATTTACCCAAATGAGTACTCTTCTGGAGAAACACTTATTAAATGTCAATTATGTCCTAGACAATATATAGATAGGGTCTAAAAATACACAAATAGTAAGTTTCCTCGTGATAGGGGCTCAGCCTCATTAGGAAAATTATGTAATAACTATAATTAGATGTGATAATTACTATGCAAACAGAATTTCAGGATCAGCCTCAGACAACAGTGATCTGAATCTAACTTTAGTGATGTTGCTTTTGCTTAAAGCCTTTCCTCAGCTGTTTAAAAAAAAATTGACAATGTTATATGAAGCCATGTCTAGTGAATGAATCAGGTGTCCATTTAAAAAAAAAACTGCTCTGAGGGCACAATTGGTTTTATGTGCCAGTAATGAATTAGCACCTGCATTTTGATAAACACTGCTCTGGTGTTCAAATCAACCATCCTTCCTTGTTATTCTTGTTCAGTGGTCTTTTGAGGAATTTGGAGAAATAATAGACTACTGATCCTGAAATTCTAAAGCTTAATTGATTGTTGTTGCCACATTAAAAAAAAAAGTGGGGTGGGGTGGGAAGAGGGGTAGGAATTACAAAGACTTGGGAAGGCTACTGTAATTCCAGAGTTCCTTTCATTTCAGGTTTCAGGCTGAATCTCTAACTAGCAGCCTCTCCAGCAAACTGAGGAACACTCTAATCTGAATCTGAGGGGAAGTCCCATTATCAGGTTGCTACACACTTACCAAATACCCACAGGTAATTATCATGATCTATATAATTACATTGTTCTTAAAATATGAACCATGTGCTCACTTAAGCCTTTATTAAAAAAAAAACTATGGGTGTTTGGTTTTGTGTATTTTTAAAGCTTTCCAAATTGGGGGCGGGTGTTGAAGAAGTCTAATAATAATAACATCTTGTATCCAAACAATCTTAGAGTTATATATCATGATAATGTGATTAAAAAATAAGTATGTGGCAATAATTTATAGACAGTAAGAACTGTATAGTTTTAGTAATTCATTCCACATAAATATTCAACTTCAATCTATATGATGTATCTACAGTGTAGCAGACACAGTACATTAATTCTTATTCAGAATTATTTTCCCTGGGGAAAATAATTGCAATTCCATAATTGCAAGTTTAGTATGATAAATACTATTAGTAATGTGCTCAGCAGCACAGCAGGAAGCTGGATTTTGATGGTAGGGACACTATCCTGGGAAGTTGGATCTTGAAACACAAATAAGAGTTTTCTAGATGAAATGGGGCAAGTACTGAAATGGGAAACACAAAGAGACCCAAAGGCATCAAAAGGAATGAGTTTGATGTTTTTGAAAACCCTGCTTCTATTGGGAACAGGACAGAAAAGAGAAGACAGCAGCAGATGTCATTCTTCTTTTAAGCCGTTGATTCCATTATAACCGAATACCCTTGTGTGGCTTCAAAGGCAATCCCAATGAGGAAAGTGACATCAGAGGCTTTCCAGCAGGAACGTGGCACGATCCGTTTTAGCTTTTTGAAAAATAATTCTGGCAAGAATGGAGAAAATTAATTTACCAGGTGTTGTGTCAGTGACCAGTCAGAAATCTAGTGAAACAAAGTGAAAACATTTGCGCTTTCATACTAGAGTAGAATATTAACAATGAGAACAATAAAGTATGTAAAGCTTTACATAGCTTTTATTCTGTGTGTGTGTGTATACAATTTTATTTGGACCCCTGTAGTTGAACTATAATGTAGCTAGAAAGTACCTTTTTGCCAATGTGGGACCACAAGTAGAGAAGGTCATCTACCTCGTCCAAAGGCGCACAGCAGGCCCCAGGGTTCCAAAGTAAATCCATCCACGTTTGGAGCTCAGGTATATAATCTTATGTAACTATATAGCCAGAGAAAGAGCTGGATTTGTGAGGCTATTCTGAGAAAAACGCAGTCGAGCTGAGAAACAGCAAAATATAGCAGCAAGAGAACAGGATCCAGAGTCGAATTACCTGGATTCAATTTTGTGTAACTGGAGCAACTATTTAAAGCATGCGAGAATACTTAAATATGCGGAGCCTCAGACACTCCATCTCTAAAACAGGAATAATAGCAGCACCCATAAGGTTATAAATAATTAAAGGATACAAGGAGGATTTAGCAAGGTAATACATATGGAAGGACTTAGTCCAGTGCTCAGCTGAAGGGCTAGATAAAAGACAGTCATAATGACGATGATGATAATGAATGCTTATGAATTATCTTTAGAGCTCTTGGGGGCATATTGAATGTCAACAAAGAGAATGGTATGGTTTGCAATGTGAAGGGAAGTGGGTGGTGATGCCACAATTAGAAGAGGCAATAATAAGAGTTACAGCTACCAGGCTCAATTTAGGCATCTGAGCTTCGAAGATTGAAGGACACATAGCTAAGAGTACCCAGAAGACACTTGAGAAATTGTAGGAAAACTTGGTAGTAAAAACGAACTTTTACTCTGGCTGAGTGTGCAGAATGAAAGAGAAGTCCATGAAGAGGACCCTAGGGAACCATTTCCGCTTCCCATGCTAGCTGCTGGTGTATCACCTCCTTGCTTCTGTGTCTTCATTGACTTTGCTTGTATTTTTTGACTTTCTTTTTGGACCACAAATGGAACCAATTTACCCTTGACTGCTTTCTGCTGTTGACCTTGCATTCCATATCATACCAGCAAAAAAAAAATTTTTTTTAATCAGAAAAAAAGGAAAAAAGTTTGGAAATCATCAGGAGGAAAAAATGGCTTCAAAAAGTCATGTAAATAAGTGGTGCTGTGGCTCAAAGTAGAGCACTAGCCTTGAGCATAAAAACTCAGGGTCAGGGGCAGGGAAGCTGGCTTAGTGGTAGAGCGCTTGCCTTGCATGCCTGAGGCCCTGGGTTCGATTCCTCAGCACCACATAAGCAAAAAGAAAAAAGCCAGAAGTGGCACTGTGGCTCAAGTGGTAGGGCACAGCCTTGAGCTGAAGATCTGAGGGACAGTGCCCAGGCCCAGAGTTCAGGCCCCACAACTGGACCAAAAACAAAAACAAAAACAAAAACAAAAACAAAAAACCTCAGGGTCAGTGCCCAGACCCTGAGTTCAAGTCCCACGACGAACACAAAAACAAAACAAAATAACAACACAAAGTCAAGAAAGCAAAATGTCTCAGTGTGTCTTTGGTGAGCATTCTGTCACTCCTCTCTGCTGCAATGACACATTGGCTATTCCCTTCTTGAGACATACCTGTCAAGATTCTCTTTCTTTTAAATTTGTGAGATGAGGGTATTACTAGATAGCCAGTGCTAGCCTAGAACTCCCTACCATAGCCTGGAACCTTCTGCATCAGGCTCCTTAGTGCTGGTATTACAGGCATAAGCTACCATGCCAGCCTCCACCAATTCTCTTCAATAGACATCTCTTGTCCCAGAGGCTCATTCATGTCAACTGTGACATGAAACCAGTCCACTAAACAAACCCATATTTAAGGAAATAATGGTGACATTTGCACATGCCCTTGCTTATTTTTCTTTATATTTTAAATTGACACATAAAATGTACAGTTAGGGGTTACACAGTATTTTGATGCATATACACATTGTATAATAATCAAATGATATTTATCAGGCCTTTGTAGTGAGAACATTCAAACAACTTTCTTTTAGGTTTTTTTTTAAATATACAGTACAAATTCTTGTTAACTCTAGCTACCCTCCTGTGCAATAGGAACACCAGAACTTATTCTTCCCTTCTAATTGCATGCCTTTGTGTATTACCCAAAATGCTTCTTGGCTGGCTTTCATTCCATTTTCCACTTGGCCTCCTAGCCTTGGCTTCTTTTCTTTCTGCCTCTGCATTTATACTCGATTGTGGAGGTGTTGTACTCAGATCTCACTCCAAGACAGCGTGCTGTATGAAGTGTTGTTGACTACCAGCCTCTAGCTAGTGGCTGTATCTCCAAATGTGCAGCATACATTCCAAGGTCATCCTCCTCCTCTCCCTACCCCCACAGCACTGCCAAGCAATGCCTGTATACATAGGGTACCACAGCTGGTTCATTTCTGCCTGACACAGATTCCTGTAAAGAGCAGTCTTTGCCAGTCATGCAGCCAGGACTTTTCTTCAAGCAGCTCTGCAGCCTGGGCTTTTCCTACCTCATCTGTCCTTCCTTCTTTTCTTTCACAAGTGTCACCTCTGCTCTGTGGGTTGAGTCTCTTCCCACCCATTCCAAAAAATTCTTTGTAACACCTAAGTGTGGCTTGATGTCCATTACCAAGAGGATGTAAACTGACATAAGTGATAAGAAAAAAATGGTCCAAGAACAAAGGCATTGTAATTAGGTTTGAGTATTGTTTACTCATGCTTTGCTGACAAGGAGGACCTCATTCTGAGAGGTGACTGAATACTTCCTAGCACAAGGTGGTCACACCATTGCTGAAGATTTCACTGCTGAGGACCTGGAATACATCCTGATAGAAGAGAACAAATTTTGTGTGGTTGTGTTCTGGCAGTACAAGTGTTTGAACTGAGGGCCTTGCACTTACTAGGTAAGTGCTCTTCTACTTAGCCATGCCTCTAGCCTTCCATGTTTTTAGAGTAAATATTTAGGTATTTCAGAGGTATGGGGAGAACAATGACTATAGGAATGAGGGTTGTTACTTCAAAGTTCTATTGATTACCTACAGAGGGATTTGAACCTGAGAAATAATGAAATTAAAAAAGGCAGAATATGAGACACTTGGAGCCTGTTTAACTTGGATCATGAGATTTTAACAGCATTGCAAGGACACTTTTCCCTTGAGGAGGCCTACATATTGTTTAACAGCTCTTAGGTGCCCAGACAAAGTGACAGCCTATACTAAGAGAAGTGTCAGAGGGCAGAGGAAGGAATATAGAAGGTTCTGCAGTAAATTCCTAATGTGCGGCCAGAAGGCCCACCAGAGGATTATGTCCACTGCATGGCCCAGAGAACACACCATTCTCCAAGGCAATCAGAAGAGCACTGGGGAGGGGATTCAGCATCATGATGATGGTCCTTCTTCAGGGCAGGGCTCACGTTGTCACCAAGCTGGGTTCACAAATAGCATTAGGAATGATGAGGCCAGGTAACAATGCTTAACCACCAGTGGCAGCCACTACCTGTAACACCAACAATTTTGGAGTCACTGTCAAAGGGTCATGATCTACAAGATGTAAAAAATGGTTTGTAGAAGGACTAGAGACATGGCTGAAGTGGTAGAGCACCTGCTTAGCAAACATGAATTCCTGAGTTCAAATCCTAATGCCACCAAGAAAGACAGATATACAGAATGAGAGACAGACAGACAGAGATACAGAGAGCGAATGACGAAAGGAAATAAAAATGGTTAATGGGAATAGAACAACTAGTGAGAGTTTTATTTAATATAAATTATTAGAGGGTGAAGTTGGTTACCCTAATAACATCTCGGGATTCATTGTTCACTTCCTGCATCTGAGGAAATTTTCAGATCTAGAACTCGGTGACTGAGAAATGGCTGTGTTCTGAGGAAGAAGAACCCTGCAAGGCCACAGGGACCAATAGGAATGAGTTCCTCAGTCCTGCCTTTTAGTCATGTGACTGTAAACTGGGAAGCGGGGGATAACCATACTGAGAGCTTTAAAACAACTGTCTGAGCTGACACCGAACCTCAAAGATTTGATGTGTCAACCACTGTCCACGAATCCAGCTAGTCATTTCACCTATCCTTAGTGAAAAGGGAGGATTGTCTTCCATGGCAATTTGGTTCTTTCATATCCTTTGCTCATGAAGTAAGATCCATCATTTTGGGAAGGCCAAGAAGAAGCCACTGAAAGTAGCACTTCCTGAGCCAAGACAGTAAATTAACCATACTATTATGTCCCAGAAATGATGGCACATATTAGTATCACTGTGATGATTATCTTTATGTATCAACTTGGCTAGGTCACAATGGCCAAGCACTTGGTCAAATATTATTCTGGATGTGTCTGTGAGGGTATTTTTACATGAGATTTAAATCAAGGGACTTCAAATCAGGGGACTTTAATTAAGTAAAACAGATTGCCATCCATAATGTGGGTGGATTCAATCCAATTAGCTGAAATCCTAGATAGAACAAAAAGCTGGCTTCCCCTGAGCAAGAAAGAATTCTTCTAGTAGATTTCCTTCTGACTTAGCTGCAATATGTACTCTTCCTGGTTCACCAGTGAACTACCTTTGAACTTAAACTAGAACTTCTTCCTGAGTCTAGACTGCCGCCCTTGCTCTTCAGATTCTGGGCCCATCTACTTTCCACAATCATGTCAACTAAGGCCAAATTCTTCTCAAAAGCTCTCTCTCTCTCTCTCTCTCTCTCTCTCTCTCTCTCTCTCTCTCTCTCTCTCTCTCTCTCTCTCTCTCTCTCTCTCTCTCTCTCTCTCTCTCTCTCCTTTTCAGAAGAAGGCATAAGAATGGCCAACAAATACACAAGGAAATGCTCAACATCCCTGGCCATAAAGGAAATGCAAATCCAAACAACATTAGATTCCATCTCACCCCAGTACAACTGGCCAATTTCGGGAATGCAAACAATAACAAATGCTGGTAAAGATGTGAGAAAAAAGAAACATTACTACACTGTTGGTGGCAATGTAAACTAGTACAACCACTCTAGAAGGGCAGTTTGAAGATTCCTCAAAAACCTAACCATAGACCTACCCTGTGATCCAGCCATTCCATTCTTGGGCATTTACCCAGAATATTACAATATTGGGGACCGCATAGTTTCCCATGAGAGGACAAAAAGCCATGATGTTATCCAGCTTTTCTTTCCTGAAATGTCCAGTGGTTTAGCCTCATAAGGAGAGATATTTATTCTAGGTATGGACTTGTCTTTTCTCCTTGAAAACCCTCAGCTAGCTCTTCTGTCCAAGGGTTTATAGAAGGCCTGACTCATAGGCCTGGTCCCATTTAACATGATATTGGATCAGGGTATCCATTCAAATTGGGCTCTTACACAAAATACAGTCATCTCTCACCCATCCCAAAGAAACAAGCCTGATAAAGTATTAAAAATAATTGACTGAAATCAGAGCTCTGAGCCAATAGAGTAATATTACTCAGAACATAGTATATGCAGTAAATCAGCGATCTCTGTCTGGCTCTGAGTTTCAAATGAAAGAACATGTGAGAATACCTCTGGGTAAAGGTGACATTTCTGTGGCCCACATACCATCACTTCCAATCACTTACTAAAGGACTTTTGCTTCCTGACTTCACAGCTCTGAGGTTGGGGCAAGGTAATGCTCTTAACCCCAACAGAGTATACCCAAGCCAGGTGACATAGGTGTCATGTAAACATAACCTATGGCCAAGCCCTGAGCATTTGTGGTTTCTTGTATCCATTGGCCTGTGGAAAATAAGTCATCATCTTACTTAGGATAATTGATCTGAGACAGCAGAAGAAAGTAAGGCTATTCAAAATGTGATTCTACCTAGACACCTTTTGTATGCTATTGTCCAATTATAACCATGAAGACATATGTGTGGACATATAAGCCTGAGAAGATAGAATTACCAAGGAATCACGGCCTCAAGAATGAAGGTTTGGTCATACAGATACCAGGAATCACCACGGTGATTGCTGAGAGTGATGGCAATGTAGAAAGGACAGTAGAGGAAAAGACAGTGGATTCCAGCTATAGTTCTGAGATCAGCTGCAGCACCTTGGATGTGGTTTGTTCTGCTAAACTTTCTCGTTGAAGTTTCCTCTTAGGAAGGGAAGCGCCTAGAGCCATGTAAGTGTGCTAGTCAAGCCTCTCTTCCAAAGACCTGCCCAGCTACTGCATTTATGCTGTAACTGGTGTGCTCTCAGACAATGGCTGAGCTCAGCTAGGGTACTAGAGCTGGGTTATTTCTAACGAGCACTTCCTGTTAAGGCACCTGTCTTAATTAGCCTGACTGTGCTGCAGTCCAGGACTCTCCTCCACAAGGCTCTCCTTTCCTTCCCTCTCTTGTTTTCCTGGGAACAAGCCTGTGTTATGTGTCCCTTCCTATTCCTGCCCACCCCGGTCCCGACACCTTATCCTTCACAGACTTTTACCTCTGCAAATGTTCTACTCATTTCATTTTTATTCTTGGTGTCTTTTTTTCTTGTAGAACTTGAGATAAACCACTTTTAATATTTTGATACACAAAATTCTCAGCAAACTTTGGTGTGCATTCATTCCCCAGATTTGTTCTGCCATCTTAATCTCCTTCAGTACTGTCCTTTTAGTCCTTGACCCCTGGCCCATTTCTACAACATGCTTCTGAACCTATACCAAAAACTGGCATTCAAGCACATTTTTAAACCCAATTGGCTTAGTCCTGACAGCAGTCTTATCATTGATTTGCAATGGATTATAGTTCTTGGACAATTACTGCTTTTAAAGCCAACATAGCAGGTGTTTCATAGCATCACTGCATAGATGATTGAGTCTCAAGAGAAAGGCTTTCTATATTTTTTAATGTTAAACTTACCATGTGAGTCAGATTTCTTGTGGCTGTGACCAAATACCTGAAAGAAACAACTTCCAGGGTGGAATTATTTAGTTTGGCTCATGGCTTCAGAGGCTTCATTCCATGGTCCTTGGCTCTGTTGATTCTGGGAAAATACAATTGTAGATTTCACTCCCCAGGATTTTTTAGTTAAAGCCTGAATATCTTGTAGCCTCATCAGCACTGAGCTGCCCACTCAAACAGAGTGTTCCCAGCAATTGCATCTGCTTTTAGCTCATCTTACATCTCTCATTTTGCTATATCCAAGGTCGCTTGCCAGCTCCTCCATTTCTTTTTCAGTTATAATATTCCATTACTTCTGCATTTGCACTCAATTATCCATTTACGAGCAACATTTTGCTTTTTATTCACCTAGTAAGAGAAATGCAAGCTTTGAAGTTGGACTAATCCAGCATAGTTTTCACATGAGCACAGACATTTCTCTTAATACACTTTTCAGATGATAAATATATTGCTGACAGAGAAAAAGATCCCAAGATAGGGTGTGACAAAGAAAGTCTTAGTAAATTTAGGTGAGTACTAATTCCACACATACTGTTGGAAATTTCCCAGGTACCCATAATTAAATGAACCTATATTTTTTGATGCAAATGCACATCTAATGTGATCGTATTTTCCATTCACAAAGTTCACCCAAGCTTCCATTGAATTGACTGTAATAGAGTAGAAGCATATCTGTAATTGCTTTATAATGATACCCTAGAGAATTTTATGCCTGAAGGAGCTTAAGGAAGTCAGTTCTGCTGTGTTCTTTTACCTTCTGGCACACTTGTATTTAAACAACCCACATAGCACAAAATGTTTCCCAGGAAATAGTAAACTCACTCTAGAGTTTAATAATGGCAAGTCAGGGATTTCTTCTATGAATATACAAATCATTTTGTTATTATTTTTCATAAGAGTAAACCTGTTTTAAGTTGTAACTGTTTATTTCCTGTAACAGATCTTCATGCAAATGGACATTTTCTCTTTGTATCATAATATAACTCCTTTGTTAAATATTTATTAATCCTAACCTTCATTTAGCAATTTTTATAGCTTCTGCTCTTTGAAAACTACAAACTCCTAGTGCCTTTGACATTCAACATCTTCAAATTATTGTAATCAGTTTTTGTAGGGTTGGAGATGCAGTTCCTAGGGCTTGAATTCATGACCTGAGTGTTGTCCTTGAGCACTTTTGCTCAAGTCTAGCACTCTACCACTTGAGCCACAGCTCCACTTCAGCTTTTTGGTGGTCAACTGAAGATAAGAGTCTCATAGGCTTTCCTGCTTGGGCTGGCTTTGAATTTTGATCCTCAGATCTCAGCCTTCTGAATAGGTAGGATTACACGGTGTAAACCACCAGTGCCCAGCTGTGACATTTTTTTTTACATAAGTTTTTTATTGTGAAAATACTGTACAGAAGGGTTACAATCACATGAGCAAGGTAATGAGTACATTTCTTATCAAGCATTGTTGCCTCCTCCTTTGTTTTTTCCCCTCCCATCCCTTCCCTCCCGTCTTCACAACAAACCAGCCATCCCTCCCTCCCTCCCCTCCCTCCCGCGTCTAAATTGTTAAGTTCGTTTTTTCGACATAGTGTCATTGTTGCAGTGGGTCCACCTGTATCCCTATTTAAACAATTTATTTTTTCCCTTCCACTCCACAAATTATACCAACATCAAATACAGTGAAAACAGGTGTTATACCATGGAGAAGGACATACAAAGCAACAAAAAAAAAATCACATGGTACCTTATAAATACATTAGAAACAATAGCAAGAAAGAAAAAATCACTTGTGTCCTTATCTTGGGGTTCATTTTGCTTAACATCGTCTTATATGACCTTTTCTACTTGTCTCAGATATATACTAGTTATTGCAAATAAGGGAAACCATGGGACTATGTTTCTTTGGGCCTGGCTTACTTCACTTAATATAATTTTTTCCAAGTCTTTCCATTTCCTAACAAATGGGGCAATGTCATTCTTTCTGAAGGAGGCGTAGAATTCCATTGTGTATATATACCACATTTTCTTGATCCATTCATCTACTGAGGGGCATCTGGGTTGGTTCCATATCTTAGCTATGGTAAATAATGCTGCAATAATCATAGTTATGCTGGTAGCGTTAGTATGGCTATGACCATTTTTAATGACAAATTTGTTGGCTTTTTTCAAAGTGACTATCTGAGCTAAACTTTTTTGTTGTTATTATAAAGATGATGTAAAGAGAGGTTATTATTTCATAAGTTAGGCAATGCATACATTTCTTTTTTGGACGATGTCACCCCTTCCTTTCACTCCTAGTATTTCCCTCCAGTCCCTGCCTACAAGTTGTATAGTTCATTTTCAACATAGTATCTACAGAGTACCACTACTGTATTTGTTCACCCTTTTGTCCCTCCATTTGTGTTCCCCATTGCCCCCCACAAAGACAGCGAAGTGAGCCAACGAGACAAATTTAAAACTCATCTTGTTTCCATTTCCTAGAATTCATTGGCTAAAGTTTTTTAAACAGTTAAACAGTTAAGAGAAACCTTTAGGTTTTTTTTTTTACAATAACAAGAGATATCAGGCTCTTTTTATTTTGTCTTTCCCTAAGATTCAGCCCCACATAGTTCTGGTGGAGCTTACAAAAGAATTTTGTAAGGAGAGAAACTATGAGCATTTGGAGTTTACATTGATTTTCCTCATTACTATTAGAAGTAGTTTAAGCTGAAATCTATCAGGGAAGCAGCAATGATCCAGGTGAAGTAGCAAGGTGGTCTTGGGCTTAGGGAGATACACTAAGGCAACACAACTAACAGGCAGTAGAATAATGGGTACTAACTGACTCAGGAAGCACAACCCAGTAACACTTACTACTGTCCCAGACTGGGAATTGAGGAGTTGGTCCAGGAAGGCTTTCTGAACAAAGTCATTACTGACTTAGATAAGAGGTGTTGCTAATGCTCACCATGTCCAGTTCATCTTTCCTTCCTGAGCATATTGGAAAGCTATCCTTTCTGGTGTCCCGTTAATTGATCTAGGTCACATAGCTAATTAAAAACATTTCCTAGATGAGGCACTGAAAGACTGACTTTCTACTCTCTCTTCCTATGAAGAAGGAGGCTGAAGCCAGAGGGTGGAGAGTTCCAGGGTAGCTCAGGCTATGTAGCAAGTTCTAAGCCAGTGTGGGATATAGAGAGAGATCATTTGTCATACAAACTCCCTAACAACAACAAAGTCCACCTAGTCTGAGCTGAAGTTGCAACTTAGTGGTAGAATATTTTCCATTCATTTTGGGTTTAATCTTTGGCACCACAAAATCTAACAAAACAAACAAGCACCCTTTAGCAGGCACCAGTGGTTTATGCTTATAATCCTAGTGACTCAGGATGCTGAGACTTAAAAATCATTGTTCAAAGCAAGCCTGAATAGGCAAATCCACAAAGTCCTTATCTCCAAAGAACTTTAAAAAAGCCAGAAGTGGGGTCCTACATTCAAGCCCTACAAAACAAAAAACAAAGCAAAACAACACCAAAACAAAACAAAACCCACTCCAAATTCTATTCTGCTTACACTAGTCTTGATCTGTGGATCACTCATTGTTGCAATGAAAAAAGTAGAGTGTAATTTAGTAGAGCTAAAAGCAGATGGAGACCACTGTCATTCTTTGTTTGACAGATAAAGATGACTCAGACCAACAAACATAGTCACACTGGGGGTGGAGAGAAACAAATTGGACATATACTTAGAGGGTAGATAGGACTTGATGCTTGTACATTAGAAGCCATGAGATGAAAATCAGAATTTCGATGTTAATTAGTGAAATGAAAAACAAGATTGAGGACTAGGTTTAGGAGGGAAGAGAGTGAGTCAGTTGGTATGGATTACTATGAGCTAGCCAAATAACAATACTCAATAGGGATTTATGTATCCCCATTTTGAGACTCAGAACACAGAACAATGGTCATGCCTGAAGAACAGGTTGGGGAAATAGCACAGCATAGAAACTTTCAGCCACCATGTAAGTAGATGAAAGCAAAGCAGACTGGGAAATGAGGTTCTAGGGTAAAACCCTGAAGACTACCTACATGTTTCTTCCTTCCTTCCCTCCCTCTATTCCTTCCTTTCCTCCCTACCTCCCTCCTTCCCTCCCTTCATTCCTTCCTTCCTTCTCTTCCTTGCTCCCTTCTTCATTTCCTCCCTCTGAATCTCCCTCCCTCCTTCGTTTCTCCATATCTGTAACTATCTGTCTCTCCTTCCTCCTTCCTCCCAGCATCCTTCCCTCCTTTACCCAGTATTATTACATTGGGTGGTTTTGATAAAATACAGTCAAAAATAGCTTCATTCTTCCATCATTGCATTCAAACAATTCCATGTAGAACAATACTGGTGTTTAAACAGATCCATTTTTCATACATATAAACTATTCAGGACTGTCTAACTTAAATCTTCCATCTCATATGGACTCCAGGCTTTTTTCCTTCTCCCAGCTTGAGGCTGACACAGACTCTCAATCAAGGAGCAGAGAGGGGGAGGGAATGTGCTCTGTCATCCACTTTCTCACTTCATATTTCCCCCATGACTCTTAGTAACCTCTAGGTTAAGGAGGTTAAGAAGGTTAAGGAATGATAGGAGAAAATGTGGCAAAAACATTTCTTTGGTGGTTGGCTGTCAAATGTTTTCTTCCATGACAGATGATAAAATGTTTTTCCTCTTGCAGGGGCCTTTTGAGTTTTCTAAGGATATGTACCCAACCTGCAAATCTCTGCGGAGATGGAAAAAACTGGGAGAAAATGAGGGAACGGTGACACTGTTCAAAAAGAAATGTACTCATTACCTGATTTATGTAAGTGTAACCCCTCTGTATATCACCTTTACAATAATTTTTTTAAAATCTCTGCAGACCTCGATAGTACAATCTTTCTTGAAAATCCATGTTGAAAACCCATGATCTGACTGACCCCTTACAATTGTCCACTACTTCCATCTCTGTGTGTATATGTGTGTGTGTGTGTGTGTGTGTGTGTGTGTGTGTGTGTGTGTGTGTGTGTGTGTGTGTGTGTGTGTGTGTGTGTGTACACTGGTCCTGGGGCTTGAACCCATGACATGGGTGTCGAGTTTTTGTGTTCAAGGCTAGTAATCCCCCACTTAAGCTACCACTCTACTTTCTGCAAGTTTTTTGCTTTTGGTAGTTAATTGACGGTAAGAGTCTCACA
Organism: Dipodomys merriami; assembly: GCF_024711535.1. Taxonomy (NCBI): domain Eukaryota; kingdom Metazoa; phylum Chordata; class Mammalia; order Rodentia; family Heteromyidae; genus Dipodomys; species Dipodomys merriami. The sequence continues at coordinate 171,989 of NW_027206458.1, forward strand.
GACTTTCAAGCCTGGCCTGGCTTTGAACCTGAATCTTCAAATCTCAGCCTCCAGAGTAGCTAGGATTATAGGCATGAGGCACTGGCACCCAGCTCATCTTTGCTTTCTTGATGGGATCGTTAGCCCTTATATGGCCTGCATCTTGGGTAGGATTCCTGTAAGACCGTGCACCTTCCTGTATTAGTTAGGTCAGCTGGGTTATGCCACAGCAGCTCCTGAATCTCAGTACAATGTCATCTCACTTGTGCTCCATGTCCACTGTAAGTGAGCAGCAGCAAGGCTCTGCTTCTTGTTGTCTTTCAGGATGCCAGACTGATAGAGAATCAGACCCAAATCATGCTTCTGAGGCCCCCTGGCAGATGGGGAGATGTGGAGAGCCTTGTGCTGACTCTCAAACTCATGCACAGAAATGATACCTTCCTTTGTACCCACACTTCATGGGCCAAGCCTAGTCACATCCTTGAGCATCACTTGAAAGAAGTACAATCTCCCTGCCCCGTGGGTCCAGGTGACCTCACGGAAACATTATGAACCTTGGTAGCTAGGCTGTTAAGTTACCCATACCATCCTCTGGGCTCACTGCACTCACAGAGAACTTTCCAGCCAGCTTCTGTCTTTTCCACTCTTTAAAATCATGTTTGGCTCTGGTCAGGGTTTGAATGTAGGCCAGGGCGGGGTTTTACGTTGCCCCAAGCATCTACATGGGAATCCAGTGTTTTAGCTGAAAGCACCATCTGCACATTCTTCCCAGTTTCACCTCTCACCTGGTCTGTGGGGGAGAGCATGACCCTTACCTCTTCTGTGAGGGGAAAAGCTGTGGGTCTCCATGCTTGTCCAAGGACCTTCTCTCAAGAAGTCATCTAGTGGCAAGGTGTGGTAATTTCAGCAGTAATCTGTAATCTCAGCTATTACTGAAGGTGAGAATAGTAGTAGGCTTGCAATCCTGGGTCATCCCTGGGAATAAAAGAGTGAGACCCTCTCTGAGAAACAAACTAAAGCAAAAAGGGTAGCTCAACTAGTAGAGTGCTCATCACGTAAGTGCAAAGCCCTGAGTTCAAACCTAGTACTTCCAAGGAATGATGGAAGGAAGGAAAGTAGGAAGAAAAAGGAAGGAAGGAAGGGAGGAAGGAAGGAAGGAAGGAAGGAAGGAAGGAAGGAAGGAAGAAGGGAGGGAGGGAGGGAGGGAGGGAGGGAGGGAGAGAGGGTGGGAGGGAGGTATGTGGTGGTGAGAGGGAGGAAGAAAGGAAGGAAGGGACGTATGTGGGGGGGAGTGAGACTGAGGGAGGGAGGGAGAGAGGGAGGCTCCAGTGATCCCTAGAAAATCTAGGGGTGCAGGACAAGTCCTATTGATTATGGGGACTCTTTGCCATTTGTTTCCAGCTAGGAAAAGTCCTATTTAGCATTTACTACATCTCTAAATAGACTGGCTGGACATCCAAAAGAGGTAGGAAGAAAACCAGGAGAATGGATATGGTCCTGGGAGCCAAAGAGAATGTTGTAAAAGGAAAATATTCCTATCGTTTGGAATTTGTTGCATAGCCAAGAAAAATAAAGACTTGAAACGTATCCGCTGAATTTTGGGAAATGCAAATCCTTGGCATCCTTGCCACAGTGGTGGCGGCTTTGGTGGAGGAAGGGCAGGGCTGAGGAGTGAGGAGAACTTAAGGCCGCCCTGACAGTGGTCACAGTGGTACTGAGCAGTGTGGCTATGAAGGGGAGGGAGGAGTAGGGAGGTAGAGAGGGAAAAGAAGTTTTCTTTCTTTTTTTTTTTTTAATTTAGTGCTAGTACTAGAGCTTATACTCAGGGCCTTGGGCTCTTGCTTGTTTTTTTTTTTTTTTCTGCTCAAGGTTGGCCCTGTACCACTTGAGCCACAGCTCCACATCCAGGTTTTTGCTTTGTTTTGTTTTGGTGGTCAGTTAACATGAGTCTCATGGACTTTTCTTCCTTTGGCTGACTTCGAACCTTGATCCTCAAACCTCAGCCTCCCCACTAGCTAGGATCACAGGCAAGAGCCCCTGGCACCTGGTGAAAGGTTTATTTATTAAAATAAAAGATGTGACCATGCTGAAGTGTTAATTTAAAAGGAAGCGGTTGACATTGAGAGATTAAACAGAAGATAGAATGGTTTTCAATTCCTATGTTTTTTTCATCTCCCAAGGAAAACAAACCCACATCGCTGATGTTAACATTCACTGCACATATGCTGACAGGCAGTGGAGCTGGGTTTGGTGTGTGTAGGGGGAGGAGGGTGAGAAGAAGAAGAATTGGAACACTGTGTGTATAATGATGGTGCTTGGACAGTTGTGGTTTTCTATTCAGCAGAATAGAATGGAAAGTTCACAGGACTCTAAAACTATATCTTTTGCATCCTCAATGAAGACTTCTATTCCCTGTACACACAAAAGGACTTATAACTTGTTTTCCTGGTGCTATTTATACAGCTTATTAAAGTAAAATTTTATTCATTTCATATTGCTTTTCATAGGAATACTCCTAAAGGTACAAAGTTAGCATTTATACAGAAAGAACTCATCTGCTAAGCATTTTGTGTCTTCCAACTCCCACTCAAGGACTTCAATAGTGACAGCCCAGTATCCTTTCCAGATATGCAAACCCTTTCATTTCTACACATTTTAAATTATGTTATTTTGGATAATTTCTTTAAAAAAGAATCCAACTTCCTGTGGTATGTGTAAAAAAAATAGTGTCTCCACACCTCCATTTCAAACTTGCTTCCAAATTAAGTTAGGTGGATTGCTAAGTTTCATTGTGAAACTTTGTTGATGTAACTTAAAACCAGGACATTTTTTTCCTACCTCCTTTCCCCAACCATCTAGTGCCTGGAAATAGTAGAGTATATTCAGTGTCAGATGAAGGAACAAATGAAGTGATGGAGGAAGATGTGAAATAATGAAGACATAATGTGCTGTACAAAAGTAGCATTGAATATTTCATTCAAATCTATTTCTACCTCCCTGGAGAGACCTACTTGAGCAATCAAAGCTGGGGAGCTCAAGACTACACAATTCAGACCTTCCCACTGGGCACTTCCCATTCACAACCTTCCTTCTTTCTAGGAGGAATATCTACGCCAACGCTGGAAGATGGGAATGACTACTATGAGATGGAAAGGTGTTTGTCATTTATTTCTCTCTGAAGAGATTTTTCTGTAGCTCTGGTAACTGAGGTTCTAGTTTGTGGTCCTTAACTATAGGATTATTTGGAGGTTAATGATGTGTCTTGATATCCTAAGAAAAAGAGTGCTTCCAAAAGAGGAGAATAAGGCAGTGTGGTCCCATGACTACAGTTTCCGAAAGTTTAAAGTTTGCAGAAGCATCAGTGACCTGATGTGTCAGTTCTGCAGGTTATTCTGAGAATCATTTGTGGAAGCTCAGCTCAGATCTCCCTTCCCCTTGGGCCAAACAAGGAAGTCACTAGTACTAATAACTAAATCACATTTCTGGAGCTGGATCTGGCTAGTGTGGCTTGCTGGAACCAATGAAAAGGGAACAAAAGTGAGTTTTCCAGAAAGTGGCTTCCCTTTCAGCAGAAGCTACCACACAGTGAGCTCCTGAGTCAACTCACAGTGTTCATGCAGTATATGTGAGAAGTACACAGAGGTGAGATTTGGGGGCTGTTGGTTCCTGCAAGACAACCAGATACCTGTTCTATTGATGCAGAGGGCTACCCCTTTCTTTGTGAGTCGTCTCAGGTAAGTTCTGTCATCTGCAATAGATCCCTTAGTGAACAGTTCCAGGGATGACACTGACATACAGTATAGAGACTAACGAGATCAGACTTCCGAGATCACAGATTGCACACCTGTGGATTGCATCATTCACCTTGTGGTGAGTCTATACTGGAAATGTTACTCCTGAATTTTGGCAAGGCCATGACCCAGGCAAGCAGAGTGCTAGGAGTCTACCTGGAAAATTATCTAACCTCATTTGTCTCATAACAATGTTATATCTTATTAAATTATTAACTAAGTTAAGATAGTAATAGTGACTGTAAGATCCTGGTATGGAAGACTGATTATTTGGAACCACCAGAATTTTATTAAAATGCTGAATGCAGTTCTGGTATTTTTTCCAATTCTGGTATTTTTATTTTGAGATTTTAAAGTTCAAATCTATCATGTAACAGATGACAGATGGTGTTCTCATTAAGAGGAGGTCCAGCTATCTGCAGCAGAAAGGTCCTACATAACAGTGACTTACAAAGGACAGAGACTTATTTCTTTTGTTACACACAAGTCTAATAGGAGTCAGCCCAGAATAGGTTTGCCTCTTGAACTTGTCAGGAGCTCAGGGCTGCTGTGGTCCACAGCATGTGCCTTCCATGTCATAGACTAGAATGGCTGCGTAAGTCAACCTTCCATGTCTATATACCAGGAAGCGAGAAAGGTAGGAGGGAAGAAAAACCATATTCCTTCTCTCTAAGGAGTCACACCATACTTCTGGTTGCATCTTACAGGCTAGAACGCTGAGCACATTCTTAATTGAAAAGCTGAGGAAATGAAGTTTTTATTTTGGATAGCCTTCATTAAAAATTGAAGTTAGTTGGATGTCAGTGGCTCTCACCTGTCATCTGAGTTACTTGGGATGCTAGGAATGGGAGGATTGTAGTTTAAGGCTAGCCCAGGGGGAAAGGTTTATAAGACCTCTTCTCTACCAGTGGTACTCCTGTCATCCTGAGAAGCTCCATGGAAGGCTGATAATGGGAAGCTCAGGCAGTCTGATATTCCATTTCTACAAAACAAAGCTGGATGTGGTATTGTGGTATTGTGGGGAAGCCTAAAAGCAGGTAGATCATAGTCCAGGTGTGTACATAGGTGGGAATGGATACTCTATCCTGAATATAACCAGCAAAAACCAGGATTGGACACATGGTTCAACAGGATCCTATGCCAACGTAGGAAGCATAAAGCCCTGAGTTCAAATGCCTAGTACTGACCAAAAAAATAAATGCATAAAAAGGAAAAAATTGAAGTTAACATTAAGGAAGAAAGAATAGATTGGAGGGGTATTCAGCAGTCTATATTGCAGTCAGTGTAAAAGATTGAATAATGTTCCTCAAAAAATTGAGTACACTCCAAGCCTTAGGATGTGACCTGATTTGGATCTAAGCTCTTTACAGATGAAATTAGTTAAGAATCTTGAGCTAAAATCATCCTGGATCTAGAACTGGGCTCCGAGTCTAATGGCTGGTATCCTTAAAAGATAACAAAAGAACATAGAAACGCAGAGAACGCCATGTGAAGATGGAAACAGGAATGAGTTATGTTATCAGAAGCCAAAGAATAATGTCAGAGACCAATTCATTTGCAGAGGAGATGAGGCTTTCCAGGCAACTTTCTTTGAGCAAAGCAATTCAAAGCAGAAAAACTCACCAACATTTTATGTGCTGGACTCTGAAGGAGAGCTACAAAGAGCTGGGATTTCAGGGGACGCATGACCCAGCAGACACCTTCTTTTCCAGCTTCTGTTTCGCCCCCCCCCCACACACCCAAGTTATAAGCAAATAAATTTCTGTTGTAACAAGTCACCAGGATTGGGTTAATGTGTTTCAAGAGCCATGAACCACTAATACAGTTAGATAAATATTGTAGCTATTAGTCACTCTGACAACTAAGGGCACAACTATAACAACAAGGTTTGTGCTTTGACTCCATTATCCAGAAACCAGTTGGATTTTGCTCTGTTAGGATATCTATAGTTCTGAATCTGATCGCTCACTCTCCTTATCAAAGAACCAGGACTAGAAAGCTCTACACAGAAGCAATGGAAATATAATGTAGATCATTTACATAGATCCAGTACCTTCTATGTAGCAAGAACCTAATACACATTTTCTCACTCTTTACAATTATTTTATGCATTTAACAAGTGAGGAAACAGAAAGATGACATAAGCAGGTAATCAAAGATAGAGATGATGATGGTATCTGGGTCTATCTGATGGTCAAGTACAAAACTGTTCCTTACAGGAATAATCAAGAGTAAGGAATAACCTCCCCATCTACCTAACAAGTCAGTTTATGCCAGAGGCCAATTAATTTCCAGAGGGGACAAAGCTTTCATAAATCCATATTGCTCTGCCTCCTCTAGCCTGTGGAGTCAGAATATTTGAGAATGGACTCTAGGGTTCTGCAATGTTAAAAGAGCTCTCTATGATACCTAGCTACTCTTGGTAGGTACCAAAATCCAATGTTTGATGAACAAATACTTTTATACAAACCCTTAAGCATTAGTGATAAATGAAAACACTAGCTACACATAATAAGTGCATACTTTCCTAGTAGGGGTTACCAGTGCCCTTTGGGGGAGGAAAAAGCACCTCTTAATCCATAGATAAGTATGATTATAGAGATTATACAGAAGCCTGGAATCTAATTTACATGCCATCAAAAACCATCAAGCCCTAATTTAGCTTTAGCACATCTCGAAATTCCACTGGACCAAATGGTAATGGAGTTTCCTCACTGCGAACTTGCCCTGGGTGAATTCACAAAATGGGGAGGCAGAAGGAAAGCTATAACTACCACCTCAATTCAATTCACTGCAGTTAAATCACAAAATTATAATTAGACATGGGGTTCTTGCCGAGTACAATAAGAGTTCACAATGAATTCATTGCAGTTTACTGTTTTCTTGACTCATGGGCAACTTGCTCACCACCTCCAGGAATTTAGGTTATTTTTCTTTAAAATTCTTTCCACTTAGCGGATGGAACGCTCTGAAGATGTGCCCCACTTAACACAGCAGCTGCTACCCAGGCTTCCTGCACACTTCTTTAAATTTTTAATCATCCTGGAAGATGAACACAGAAGGAAAAGACTATGTAAAATCCCCTCCCGAATGTAGCAATAAAACTATCCAAATGGTACTGGGAAAACCAAAGCAAGTGATTTCCATTTTGTGCAAATGTGTTTTGCTGGGCATGTAATACCCTTTTCCTCATAGTCATCACCCCCCCAAAAAATGCTCCCCCACAAGTCCCGAAATATTCAACTTGCCATCAGACGGTATATATGCAACTTAGTGTCCTTATTGGCACAAAAATAAGTTTCTCTGAAAACATTTTTCCATGAATACAAAAAAATAAATTACAGCAAGAATTTGATCTTAGGAAGATAATTTGTTTGGAAGGGATTATAGGAATGGGGGCAAATATTAGGAAAGGAGTCTCCCTCCTAGTCTCCCTGCCCAGTGTGAAAAAACAAAGATGTGAAAACATTTCAATGAGTCTTCGTGACATAATCTTTTCAAATTCCATGCATGGACAACCATTCTGAATAGTCTTTAGTGGGGACGATGTCCAGGGAGGCCAATGCCCAGGAAGCCTATTGTACTCTCAGCAAATACTGGTCATGCCATGTCTCACATCCAGACTCACCTGGTAGCTCTGTTCCTTCAAGGCACATGCTTGTGAGAGGCACTGAGGATGGGGGAGGACCCCCCCAAAGAGACTCTGAGTCCGTGCTGACTGTGTGCTAATACCAAGCCTGCTTTTCTTTACCTCCACTTCCTCCTATGTAATGAGGACAGGAGCCCCCCCCCCCTTAAAAGAGGTTTGCAAGAATGAAGTGACCTACTTACATGTGATGTCCTTAGAACAAAGTGTGGCACAGAGCGGGCACTCATTAATCTCAGCTGTTATTGTTACTCTAATTTATTTCAGGGTTGTCCTCTCTTCCTTGGTGTACAAACAGAACAAGGGTTAGCATCTAGGAGATGGAAGGGGCCTGTCTCACGTGTGTCCGATAGTAATGGGGTCATTGGTCAGTGAGGATTTTCTATAAGCTGCAACTGATTTAGGTACCTGGGATATATCAATGACCAAAAGAAAAAAAAAACAAAAATCCCTGGCTTCACTCTTTATTAAAAGTAAACTGTATCATAAGCTGTAAGGTAACAGTGTTTGGTTAAGAAGAAAATATGATCCCTTTACCTGAGGGATCAGAGAATACTAAAAGGTGACATTTGAGCCCAGACAGAGAAGAGGTCAGAAAGAAGACTGTGGGGTATCCATAGACACCCTCATTCCCCTCTGTTTCTGTTATGCTTAACCCATGTCACGACCCTGGATATCAACATTTGGACTATGTGGACTCCCACATTTACAATACCAACATAGACCTCTCTCTCCTTTCCTTTTATTCCAACTGTCTCTTTGACCATTTTAGTTGGTGGCAACTCTAACCTTCCTGTTGTGCAACTTCACATGATTCTTCATGCTTCATCTTTGCATTTTGCATACTAGTTATCAGGTAATTTCATTTTGGTCATGCTGCAGATGAAAATGTCTATGCCCATGCTTATGGTTTCCATCACAGCATGACCAATTTGTTAAGAAACCCCTTGGGGCTGACTTTGAAAACTCTAACTCTGACCACTTCTTGCCCTCTTCATTATTCCTATCCCAGTGTAAAATCTCACCAGCCTCAAGTCATTGTCTCTAGGGTACAGTCATCCTAAGGGCTCCCTTCTACTTGTACTCTATACATAATCTCCAGATGAGATGCAAAATCCCCTATGGATTTCAAGCCTAAGATTGGATCATTCCTCTGCCCTAATACCTTTAAGTAATTCTCTGTGTAAAAGCTGAAGTTCTTAAACGGAACCATAAGACTGGACACAACTGCCCTTCTTCCGCTTTCTAGATCTTAGGTCTTTAGTCTTCTCCTTCTTCTTGTCTTGTCAGTACTCTCTAACTCATTCAAGGCACCGCCACACTGTTCTTGCCTTGATGTTTCTTGATCCCCTGCTAGGCCTGTCACTGCTGTTGTCAGTCTGGAAGGCCCCTTCTCATATACCCACATGACCTTCAACCCCTTCAGGTCTGCCCACTCTCACTTGCTCAGTCAATCATAATCATCTTCCTGTTTCTGTACATTTAGTGTTCCCTATGTTTTTGTATCTATTTATTTTTTCCCCTCAATTATTTTCTCTCTTTCCCACTAGCCTAATGGCGAAGCTTGTTCTGTTTACTATCATATCCAAGTACTTAGGCAATGCTTGACACATAGCGTGCTCCACAGTGAAAAAGCACCACTCTGTTATGCTGACATTTCTATGAGGACCTTCTTTAAAATACTGTATTAGCAGCTGGGTGGCTCACACCTGTAATCCTAGCTACTCAGGAGGCTGCGATCTGAGGTTCAGGGCAGGGGCAGGAAAAGTCATGAAACTCTTATCTCTAATAAACTACCAGAAAACTGGTGGTAGAGTGCTAGCCTTGAGATGAAGAGCTGAGGGACAGTGCTCAGGCCCAGAGTTCAAGCCCCATGACTGACAAAAAAAAAATTGCATTAGAAAGCGGGACACCATTGGCTCATGCCTGTAATCCTACCTACACAAGAGGCTGAGCTCTGAGGATCACAGTTTAAAACCAGCCTGGACAGGAAGGTCCTTGTGACTCTTATTTTTAATAAACTACCCTCCACCTCACAAAATAGAGGAAGAAGTGGAGCTGTGGCTGAAGTGGTAGAGTGCTAGCTTTGAGCAAAAGAAGCTCAGGGAAAGCACCACAGCCCTGAGTTGAAGCCCTAGAATTTGGGCTGATAAAATTTTCTTAATTTTATTTATTTAGTTTTTGGATCATGGGACTTGAATTTGGTGCATAGGGGCTGTTCCTAAATCTCTTTATGCTCAAGGCTACTACTCTACCACTTGAGCCACAGCCCACTTCTGGCTTTATATGAGTAGTTTATTGGAGATTAGAGTCTCACAGACTTTCCTTCCCATGCTGGCTTCAAACCACCATCCTCAGATCTCAGCCTCCACTAGTGCCTGGCTCACCCAGACTTTTCACTTCAGTTATTTTTCAAGTGAGGGGTCTCAACGTTTTCCCTGGGTCAGACTCATACTGCCTTCTACTTATAGCCTCCCAAGTAGTTGGAATTATAGATCCAAATCAACTTACCCAGCTTATTGATTGAGATAAGGTCTTGCTAACTTTTTGTCTGGTCCATCCCTGAATCACTATCTTCCTAATGTTTGCTACCTGAATAGCTAGGATTACAGTTGTATGCCAACATACTGAACAAAAGGGTTTTAAATTAGCAACACAATCTATCACCTGCCAGTCTGGCATCGCAATTTAAAGGTAATCCATTACACAATTTCTAGAAACTTTAAAAACTCTTATTTAAATTTAGTAGGTCAGACAACTGCTTAAAGACTTCACACAGATACAACATTCAGTAATGCTGTTAAATTTCTCAACTTTGGAAAGCATATGTTCCCATTTCTAAAGTACAATTTTGGAGTTGTTGGAAACTTTAGAAATGTGACCCAATTTCATCCTTTAAAAAACATCTAGACTTTCCAAGTGACCCTACTTGTACATCACACATACTTCATCCTTGGGAGAAAGGAATTAAATGACTGCATTTTCCCTAACTCACCAAGATGCTTGAAAACAGACTGGCCTGGCAGCCAAGTACATGACATGGCTACTTCTGAATGGCTACCTAAATAAAGGACTAATCAATGGTAGAAAGTGTCATGAGATCACATTTCTATCTCAATTTGCATTCTTTTCCTTGGGTGAAACACTTTCTGTATTTCTCCAGTGAAGGTTTTTGCCCCGAAGCAAAGTCTTCAGCTACATTTAACCTTTAATTACAAGTAAATTTGAGTGCCTGAGAGATTACAGAACAATTTAACAAAAGATGACGTGTCCCAGGCTAGCTATAGTGAGCACTTTTCCTATAAGACAAAAACATGTGTGTGAAGGGCTCAGAAATACCCTTTTCAATAACCCTGGGACATGCGTCCTACTTATTAAAGAAACATACAGGGCAAGAAGAGTGAAGGTGAAGCAATCATTCACTCTTCCAGGCTGACCTGAGCATCAAGCATGTGCTCTAAGTTGGGCCAGATGATGGTGATCTGCAAGGCTGGGATAAGGCAGTCACAGATAGTCTCCCGTGAAAGCTCCTTAGTGAATGAGCTGGGCTTCTCTTCTCATGTTAACAAAGATACTTACCTTCCTAGACCTTTGACTTCAAAACATAGAAGCTAAGTCGATTTAGATTGAATGTAAAGGAATGTGTCTTACAAGCTGTGAAAGCTCAGAAGTTAAGGGTAGGGCTTCTGAGCCTCAGGGAAGATAAGAAGTAGCTCACAAATGTGGGAATTCATCAGTACCTTGGTGCTCTCTTTTTGCTCTGCATATCAGCAATTATCCTCTTCTCTTCTGCAATCTACTTACATTACTTCTTAGTCCACAAGGCAGACAGTGTTGACCACCATTCAGTTCTTGAGTTGACATTCAGAAGGACCTTTCTGCAGGGCCTAATTTGGGTTGGATGCCCACCTATGGACCACGTGACTATAGCCAAGGGAAGGAAGCAGGAAGCTGTCTCGTACATTCATGGGTCCCAGGAATCAGTTCCATGACAAGTCTGTTTAGTTGGCTGGTTAAGCCAGTATGTGTTCAAAACAGCACTGCAAAAGAGCCTTCCTGAGTTTAATAAGAAATTAATAATCATCACAAAAAGATTGGCAAATAAAGAAATGTAAGAGAAAAATTATATCTCTGTAACATTCACAACATAGTTAAAATCTACTGTTAACATTTGCATAAGCAAGATGGTGAATTGCTTATGCAAATGAATTTCTCTCTTTATATTTTTAACTCTGACATTAAACATATAATAACTTACAATTTGTATATTTCCCCATGTAAGTATACACCCTTTAAAAATCCATGTTAGATGTCTATCTAACATGGCATTCCATTGTTCAATAATTTCTTCTTTCACTCATTTTTTTTTCTTGGTGGTGCTGGGTCTAAAATGTTCCTTAATTCTCTGATTTCTTATTTCTAACATTTTACTTTTAAAAACAATAAAATAATATGATGATAAACATCCCCATAAACCACTCTTTATGTACTTCTGTAGTTACTACTTTCAATCATTATAAAAGGCACAGAAGCCAGGTACTGGTGGCTCATACCTTGAAGATCAAGGTTTGAAGGTTTCAGCACAGGCAAGAAAGTCAGGGAGACTCTTATTTCCAATTAATCACCAAAAAGCTGGAAGTGGAGCTGTAGCTCAAGTGATAAAGTACTCCATTAGAGCACAAAAGCTTAGGGACAATGCCCAGGCCCTGAATTCAAGCTGCAGGAGACAGATATGTGTAGGAGACATATGTAGTCTTAAGGAAGTATAAAAGAGCTTAATTGAATAACCAGGCTTTCCACCACTCATAACCAGCAAATCCTAATATAGATAAGCAATAACCACCCTCTACTAACTACTCTCTTGTTTCTATTCTCCTTTGACAGCCTGTCAGTGCTAAACTGCTGCCTAGTTTATTTTCCAGCCCTCCCACCTTACTCCCAGAGAAACATAGCCCCAAATGTACATTTCTACCACACCTGCATAGGGCACTGTCTTTTTGGTTTAACAGTTGTAACACTGTGTTATCATTATTCATATTGAGTTCCCAAATGATACAGATGGATTTTGTATTCTTGTTCTTCATGTATTCAATATCTGAGTGCTAGGTACATAGCATTTGATGACTCCATCACTGGACTAATTAATTAATGATTAGGTAAGTTAAATAAGTGACTTGGTTGATTAACTGTCTAACTTCTTGCCACAAGGTACCTTTCTTTTTATAGGTTTTCTTGAACACCTCTAACGTTCTAGCCTGTGAGACAATATCATGGACTTAATTTAGATGTTAATTTGTTTGTGAAATATACCTCTTTATCCATTGTCTGTTATACAGTGGGTACTGTGATCATTGCTGTGGATTCAGACACTTTCAATGCTTTCCACACGTCTGGGGCCCCAGGGCAAGGATACTGACTATAGATTTAGGATTTTTCCAGAGAAATAGGTTTGCGCACATGCGCACATACACACACACTTTTATGATAAAGATTGGCTCACCTGATTATGGAGGTAGGCCAGACCCACTGTAGGTCACACAGCAAGCTAGAGACACAATGCTGTAGTTTCAGTACAAAGGACAAAAGGATCCAGAAAAGGTCCATAAAAAGTTGATATTTTGGTGCAAGTCTGAGGACAGGAAGGAAACTAACAACTAAATGCTGTCAAACAGCATTTAGTGCATATCTGATACTTTGTATCTTTAGGCTACTATAGGCATTTGGCACTAAGGTTTCTGCAGTGGACCTGAGTAGCTAGAAATACTAGGGCAGAATGAATAGAGAACATGGTAGACACAGCTCTTGAATAAGAATCAAGAGGCATAGTTTTGAGTTCTAGCCCGGGTATCATATGTCTTTGGAGCTTTTAGCAAAACCTTTGTGAATGTTAATTTCCTTATTTGTACAAATGCAGTGTGTGGAGATATTTTCCAAATTTGGAACTCTAACACTCAATTATGGAATCAGCATTTCATAAATGGAGGTGAAAAGTATCTACCAATTGGGATGACAAAATTGCTCTGGAAATGGTGGTGGTGGTTGCAGAATATTGCATATGCTCTTAATGTCACACGAGCACACACTTAATGGTTAAAGGAGCAAATGTTATGTTACAAGTCATGCATTGCTTCACAATGAGACAGTCTGAGAAATGCATGGTCAGGTGATTTTGTGGTGTAAACATCTCAGCGTGTACTTATAAAAACTAAGATGGCTTTGGAGTTCCTAGGCTGTTTAATTTTATGGGAACACTGTCATATACCATCTGCAATTATGTGGTGGATGACTACATACAATCCACCATAATAAAAATATTGTTTTAAGCCAGGCGTGGTGGCTCAAGCCTGTAATCCTAGCTACTCAGGAGGCTGAGATCTGAGGATTGTGGTTCAAAGCCAGCCCAGGCAGGAAAGTCTGTGAGACAATTATCTCCAATAAACCACTCAGAAAAACAGAAGTGGTGCCATGGCTCAAGTGGTAGAGCACTAGCCTTGAGTTGAAGAGCTGAGGGACAGTGCCCAGGCCCAGAGTTCAAACCCCATGACTACCAACAAAAAAAAAAATGTTTTGAAAATCAAGGACTTGCATGGTTTTGGACCCTGTCCTCCAACACTGAGCTATCTAATCCACTAATGGATGAGGCTTATGGGATGATACAAAGTGGACAGAATAGCCAGTAGTTTGGATCAAACCTAAACCATGGACAGCTCCAGGGCCCAGGGGCTTTGTTCTCTGGGCTTTGGCAGCTTCTGACCTGCAATGCTGTCTCACTGTCTGCCCAGTCCCCCTTATACCATGGATAACTGAGTCTCCAGGCTGTCCACACCTTCCAATTCCAACTCTAGCAAACTACTATATCCTCCATCAATCTGATACTGTATGTTCTGTTTTTTTCTCATTGCCTTTCCTTACAGCTGCAAACACACACACACACACACACACACACACACACACACACACACACACACACACACACACTTAAAACTAAAATTAACTAAGAAATATTTGCAAAGAGCAAAACCAGTCTGAAATTTCAGATGGCTTCATATGAGAATTTCTCCAATGGCTGCTAAGTAACACTTACTAATGTCTCTTTAATAAACAGGCACATGTTGACAATGCATGGATTCATTTCATTCTCACCCCACCCCAAGTGTCTGACACCATACACCTTCCAGTGAATTTGGCTGTTGGGAATTCTAGTCCTAGGCCTGGGAGGAAGGGCCCTTCTCCCCTCTCCCAACCTTGGTGAAGCTCTATGTTCACAGTGAAGTTCCTGGAAGATGTAGAGAACTGAGTTGACAGGGGCCATGGTCCTTTGGAAGCCAGAGACCTACAGCTCTGAGGCTGTTTTTTCCAGCAGGCAGGCTCAATGGGCTTTGTCCCTTTGTCTTTTCCAACTTTTCTATAATTAAAAGGCTGAACCAGTATTCCTTCCCTATTCATCCACTCTGCATCTCCTGGCTGTAAACTGATCACTGAACATATGCTGATCAGTTAGCTCAGTGGGCAAGTGACTCATCATCCTCTCCTGTGTCCTGTGGGTGGGGCTAGCCATACAATGTCACAAGTCCTTCTCCAAACAAACAAACAAACAAAAAAACCCTACAGCCACCAGCTCTTGTTTCCTGCTTCTCCTCAAGCCATGTTCCTGTATGTGGCTAGGCTGTCTGGCCATCTTCATGTAGTGGCTTGTGTGGCTGGTAAAGCTACAACAGAATATCAGAGATAGGAATTACATGATAAGGATGAAGAGCTATTTAATTTTAGGAAAAATAGATTTTATTTTTCACAGACTTGCTATGTAGTCCACATTGGTCTTGAATTTGTGATCCTCCTGCTTCAGCTTCCCCAGGGCTGTGATTATAGGCATGTACCATGATACCTAGTCTTAAAAACATTTGACCACAGCTGGGTGCTGGTGGCTTATCTTATAAGCCTAGCTACTCAGGAGGCTTAGATTGGAGATTATATATTAAAATATTATATATATATATATATATATATATATATATATATATATATATATATATATATATACTAAAAATGTGTGTGTAACTGCTGGGCTGGGCACATACTTCATGCCTATAATCCCAACATTCAGAAGATTGAAACAGAAAGGTCTTCAGTTTGAAACCAGCCTGAACTATAAGGAAAAACATGTCAAAAAGATTGTTTAAAGGACTCAGTGGTAAAGCACTTACCTAGTATAAACAAGGTCTAGAGTTCTGTTTTATCCAGGGAAAAAAGAAAATAAATGTGTAAAATGTAGCATCCCTCTTCTTGAGCAGGTAAGTCTGTTAATATTGAATGGTTAATTCTTTTAGGAAGGGTTGGTTGCCTGGGTTTCCTATTCAGAAAAGTAAACCTCTCCATGTGATACATTATTGTCCCTCAAGATGAGGGACTCGGGGTTAAGAACCTAGCTTGCTGGTTGAGGAAGAGAGGGATTCAAGTGGAAATGTGAGCTTTCCAAGAAAGGAATCACAAAGCTGAGCTGAATAACAAAAGATCTCCAGCCTGCTCAAACACAGCAACAGAAATGCATTACAGGCGTGAGCCACCAGTGCCTGATTTGTGTCATGTTTTGAACCTATTTCTTCAAACACTTATCATTATCATTTCTTGAGGGTGTAAACATTCAAAATTCTTTCTCTTATCCTTTTGAAATGCGTAGTATTTTATTGCAAATTAGTCATACATGCAGATGCACAGATACACAAGAGACACAGACACATATACAAATAGCTCAAAGACCTGGTCAGTTAGAGAGTACTGAAAGTAGGGCTGAGACATGAATCTGGGAGACCACCTATGCAAGCACACATCCCTCATGGGGCAAATATTAGCCACAAAGGGGCCAAACTGGATTCATAGGAAAGGAAAAGAAATTGGATATTACAATATTTTGTAACATTCTTGGTAATATCCTTATCATTTGGTATCTCAGGGAGAATTGAAATTAATATTTAAAGAAAATGAGAATGGGTGCCAGTGGCTCATACCTGTAATCCTATTCAAAGGGGTGACATCTCAGGATCAAGGTTGGAAGTGAGCCTGGACAGAACCATGGCTTAAGTGGTAGAGTGCTAATGGGAGAGTGCTAACCTGACTGAGTTCAACCCCCAGGATTGGGGGAGGGAGGGGAGTAAGTGGAGAAGGGAGAGAGGGAGAGGGAGAGAGAGAAAAGAAGAAAAGAAGGAGAAGAAGACGAAGGAGGAGGAGTAGGAGGAGGAGATGAAGGAGAGAGAGAGTTATTGAATTAAGGAAACAGAAGGAAGAAGCTTTAGTAAGGTTGGAAAACAACCCCCTGCCCAAAAAAAAAAAAAAAAATCTTGGCTGGGTACTAGTGGCTTAGGCCTGTAATCCTAGCTACTCAGGAGGCTGAGATCTCAGGATTGTGGTTTGAAGTCAGTTTGGGCAAGAAAGGCCAAGAGACTCTTATCTCTAATGAACTATCAGAAAACTGGAAGTGACTGTGGCTTATAGTGGTAGACTGCTGGTTTTGAGCAGAAAAGCTCAGGGACAGTGCCCAGGCCATGAGTTCAAGCCCTATGACTAACCAACCAACCAACCAACAACACCCCCCCCCAAACCTCAATGTATGCATATATACAATCATTTTTAACTCAACCACCCTCTATTGGCATATATAACAGACTTAGAAATATTATCTTTCGATTTTAGATTATTTTAAACAGAAAAAGAATTTGACTATGGCATTGCATCTCAGCCAGGAAAATCAACACTGGTGGAGAACAAAGAGAACACAGATGAGACTGGGCTGCTGTGTTTTCATATGATGACTCTACCAGATACATATTTCCAAAAATAGAACCATGGGAGCAGCCCACTGCTACAGGAAAGTGAATCTAAGCGATGCGGGACTTCTCTCCACATGGCAGTCATCTGGTAGGCAAAGAAAGCCTATCTTAGTAAATTAACATTTTTTTCCAAATAAACATTTAGATCAAATCAAGTAATGGGAAAAAAACTACCCGTTTCCCAAAGTTTTAAAATAAATGTTTTTTTTTTTTGGGTCCAGTCATGGGGCTTGAACTCTGGGCTTGGGTGCTGTCCCTCAGCTCTTCAGCTCAAGGTGAGCGCTCTACTGCTTGAGCCACAGAGCCACTTCCAGTTTTCTGGTGGTTTATTGGAAATAAGAGTTTCACGGACTTTCGTGCCCAGGCTGGCTTTGAACCATGATACTCAGATCTCAGCCTCCTGAGTAGCTAGGATTACAGGCATGAGCCACCTGTGCCTGGCAAAACAAATATATCTGAAGAGCAGATAAACATATGTTATAAGTATGGTTGGACCCTATTTGCCTTGGGCTCCAAAGATGTTTACTTTCTCCCCATACAAAGTGACTAGGAATACCCTGAGCTCGATACTTACCAATGTTGATAAGCAGTGTGTTGGTTATCAGTATCAGGAGGCCTTGGGGAGCAAGAAGGCATTGATAGGATCTTTCTTCAGGATTCCCAGGGAAGACCGTAATAGACAATGCTATCAGAAGTACATGAAACAGTGGTCAGCATGAGAGAAAAAAATCCATCTGGGCACTGATGGTTCACACCTATAATCCTAGCTACTCAGGAGGCCGAGATCTGAGGAGCATGGTTTGAAGTCAGCCCCAGCTCCTCTCCAGTTACCCACTCAAATACCAGAGGTAGAGCTGTGGATCAGGTAAGCATAAAAGCTGAAGGACAGTGCCCAGACATCGACTTTAAGCCTCATGACTAGCATTGCACACACCCAGATACAGACACACACAGACACAGACACACACACACAGACACACATACACACACATTACTGGGTTTGTGTGTGTGTGTGTGTGTGCTTCTCCTGGGGCTTGAACTCAGGGCCTGCTCACTACATTTGAGCTTTTATGCTCAAGGCTAGAGTTCTGAGCCACAGCTCCACTTCCAGCTTTTTGGGAGTTTATTGGAGATGAGTTGTATGGACTTTCTGCTGGAGCTGGCTTTGAACTGCAATCCTCAGACCTCAGCTTCCTGAATAGTTAGGATGACAGACGTAAGACCATAGCATCTGGCTCCTGTTTTACTTTAAAGCCAGCAGTTTTCTTGCTTGGGTTATATACATTTGATCACTTCCATCTAGAGCTCAGGATAGGAAAGTCTCATTGTAAATGATATGAAATGCATTTCTGTTACTGTGTTTGAGCAGGCTGGAGATATTTTGTTATTCAGCTCAGAGCTTTGTGATTCCTTTCTTGGAAAGATCACATTTCCACTTGAATCCCTCTCCTCCTCAACCAGCAAGCTAGGTTCTTAACCCAGAGTCCCTCATCTTGAGGGACAATAATGTATCACATGGAGAGGTTTACTTTTCTGAATAGGAAACCCAGGCAACCAACCCTTCCTAAAAGAATTAACCATTCAATATTAACAGAGACTTACCTGCTCAAGAGGGATGCTACATTTTACACATTTATTTTCTTTTTTCCCTGGATAAAATAGAACTCTAGACCTTGTTTATACTAGGTAAGTGCTTTACCACTGAGTCCTTTAAACAATTTTTTTGACATGTTTTTCCTTATAGTTCAGGCTGGTTTCAAACTGAAGACCTTCCTGTTTCAACCTTCTGAATGTTGGGATTATAGGCATGAAGTATGTGCCCAGCCCAGCAGTTATACACACACATTTTTTTTTGGGGGGGGGGTCTGGTCGTGAAGCCTGAACTCTGGGCCTGGGCACTGTCCCTCAGCTCTTCAGCTCAAGGCTAGCGCTCTACCACTAGAACCACAGCGCCACTTCCGGCTTTTTTTTCTTTTTGCTTATGTGGTGCTGAGGAATCGAACCCAGGGCCTCATGTATGCAAGGCAAGTGCTCTACCATTGAGCCACCTTCCCAGCCCTAGTATATATATTTTGTAGTGCTAGTCCTGGGGCTTGAACTCAGGGTTTAGGTACTGTCCCTGAGACTTTTCCACCCTTCCCCCAACACCCCCCCCCCCAAGGCTAGCATTCTTCCACTGGAGCCACAGCTTCACTTTCAGCTTTTTGATGAGTAATTAGAGATAAGAGTGTCCCAGACTTTCCTGCCTGGGCTGGCTTCAAATAGCAATCCTCAGATCTCAGCCTCCTGAGTAGCTAAGATTGCAGGTGTGAGCCACAGTTGCCTGGATTTACACATATTTTTAAGCATTGATTGTTAATGTTATCATACTTTAAATTTCTTTGCATGCTTCAGGGGTCCAAGAGGGGCTATAGTTGGCCATAGCTTTGAAAGGATCCCTACTTTCAGTTCAGTAAATAGCCTGCTAGGTTACAGAAAGAAAGGGACTGGGCAGCCAGGCACCGGTGGCTTAGGCTTGTAATCCTAGCTACTCATGAGGCTGAGATATGAGGATCACTGTTTAAAGCCAGACTGGGCAGGAAAGCCCATGAGAAAACCAGAAGTAGCACTGCGGCTCAAAGTGGTAGAATGCTAGCCATGAGTGAAAAAGCTCAGGGATAGTATAGTGCCCTGGCTCTGCATTCAAGCCCCATGACCACCACCATTATTACCGCCACCAACAAAAGGGACTTGCTCTGAAGCATGAAGACTGGTGTAGTAACAAATCACTGTAGCCATTGACACTGTCAGTTGCGTAGTTTATTTCACTAGACTGCAATTTTATACACAGTATGAAGGGGTCGCCAAGTAGCACATAATATAGTTTACTTTCTGTACTGTTGAAGAACCCATTTGTTTTAAAACATTATATCATAATATCCTATCATTAAAACATTATTCAGTGAATTTTTTCCCAACTACATATAAATGGAGGTTCACCAACACACGGTGCAAGAAGGTCTTTATAACATATTTGAATCACAAAATGTGAATCTAAAATACATCACTGTAATTAGAACACTACTTTAAAGTTACAATGTCCCATGTCTTAGTAGCCAGATTTGATCAATCCTTATATAAATCAAAAGCAGTTTGTTGGGTAACTTCTTGGATAACTGGCAGCAGCTTTATACTATGATTTCAAAAGAAATCTTTAATTAAGAACCAAAATTCCACAATTTTAAAATGCCTTCCCTTATGTGAGTAATGTTCTCAGAGTCAAAATGAGACATTTTAAAATTTTAAATGAATAAAGGAATCAATGCAACCCGGACCAAACTGAGAGGCTGGGGTTGTCATATTAGATTTCGTAGAAACCTAAGAAAAGTATTGAGTGGGACTGGATATGAAGTCTAAAGAAACAAACTTCCTTTTTCAAACATCTTGTGTTCTTTGCCCCTCCCATCCGCCTCTGTCAATCACAGAGAAAGAATACTGCATTACAAATAAAACGCTCTTTCCAGGAAATGACGTAAACAAGCCAGAGAGAAAGGTTTCTTCATTTTTTTTTTCATTGTGCACTTTGGGGCAGTGGGATGCTAAGCAGTTAAATAAGAAATAGAACTCCTTAGTCAAAGAATCACATCATCACACATGTATCAGGGAGGGCTAACTGCTGAGAATTTTTCCTGTGTTTCCTTTTTCTCTCCCCCAAAGTTTGAGAATGTTTCAAAGTTCAATAAATAGTAGAAAAATAATCCTTTACTTAGAAATTTTGAGATGCATCATTTAGAGCTTAACATTTGAGTGCCACACAGCAATCGTGGTGTCTAGGTACCGCTAAGAAACAAAGAACAATCTTCAATGCACACGTGAGGTGCCTGAGTATGCCACGTCCCCTGTCTCTGGAGGAGTAGCCTTTCCTCTTTTCCAGTTAAGGACAGCCGGAGGCTTCTGGCTCCTGAGAACATTCCTCTGGCTCCGTTTCCTTTACCCACGTGTCTCTGTGTTTGGAGGTTCGCCTTCTGTTCCATTCCATTAGCGTTATGGCAGGTCTATTAATCAGGCTTCCTTTTCCCCTCCATTCCCGAGCCAGCATCAGTCCTCACAAACGTGATTTGGTGGTGGTTTCTGTTTTTAAACATGTCAGCCTGCAGCAAATGGATGAGACTGATCTAGACAAAGCACAAACCACAGGGATCGCCTGCATTTTTCCTGCAGGTTTTAGGCTCTTTTTCTTTCCAGGACATTCTGTATGTCCCAGATCCCATCTTCTTGTGGAGGTGAGGAGATCGTTAGCACTCTGCATCGACGCTGTGTACTGTCACAGCTGCCTGTAAGTGGTGGCTGTGGTGAAGGGTTGGGTGGGGTGAGCGGTAGTGGTGGAACTTGTGGCTTAGTAGGGCTGCAGTCTGAGGCGGGGTATCCAGGTCCAAGTCCTCCTCATGGTTTCCCACATCAACCCCAGCTGACAAAGGGTCATTGTTGCATGGAGGATTCTCACTGTCCTCCTGTGGGCTCATCGTACTGTAGCCTAGAAAAGGAATAAACAAAGATGCAGCTGATGGCTTCAAGACACAAAGAAAATCTATTTAGAACTTCTAGGACAGGGGGAGTTGCTCCTATCTTTGCCATATGTAAGCATAAACACTTGCACACTATCAACAGATACAGGTGGCTTACTTTTAAAGGGCTCCAGAGTTAACATTTTTCTCTTAAAAACAATAGCACAACCAATAGTTATTTTTAGGTAATTAAAGTATGATGGTAACAAAGTAAACAAGGATCCTTTATCCCAAATCTCCATATCAACAATGACTAAAAAAGAAAAAAGGGAATCAGCTCATATATTCCTCTATCTATCCATCCCTCTATCTATCTATCTCTCATTGGCAATTAGGGTGCTATACCACTAGTCTTTTTCTGGTGATTAAGAATGTTGCCTGAATTAAAGAAATCCACACAAATAAGTGATCAGTGGCTATGAGAAAGACATAAACAGGACTCGGATCCATTGGGTGGGTGGGGGAAAAGTTGAGCATTGAAATCCTGCATCTGGTGCCAGTAAGTAAAAAACCAAGTAGTACCATTACTTGCACACCTGCTCCTCAGCAAGCACGCATGTCAGGTAATTCTTGTACATTGCTGAGGCATGCATTTTAATATCCATGATACAAAGGAGGGAGAGGATGATCAGAAAAGTTAAGGAACTTGCCCAGGGTTCTAGCACTTAATAAAACACCAACTCCATACCTTCCCATAGCAACTGAAAGAGGAATCAACTATTCTCTGTGTGAGCTGGCTCGCTGTGTTTAAACATTAATTTCTTTCAGAATTCGAAGTCATGCATGTTTCAAAAGAAAATGTCTTTGTTGATCAAAGGATTCTGTTTCAGGAATCCTGGCATGTTTTTAAATATTGCAGAAATCTCCCTTTAAACGTTTTGAAAAGTGACAGCTCATTAATATTTTTGCCACATCTACAGTTGGCAAATCAGCATTCACTCATGGTAAGTGCTATCACATTTATGGCTACAAAGTTGATCTGCTTGAACACAGCCAAGCAAGAGGAGTTTATGGTGGAAAATGTATGTTCTGTGCAAAAACCAAAACAAAACAAAAAAAACAAACCGAGAAAGGCAAATGAATCCTCAATGAAACGTTACTGAAATGACAGAATTATTTAACAGTCAGCAAACATTTATTAGTCACCTCCTGTGTACAAGTCACTATGTTGGGCTCTCAGGAGAGATATAAAGATGCAAACTTGGTCCATCAGAAGGAGCTGAAAAGTCAGTGTGGGAGAAGTAAAACAAATACAAGCACAGGTGAATGAATTACTCATTAGCTGCAGACCATATGGGCTGGAAGGGGGGATGACAAGCCATGAATAAATGATGTCTTCTTTCCTTAATGAGTTTACAATTAAGTATGAGTCAGATGCTAACCGAACTAGGCTTCCTCTAATGCAGACAGTATGAATGGCATAATGGAAGTATGATTGCAATCCAAAAGAGGGAATCACTAATTCTGGGTAGGGAGTGAGGAAGCATTTCAGAACTAATATTTTAGTTGGTCTTAAATGGATGAAGAGGAATTTGGTAAGAAAGATGAATAGGAGTTTGGTAAGAAGGGCTGAGCGGGCTGGGAAGGTGGCTCAGTGGTAGAGTGCTTGCCTTGCATGCCTGAGGCCCTGGGTTCGATTCCTCAGCACTACCTAAGCAAAAAGAAAAAAGCCGGAAGTGGCGCTGTGGCTCAAGTGGTAGAACACTAGCCTTGAGCTGAAGAGCTGAGGGACAGCGCCCAGGCCCAGAGTTCAGGCCCCACGACCGGACACACACACACACACACACACACAAAAAAAAGAAGGGCTGAGCAAAGACAGGATGAGACCAGCCACAGAAGTGAGGAGATGGAAAGCTGTCCCTGGGCCTGTGGCTTGGATGTGTGCTAGCTAGGGAATAGAAGACATGGAAGTGGAAGCTAGATCCTGGAGATCATGTGAAAGAGAAGGAAATAGAGATGTGAGTCAAGGTTTTTGGAAAAATCCTGGCACAATTATTTCTATATTAAGGGAGTCTGGCTGGCAATTTGAAGGATGGATGGAAGAGAAAGGAATCTATGACAATAGCTCAGATGGGAATGAAGTTAAAATAAGGAGTGGGCTGAACAGTTATAAGTTGTTAAACTATCAGGCGTGAATGACCGTGAAATGGTGTGTGTGTGTGTGTGTGTGTGTGTGTGTGTGTGTGTGTGTGTGTGTGTGTGTGTGTGTGTGTGTGTGTGTGTGTGAAGACAACTATTACTTCAAATCAGGATGATGAGAGAGGAGATCCAGAAACCCCAAGCTCAGGAAGGAATAGCGAGAGTTCTGTGGCATGTATATGACATTACTCACAAATACAGGAGCACCGTGGCCTGCAAAGCCAAGGAGCTCACTAGGTGAAGAAAAGAGTGGAAGGTACGAACACATGCAGTAACTCTGAGCAATGGCTGAAAGACTCTGCTGGCTTTGGGCAATACTGACGAGCTTGGTGTGTGGGAAAGGAAGTAGGAAATGTCACTGGATAGGCAGATGAAGGCTGGTCACAAAGGCTGGTCCAAGTCTCAAGAAGAGATTTAGTGACAGGCAATGGCAGGGTGGGGTGGAGTGACAATGAGGAGGCTGGACAGAAGGAAGGTAGAGTCAGATTCAGAGGACAGTGATTGGAGCCCACAACACTCCAGGAGATGTTCATAGGGGAGGGGAGGGATCCTAGAGTGGGATCCTAGCAGTGTCTGGAGATGGAGCAACAGGTAGCTTCAAGAGACTGTTCCAGGGCAGAGCAAGCTGGATGGCTCTGCCTGGGGGACATGCTGGGGGAGATGACATCCTCGGATAAGGCCAAAGGCTTCCAGGTTTGGAGGCTGGGGAAACAGTGATACGTTCAGGAGCCAGGACAAGTTCGGCAGCTTCTCAGCTTTGGTAGTGCTGAGTCTAAAGTGAGAGTCGGTGTAGGACTCTGAAATCTGAGTGACATAGGGTAGAATCTCATGCTGCCTGCAGAAAGAGTGACATTGAAAACATGAGTTGGGCAAAGACTCTTTGTCTATGTGGACTACTCAAATACCCCAGGGATAGTTTTTCATCTCTGCTGCCTGCCAACTTTTGCCTGGCATGACATTCACTAGTCTTATTCAATATAGAAACCACTGGACGATTTACTGAGTCCTGCCCAGGGGTTTTGACAAGAGTCCAGTGATACACTGATCCAGGCTGGCCCCAGGCCACCTGGTTACTGCTGGATAGAGATGATGTAGCTGTCTCCAGACAACTTTATTTTTTGTCCTATCCTTCTGTAACTGCTTCTGAATGAGTACCTCAGCACAGACCCCTCCTGGAGTACAATCCATATACTACAGCCATTTCATTTCCTTGTTATCATACTACTATTATTTGGATCTGAGATTCAAGGCTCATATGCTAAAGATGGGTGGACTTTCGGGAAGTGATTGATTCCTGCAAGTTCTGACTTGACCAATGGAGCATTCCATAAGGATTTAGAATACACTGGCATTATTGGGGGTTGGGTCTAGTTGGCGAAGTAGGTCACTGGGAAGATACCATGGGAAGAAATAACTCATTCCTAGCCCTTCCACACCAGATACAAGAATGTGCTCTACTTCGTCCTTTTGCCATGACTTTCCACCTTGCCATGGTCCAGTTAATCATGGATGGAAACCTCTGAAGCCATGATCCAAAGTGAATCTTTCTTCCCTTTTTCCTTTTTTTTTGGGTCACTTGTGGGGCTTGAATTCAGGGCCTGGGTGTGGTCTCTGAGCTTTTCTGTTCAAGTGTATGTTCTACCACTTTCATTCACAGCACCACTTCTGGTTTTCTAGTGGTTAATTTAAGATAAAGAGTCTCAAGGACTTTCCAGCCCAGGATGGCTTTGAACTGTGACTCTCAGATCTCAGCCTCTGGAGTAGGTAGGATTGTAGGAGTGAGCCACCAGCACCCGGCTTTCTTTCCTCTTAAATTCTTTCTCTCCAATGCTTGTCACAGTGATGGAAAAACTAGCACAGGTGCTAGTGGTTAAACTCCCTGTATGGTCCTTTTTTCAAAATTGATGGAAATCAGAAGGTGTAGAAGCAGGACTAAGACACATTTTTTTCACTGAACAAATGAAATGCTCGGTGGCAGGCAGTTCTTCTGGGAGCAGTGATCAATCATTAAGGACAGACAGGGCCCTGACCCAGTATGAGGAATCATTACTTGAACACAAATGTCTGCTAACACTTTTACAGAACTTATTACTTTCCTGAGGCATGTGTAGAAAAGTATCTGCAAAGACAATCTCAGGTGAGAACAGGCCTCAGGAAGATGACCAGGCATCCATAAAGAGAATGTGGTTTCTGTAAAACTTTTTACTCGTTAGGGACATTAGGTCTCTCTAGGGACTCAGACACCACCGTGTGGCCAAAGGGAGTCACTGCAGGAAGATATGGGAGCACTTGTAGAACAGCTCTTTTCTTTTTGACTATTATTTTCAAGTTTCAGTATTTGCCTCAAGTATTTTGGAATCTTCTGAGAACAAAGGGAATATTCCTCTTTTTTTGCTGGAGAATAATTGTTGCTCAGTATCAGCAAGTATGAAGTTTCGAATAATATAGTAACTGAAATATAAATTCACAAGAAACAAATAAATATATGTTGATGTTTAATTAAAAATAAACTAGGAGTTGACTTACACTGAGAAATACAAGGAAATACTAGGCAAAGCAGAAACACAATAAGCATATGTAGATAGTAACTGTCAGCTCTGTTTACTTGTGGCTGTAACTGCTGATAAACAATCACTTTTAAGTGCTCTTAGAATATTGTCATAATTGGGGCCATGGTTGTATGTAGCTCAGGACAGAGCACATATGATGCATGTACAAGAGCCAGGGCTCAATCCCAAGAACACTCTCTCTCTCTCTCTCTCTCTCATACACACGCACACACACACAAACATACACACACACAACTGCCCAGACCTGCTTTTCCAAGAAATATTCTCAACTTAAGTAGCTTTCCTTTTAAAGTGTAAAAATTAAATTAGAGCTGGGTACTGGTGGCTCATGCCTGTAATCCTAGCTTCGCATGAGGATGTGATCTGAGGATCGTGGTTCAAAGTCAGCCAGGGGAGAAAAGTCCATGACACTCTTATCAGAAAAAGCTGGAAGTGGTGCTGTGTCCTAAGTGGTAGAGAGCTAGCCTTGAGCACAAAGAGGCTCAGGGACAGCACCCAGACCCTGAGTTCAAGTGCCCAGGACTGGCAAAACAAAACAAAATATTATTTTTCTTTTTACAATACTAGGGATTGAATTACATGGCAGTTCCTTTATCACTTGAGCCATCCATACTTTTGAACCATAATTTGAGGTCCAAATTAATTTACTAAGGTTTCAACAGTTTGTTAAAACAAACCTCCAGCCCCTTTCTGCCTTGGTTGCTTTTGAGGTGGATCACACTTTATTCTCTGGGCTAGCCTGGGCTCTGATCCTCCTATAAGTGTTTTCCCATGTTGCTGGGGATGATAGGCAGCTCACGCTGTATCAAGTCACTGTGCTTCCCCAGTAGCTGGGATAACAGTCACATGCCACTGCACCTAGCCATAGTTTGAGATGAAGCCCTCCAAACTTTTCTGCCAGGGCTGGCCTCCAAATGTGATCCATCCTTCAACTTCTGCCTGGTAGCTAGCTAAGATTACAGGCTTGAGCTAGTGTACTCAGCCTAAAATCGGATTTCTTAAAACTTCAAGACCCTACTAGCCATGTAGAATATTTTTAATAAAAAATACATCTGGGGGCTGGGAAGGTGGCTCAGTGGTAGAGTGCTTGCCTTGCATACATGAGGCCCTGGGTTCGATTTCTTAGCACCACATAAGCAAAAAGAAAAAAGCTGGAAGTGGCGCTGTGGCTCAAGTGGTAGAGTGCTAGCCTTGAGCTGAAGAGCTGAGAGACAGCACCCAGGCCCAGAGTTCAGGCCCCATGACCGGACCCAAAAAATAAAAATAAAAAATATATCTGGAAGCTTCCACATTTAGCTGGTCAACGTTCAGTTTTAATTCTTGGGATGACTCTGCTCTTAACTCTACCATGTGTAGGAACTCCAATAGTCACAGCATGGGTTTTGAGTTTGCTTTTGTGCATTTCACCAAAAAGACTCATGGAAATCTACCACTGGGCAGCACAGATCAGGGCTACAGTTCTGTTACCACTGTGGCTTCCTAAAGTGAACTGTCTCCTCTCCATTTTCTTTGTCCATATCTTCTAAGTACATGGTCATACCCCAGGTTTAATCAGCCTCAGGAATATATGCATTCATACGACACATTGGGAATATGGGAATGTCATTGCCTTCTACTTCTTTTGTGTTAACATTCTGTCTGCCTGAAAAACTGTAGTATTGTATTCCTTAGAGAAAACAGGGATCCAATTACTGGGAGGAAAAATGAAAGCAGGCAAGCCCTTTGCTGGATTCTTTGGGTTTCGGATACTGACACTGCACTATGAGTTTTATCCTGCATTGTAAATCCCTTCAGGGAAGAGCAGGGGGTGCGAGGGGGGAGGGGGGCATATAGACAGAGAGGTTAAGCCTGAGCTCCAAGCCTATCATGCAATCTGCATTTAGTCCTCACAACACAACAGGTAGAGTATTTAAGTTTTAAGAATTAGGAAATCAATCAAAACTTCTAATCCTAGTTACTCAGGAGGCTGAGATTGGAGGATCATGGGTCTAAGCCAGGACAGTGCATGAGACTCTTATCTTCAATTAACCCACAAAAAGCCAGAAACAGAGGTGTGTGGTAGAGTGCCAGGCTTGAGTGAAAAAGGGACAGCACTCAGGCCCTGAGTTCAAGCCCTAGTACAAAAGAAAAAGAAAGAAAACAAGAATGAATGAACTAAGAAGTTAAAGCCCAAAGTAGCTTGCTAGAATTTCAATAGTTTGCTAAAAGAAACAAGCCGAGAAACAAACCAAAACAAAAGGAAAGGTGGCTGATAGAATTCAAAATGAGCTTGGCTTGGCTTGACTCTTCTACACTCTTTCCACTGAACTCCCTTTATAGTACCCAGCAAACTGGAGACGCCCCCTACTAGCACTCCACGAGAGAACATTCAGATAAGCCAGCACTGTGTGGATAAAACCATGAGGGTGGAGATGCATGTGCAGTTTACCCTGTTTATCCTCATTACAGGGATGCAACATGATGGCACCACTTCTAGTGACCCACTGGGCAGCTGCGGGACAGCGATATCACGTGGTTAGGCTCTCTTGATTTTACGACACATTGGGAATATGGGAATGTCATTGCCTTCTACTTCTTTTGTGTTAACATTCTGTCTGCCTGAAAAACTGTAGTATTGTATTCCTTAGAGAAAACAGGGATCCAATTACTGGGAGGAAAAATGAAAGCAGGCAAGCCCTTTGCTGGATTCTTTGGGTTTCGGATACTGACACTGCACTATGAGTTTTATCGCAGCACATGCTTTCGATATCATTTTACTAAGACAGTGGGAGGGGCCAAAGGGATTTCAGAAACATCAGTCCGAATCCCAACTTGCTATTGATGTGATGGGTGGTGAGGTGGAAGAAAGAGAGAGGGAGAGAGGAAAGAGGGATAGGGAGAAGGAGAGAGGGGAAAAGGGAGAGAGGGGGGAAGGGAGAGAGGGGAAAAGAGGGAGAGGGGGAGAAGAGGAGAGTGGGAGAGGGAGAGAAGGGGAGAGGGAAACAGGGAGAGGGGAAGAGAGAGGAGGGAGAGGGAGAGAGAGAGGGAGAGGAAGAGAGAGAGAGGGAGACAGAGAGGGAGAAAGAGAGAATGAGAATGTATTCAATGTCTCTGCTGAATAAGAAATTATTTCTGTTGAACTTTAGTAGCCCCAAACCTGCTTTAGTATTCAAAGGAGAGGACACAAAACTGCCTAGCAGAAAGATTTTATGCTGGTTCAAAGTGTTTTTTTTTTTTGGGGGGGGGAGAGGGGAAAGCCAAGGAAGTCAAGAAACTGAAAAATTTAAGTTGTGTGTTGGCTTTCCACAAGAACCAAAGGTTCTACGTGCTCTGTGGGAACAATGTGAGTGAAAACCCAAATGAGAACAACAGTCTAAGTTTACACTGCAGAGGATCGGCTGCTCCCATTTTCCAAAGGGAATCTGATGCGCTGGCAGCTGTGCCCCAAGCCACACTGGCTGCCTGAAGGAATCTCACAAACTTCTCCTGTTGGTATGGAAACACACTGTGGCAGCGATGCTCCCGGAGAACCTGCTGTTCTTTGCCATACCAGGAAGGGGAGAGGCCAAGGGGGGGGCAGAAGGGTGCTCTCTCCAGGAGAGAATGTAAAATTCCCTATTTCAGGGCTTCCTTCACATGGCGCTTGGTGCCCCCTCAGCTTCAACTGCCAGAGCATCGGTTGCACTGAACTTTATGTCACTGATGATTTGACAAATTCAAGCCTGGACTCCTAACTTTCCATTAAGGCTCAGTGCAAAATGTTGCTTTGGCGAAGACTTCTCTGAGCATTCCAGACAAAGCCAGACAACAGGCTGGGAAGACTAGAGGAAGGCTAAGACCCTAATCAAGCCCCAAGGGTACACAGCTAGGAGATCCTTCAGTGAGTTGGTGTTCCATCACCAACACTGGGTGGTAGGTCCTAAGGGAATGTCTATCCATCGCACTGAGAAACAAGTGGAAGAATGAACAGGTTCCATGCAGACTAAATGAATAACTTGTTTACGGAAAGAAACCTGGGAGCGAGCTGGGTGGCCAGAGGCAACCTGTCTATGCTGAGACTAAGTCAAACTATGTAATGCTTTGGTTGGGCTCAGTGGTTCGAGGCTGTAATCCCAGCTATGACAGAGGAAGAGATTGAGAGGGTTAGAGTTTCCAGGTCACCATGGGCAAAAAGTTAGAGATTCTGTCTCAACAAATGAGTTGGCTGTGGTGGTTCATAGCTATGATTTCAGCTAGGTGGGAGGCATAGGCCAGCCCTGGGCAAAAATATACATGGCTTCATCTGAGAATTAACTAAAGCAAATAAGAGCTGGGGGTATGGCTTAAGTGATGGCTTGCCTACCTAGCAAATACAAGGCTCTGAGTTCAAACTCCAGTACCACAAACACGAAATTCTCAAGATATGGTGAAGACACTTGTACTTCCATATTTACTGCTCCATTGTTCTCAATAGCCAATTATAGAAACAGCCCAGATGCCCTACAACAGGTGAGTAGATGAATAAATGGTGATACACACACACACACACACACACACACACACACACACACACACACACACACACACACACACACAATGGAATCTTACTCATCCATTAGAAGGGAAAGAGATTTTCAGGGAAATGGATGGACCTCCAACAACTCATGAGGTTTGTTCTAAGTGAGACAAGCCAAGTTCAGAGAACCAGTGGTGCATGTTTTCCCTCATATGGGGAAGTTAGATCTAAAATATAACTGGACATAATAACCTATACAGCTCTGCATTTGCACACAAGTTATCAGACTAAAGGAGGACACCTTTAAGAGAGGAACTCAAATGTAACTTCTCTGAGCATTTAAAATACTATTCTTTAAAATGAACTCTGGGAAATGGAAACATGCTTTTGTTGTTACTGTTTTTTTTTAGGGTTGGGGGAGAGGAAAGGGCACAGAAAGGGAGGGAGGAAAGGCGAACAAAGGCAATCATGCTGTTCAGTAAACATGATGTGAAAAATGACCTATGTAACTTGTGGGCAGAGATGGGAAGGAGAAACTGGGGGAAAGTAAAAGAAGAGATGACATTGTCCAAAAAAAAAAAAAAAAAGAAATGTACTCTCATTACTGACTCAGGAAATGGTGTCTCCTCTGTATACCACCTTAATAATAACTATAAAAATTGTTAAGAAATCTAGCACAGAACAGGAGAGTGGGGAGAAGGGGAGTAGGTGTGTGCGATAGTCATCTCACAGGTTCTCACACGGGAAACCAGATCTTACCATGATCACTTTCTGTTCCTGACCGGCCCCAGTAGCGCCGCCTCCTTTCTGGACTGTGTGCGTGCCGTTCAATGACTGCGGCTATGAACCGGGTATTACTGACTGCGGGAAGACAAGGAGAGTTAGCACCACTCATGCCCAGCACCTTCATGGTGGTCAGTGCCCTTGCTCTGAGCATGCGCTGTCACACATTAGCAGAGTACTCTGACAGCTAGACTAAATAATATTTGTTTTGTTTTGGTGCTGGTCCTAGGGCTTGAACTCAGAGCCTGGGCCCTATCCTTGAGTTTCTTTCGCCCAAGGATAGTGATCTACCACTTAAGCCACAACTCTACTTCCAGCTTTTTGGTAGTTAATGGGAGAAAAAAGTCTCCTCAGTAGCTAGGATTATGGGCATGAATTACTGGTGCCTGGATAACTTTTAAAAGAATTCTAGGGCTAGGCACCAGTGGTTCACACCTATAATCCTAGCTATTCAGGAGGCTGGGTACTGAGGATGTTTGGAGCTAACTTGAGCAGGAGAGTTTGTTTTTATTCCTAATTAATCAGCAAAAAACTGGCGGTGGAACTGTGGCCTAAGTAGTAGAGTGCTATCCCTGAGTGAAAAACCTAAGGGACAACATCCAGGCCCTGAGTTCAGGCCCAATACCAGCACCAAACACAACACTAGACAAAACAAAATCTTAGGAGAGATGGAGAGGAGAGGAGGGGAGGGAAAAGGAGAGGAGGGGAGAGGAGAGGAGAGGAAAGGGCAGGGGAGGGGAGGGAAGAGAGGATTAGGGAAGGGAAGGGAGGGGAGGAGGGGGGGCTGAATGCAGGGAGAGGTACTTACTCCCACAACTTCGTTTCTCAGGGAGCTGAAGGTCAGAGCACCTCAACATCAACAGGACTCTCTTTTGCTAAAGAAAATGCTCTTTTCCCCCCATGTACTGTGTACACTACCTAAGGTACTAAACAAACGCATCCTAGAAACTTTCTCTTTTTAAAACACTATGTTGGAAAGTTAATGAGGGGGAGAATGAAAGGAAAGCATAACCAAGCTTTTTTAGGCCACTTGATGCCAAAAAAAAAAAAAAAATCTTCTGAGATTTTTCCAAAACAAAGCAAAGCCCTTCACTTATTCCTAACAAAAAAGGGAGAGTGGGATAGAAAGAAAAAAAAAAGAAATGCAGCCAACTGTCAAAGCTTCTTAAATTTTAATACAAGCCAAAAGGACATGAGAAGGAATATTTATTCTGGATTTGCCTCCTGCTGACAAGGGCTGCACAAGGCAGCTGGATACTCACTGATGCCCCTGTCTTCGTGGCTGTCCTCGTCTCTTTCATCTCTGTCATTCTCCAGGTTGGACATACGCACTGACATTTCTACCCATCATTAAAAAGAGAGAAACATGACTATTTAATCAAACAAAACCACCCGCTTTAATACCCCGCTGAGCAATCATGTGATGGCTGGGTGACAGCATTCCATCCAGCGTGTATCTGGGATGTAGTTTGGGATTTAGCTCTGTGGAAGATGCTTGCCTAGCATGTGCTGGGTTCAATCCCTCACACAGACAAAACAGAAACAACAGAAAGAGTGAATCTCATTTTAGAAAGGAAAGAACTAATGTCCCCAGCCCATCACACTTTTAAAAGGAGGAAACAGGGACTAAAAAGAGAAAAGAAGTTGATGGAGCCAAATAATGTCTAATCTCTGCTAAAGTCCCTGATATGGGAGAAAAAGGGTCTAATCCATGGCTGACTGCTGACTCAGTAGTGTTACACAAACTTGTCAAAGGCTAAACCTAAGGCAACACTGGATGATGGTCATCCTCGCTTAGCCAAATCTCAAAAGGCAGGCTCTGTCACCATCCCTCGGGTTAACTCAGGCAATATTTCCCATGTGGTCAACAAATGGTCGAGCATCCACCTGTTAGTACTACTGCAAGGCTGAGGAAGTGGCCAGGGAGAAAAATAAGCCATCTTTGTAAAGGTCAGGTTAGAACATCCCTGGGGGACTGGGGATGACTATTAAATGGTCTTGTTCCTTTTAGTAAGTATGGATAAGCCAGGAGCCAGTGATCTGAGGGTTGTGATTCAAAGCCAGCCTGGGCAGAAAAGACCAAGAGATTTTTATCTCCAATTAACCACCAAAAAGCCAGAAGTCAATCTGTGGCTTAAGTGGTAGAATGGGCACGCGCACACACACACACAGACACACACACACAGACACACACACACACACGCGCGCAAGTCAAAGGGACAAGCACACACACACACACACACACACACACACACACACACACACGCAAGTCAAAGGGACAACATTCAGGCCCTGAGTTCAAGCTTCAGTACAGATAGACCACACACATACAGACATAGACAGACATAGATACAGCTATTAGACAGACAGACACACACATGCAAGTACAAACAACAGGCTTAAAACCCTTGGTATCAAGGTCATGTTTACAGATGAATTCTTTTGTACTTGGGTTTAATGACTCTTTTCAGATAAACAACTATTTTCCTGACACTGATAACTGTAATTCTAGCTACACGGAGGCAGACTTGGAAGGACTGCAGTCTGAAGCAAACAGACTAGACCCCTTTTCAACCAATAGTTGGGTAGAGTGCCATGTTCCTGTCATCCCAGCCACATGGGAGGCTGAGATGAGGGAAGGTCACAATTCCAGGCCAGTCTAGACATAAGAGTTTGTGAGACTCTACCTCAAAGGAAGAAGGTGAGCATGGAGATGTGCATGCGTCATCCCAGCTACTGTAGGGAAGTATGAAATAGGTGGAAAAAGTGAGTCCCTATTTCAGAATTACCAGTGCAAGAGTGCAGTAGGTGTGGCTCTGCAATACAGTACCTTCCTAGCAAATCCAAAGCCCTGAATTCAAGCCTCAGTTCTCCAAGGGATACAAGAGATGTGACTCTTCAAATGTATGTACACACACACACACACACACACACACACACACACACACACACACACACACACACACACACACACACACACACACACACACACACACACACACACACACACACACACACACACACACACACACACACACACACACACACACACACCCCGTAATAGCAGTTGCAATGATATGAACTTGTGATCATGGCACTAATGATCTGGGGTATCTCTGATTCACTCATCTTTACAGAACTGCAAGGGCAGCATGTCTGAGACACAAAATTTTCTACCCTGCACCCAGTTCCTCTGACTTACCTACCCATAGCAGACCGTGGCAAGCTAGTATATAGTGTAGGCAAGAAGAGAGGAGAGTTATTGGAGGCTGGCAGGATTTAGGCACTAACTTGCTGAAATGTCTTAAATGATTCCAAAGAAGCTGGACATGTAGCACTGTTCTTCCAACTCTCTCAAGGTTTAACCAACCAACCATTGTCCTTCTAGCCTTGGATCAACCCACAGGAGCCTCCAGGATTCCCTCTGCACTCACCTTGGGCAGCAAGAGGAGACATATGTTGGTGACTTCGGCGGTGGATCTGGTGGCGGTAGGCATATACTGCCAGGACTAGCACCATGATGCAGCCCATGATCCCTCCGGCCACAGGTCCCACGGGAGCACTCTTGATCATGTTTAAGGTGATCACCTCATCACCTGCAGTAAGCAAGCAGATGTTTCTAAGATTTCCCACCAGTGGTGGAAGGTGGGTGGTGAGATGGGAAAGGCCACCATGGCAGGGGTATTGGTGAACAGCTGTGATATGCCTCCAAGCTCTTCAAGAAACACCTACCAGAATGTAGGACCCAAGACTTCACTCTAGGTTCTTAAATGTTGGTTGCTAGAACAGAGCAAGAGCATACAGGGCAAGGCTTGCTGCAAGTGGAAATTCCTGTATATATAGCATCCAGTGCTAACAGAGTGCTTGCTACTCTTAGAAGAGAGGAAATATCACTGGGTACACAGGCCAGGGCACTCTGGGCCTATCTGGGGCCCAGGAAGGGGGATGTTCTATGACTCACCCAACTGAAACAAGAGACATGAATAGCAATAATAATAACAATAATAATAAGTGCCAAACAGGTGGAATTCCAGGGCTCTGGTTCCTTCTAGGGCATCTGCTCTGCTCTTCCCACTAGGAAGTGCAAGTGGGCACAGAATGACTTCATAATTCATCTCATCTGTGTCCCTACTTGGTTCATTAGTAATAGGCAAGTTCAAAACCTTCCTTTGCTGACATCCATGTTCACTGCCACACTATTCACAATAGCTAAGACAGGGAAACAGCCCAGATGCCCCACAATTAATGTGTGGATCCCCAAAATGTGGTACCTATACACAATGGAATTGTACACAGCCATTAGAAAGAATAAAATTATGTCATTTAATATGTTAGAAGCAAGCTTTCTCTCTTTTCTAACATTTTTATTTCTTGATGATTCTGTCATCTTTTCTTTATTTACGTGTATTTGCATCTTTGTATCTTCAGGAGGGTGGTGGAAAGGGTACAAAATTCAAGGGATAAGGGGTGAAAAAGTACAGCAGTAGAGCTCACTGGACACTGATGAAAATAAACTATACAACTGTGGGTGGAGATGCGAGGGAGGGACTAGGAGAGAGGGAAGGGAAGACATTGTAGGAAAGGAAATGTACTCATCTGACTCATAACTGTAATCCCTCTGTACACCACCTTTAAAAATAACAATAAATAATAATAATAAAACCCAAGCCTTCCCTTACATAAGGGCCTTTATTCTTCTAGGGAGGCTTATTCATGGAGCAGCTATTATAAATCAAGGTTGGAGCCAGGGGCTGGTGGCTCATGCCTATAATCCTAGCTACTCAGGAGGCTGAGGTATGAGCATCATGGTTCAAAAGCCAACTTTGGCAGGAAAATCCATGAGGCTCTTATCTCCAATTAATCACCAAAAAAGTCAGAAGTGAAGCTATGGCTCGAGTGGTAGAGCATCAGCTTTCAGAGAAAAGGGTAAGGGACAACACCTAGGCCTTAAGTTTAAGATTTAGTACTGGTGCGTTCTTGTGTGCACACACACACACTCACATCAATATTAGACAATCCCTAACTTTTGATGATTTGACTTTCCCCCCAGCATTTTGATGATAGAGAAGTGAATGAATTCTGTGGAAACTGTCGTTGATTTGGAATCGGTGTCCTTTCCTAGGCTAGTGACATGAGGCAGGATCCTGTTTTATGACTCTGGGTGGTGGCAGCTCTCTCAGCCACAGGATCACAAGGGTAAGCTGCCAGCACCGTACTGTGTACTATGTTGTTAACATTTGATGGGCTAGGTAGAGCCAATGCACTTCAACTTATTATTTTAACTCAGGATGGGTTGGTTGGGATTTATTCCCAATCATAATTTGAAGAGCCCCTGTATTAACTAAAGCTTCAAATATTTGGCGCACCTGCCAGCTAAGAATGAATATTTGGGGTTAATTCTAGAAAAGGCTCCTTGGCAGCATTCTGCAGCTTTTGGGGCTGGATCCCCGGGACTGTCCTCCCTTTGGTATCCCTGTCCCCTCCCCTAAGATGCTGGATTGTTCTGCTGTCTGCTGACCCTAGCCCCTAAATACTGACTTGGAGCTGTAAAACTGCTGCCCTGTGAAGATTACAAGGAGAGAGACAAGAAGGAAAGCTGGGAAGAGACAAGTTGTGCTGGCTCTGCACACCGCGGGCTGCGAGTTTCTGACAGCTGCGGGGTGCATTCAAACACACTCCCAAGTTCAGCCATGCGGAAATCAGGGCCTGTGTTTCTCAGAGCAAGCTTTGTGGGGATGAATTCCAGGCTTGCAAAATTTGGCAAGATGAGTTGGCCGCTTCGCTGTCTCTGCACAGAGTATCCGAGCCAACTCTGAAGGTAATTATCTGCCTCAGTTTTGTAACTAAAGACTACTGTCAAAGGAATCAGGAAAAGTTGGGCTGAGGATTCTTATTCAAAGCACTCGGTCCTAGGACATAGCAGGAAGATAGTATCTAAAAATCAAAATTGCTCGAGGTTCCTCATATACATACCTATGGCTCCCATGTCGTCAACGTAGGGACTTTTGGCTCCCACAATCCCCCCAAAGCATTCCTTCTGGGGTGCACAGTAAGATTTGTCCAAGTGAGTCTTCCCATCACTGTCCACCATACACCACTCACAGTCGAGCACACCGAAGCAGTCCCTGCCGGAGACAAGGTTCTGTGCTACAG
Source organism: Dipodomys merriami (assembly GCF_024711535.1). NCBI lineage: Eukaryota > Metazoa > Chordata > Mammalia > Rodentia > Heteromyidae > Dipodomys > Dipodomys merriami. The sequence goes on from NW_027206458.1 coordinate 209,892, forward strand.
AAAGCACAGGAGTGGGGTGGGGTGGGGTGGGCTGGGCTGGGGGGGCGGGGTGGAGGAGCATTCAGCCAGAGCACTGCACAGTTCTCTGGGATCCATGACTTAGTAGTACTGTGAGTATTGCCCTGGAGTTCTCTTTCCTTATAAAATTGTATTAGCAATAATCTGCTGAGGGAGAGCTGGTTTATGCCTTTCAACTACATGCAAACAAGAGAAATGCAACTGTTCTGTGAATTAAAATCAGGGCATCCACACATTATGGATTATTGCAGGGTTATTCAAAATCGTCCTTAAAAAATTACCAAATGGAAATGGCCCCCAAGGTTTCTTAGATTTTTTTTGGGGGGGGTCTAACATCTCCCATGTGTGGTCATCATTTAAATAAAAAGGAAAGAGTCAAATACATTTAGGAATTACTGGGCCAGTTAAAACAGATTTCCTAACAGGCAATTTCTTCGAGCCTTTAATATATTCTGTGCACAATGACACTTAAGAGAACATATCACTGTCAGTGTTTCTCAAACCTAATTGGTATGGGTTTCCATATAACATCCCCAATTAACCAATGCAATGGTAGACACTTCCTCTGCTGAAGGAAAAAAAGTAGAGATGGCTGTTCCTTTTATACCTTTATTCTGCTTCATCAAATGGTAACCACCAGCTATGATTTATCTAATTGCTCTTCCTACCCTTCTTGGTCTACCATAGCCACTGCTCCATGATGTCTAGTCTAAAACACCCTTGCAAAGAGTAGGGAGAGTAGGAAACATGTAGATTTTTGTTTCCAAAGTGCCATTTAGACAGACATGGAGGAACATACCTGTAATCCCAGCTTCTTGGGAGGCTGAGATTGGGAGGATTGTGGTTGGAGATCAGCCTAGTCACAAAGTTTGTGAATACCCTATCTCTACCTCATAAAAAGGTGACGTGGTGGCATTTACCTAGTTACACAGGAAGTGTAAATATGTGGTCCAAACCAGCCTGGGCAAAAAGTGAGACCCCCCATCTCAAAAATAACCAGTGCAAAAAGTGCTGCTTAGGGTGGTTCAAGTGTTGATCCCAGAAAGTGTGAATCCTAGTACTGCTGAGAAAAATAATAGAAAGAAAAACAAATAAATTTTAAAAATCTGCCAAGAAGCAGATACCCTTTTTTTTTTTTTTTTTGGTTGGTCGTGGGGCTTGAACTCTGGGCTCTAGGGCCTGGGCGCTGTCCCTCAGCTCTTCAGCTCAAAGCAAATAATCCACCACTTGAGCTACAGCACCACTTCTGGTTTTCTGGTAGTTAATTGGAGATAAGGGTCTCATGGACTTTCTTGCCTAGGCTGGCTTTGAACAGAGATCCTCAGAGCTCAGCCTCCTGAGTAGCTAGGATTATAGGTGTGAGCCACTGGCACTATCTCACATATACTTTTTTTTGTTTGTTTGTTCGTTTTTTGTTTTTGGTCCAGTCGTGAGGCCTGAACTCTGGGCCTGGGCGTTGTCCCTCAGCTCTTCAGCTCAGGGCTAGTGCTCTACCACTTGAGCCACAGCGCCACTTCCGGCTTTTTTCTTTTTGCTTATGTGGTGCTGAGGAATCGAACCCAGGGCCTCAGGCATGCGAGGCAAGCGCTCTACCACTGAGCCACCTTCCCAGCCCTCACATATATTTTCTAAGAAAGGAAAACGAACAAGTTTCAAGGTATCACAGGGGCCATGACAGCTGGCTTTTCTTTCTGGGCCCTGGTAATCCTGTTCCTGTGTCTTGCGTCTTTATCTCATGTCTCCCCTCATTTATCTCAAGAAACACTCTCCCACCACAGATGAGGCCTCTAGCCTATTATACAAATGCCAAATAATGGTAAAAGTGGGAACTGGACATCTAATTGGGTGGACAGAAGGCTTATGGAAATTTGTGTCAGAGCTGAAAAATGATTATCTTTTTAGAGCACCCATAGTAGGAAGATAAACATGGAGGGGAAATCTTGACAAGGTTGCAGGCTGCTGTTCTCAGCTGGGTGTGCTTACCCACTCTCTATCCTCTGGCTGCACCTGCTGTTGACACACTGGTGGAGAGCATCCTGCAGGCCAGGATCAATAGCTGTGTACGTCACAGGCTCCTGGTGGACCTCACAGCTTGGGTTTCTATGCAGGAAACAAGTCTTAAGGTCAGGATCCACACTATCTAACATCTGAGCTCATTTTGCCCCTGATTGTTGACAGGGTCAGTCACATCTGAGTTGCACTCCTGGCTCTGGTACTCTTTAAAACCTTGGGTCAATTACCTCACTACTCTGAGCCCCAATTTGTTTATATCTATGTACACTAGAAATAATATATGTGCATATATCTGTGACATACATATATGTATAAAATCATTAATATTAAACACTGCAGGGCTGCATAAAACCAAAAGTGAGCATTACCTCCCTTGCTCAAAGTTCTCTATCTTACTTTTCCAAGGTAAACAGTGTTAGCTGATATTAATGAGGGCCCTTGCAAATATTTTTCCCTATGTCTAAACAAACATATACTGTATTGGTATATACAACTGTTTGGAGCTATAGGGAAGATATTAATCATGAATAACAGGTCTTACAGTCTGCTGATAAGTAATAAGTGACACTATATCATCTGTGAGTGCATGTATAATCTGTGAGTGCATGCATAATAACTATCTATATACGTATCACAGGTTAACTAAAAACTGAGTGACTTAGTATGCATAAAGTACCAGACACATGATAGGTATTTAGTAAGTGCTTATAAGTTTAGTTATTTTTTAACATAGCATCTACATTCTTGATATTTATAAGCATTTAAATTTAACCACAAAATGGATATCATTTGAAATCTGCCTCACTAGGTTCACCATTAGAATGAATCATCTTTGCATATCCAAACCCAAAATAAATTTATGAGGCCTTATAGTATTTTATATATATTTCTGTATATAGATATCAAATATACACAAACACATATTCTCTCTGTCTCTCGCTCTTTCTTTCTTGTTCTCTCTCTCTCACTCTCTCTCTTTTACACACACACACACACACACACACACACACACACACACACTTACCTGTTCTCTGCATTGGTGAGGTTGCCGGTGCACTCATTGACCTCTAGTGGGCACTCACAAGGACATTCACATTCATTTTGTTCCATTCTGTCAATCAAAAGAGAGACTCACCAAGTCCAACAACAGCATATGGTACACACAGTGGGGAAGTAAAATTAAAAAAATAAGAATCCTTTAGTTACAAATGATGGTTAAAATAGACATTATCACTGAAGGTTTAAATATACAATTGGCTTTAATCTGCTACCCTGTTGGTAAGGACATGCAAAGCACTCAGCTCAGAGAGATTCTGTAACCCATATTTTCCTTCTCCTCAGGACTCTTCCCTCCCCCTCCTCATATTGTGGATGACTTCAAAATGCCCAGCATCAGTTAGAATATTAAACAGTGCTGTGAACTGGGACCACAAGCCAGCCCGTCTTTACCGGTGACAGTTGAGACAGAGCCGGTCCACCATGCTACAAGCACAGAAAGCGAGGGAGTCGCACGTCTCATTGACAATGCCAACAAAGGCATTGGTCCCTGGGATCCTCGTCAGTCTGTATTTAGAACAGTGGCTGCCATGCACAAGGTTCGTCAGATCCCCCTACAGAAAAACCAAGGTGTCAGGAATGACAGACAACAATGCCCAAACTCAGCCTTTCCTTGGCGAAAACATCCCTTCATCCATCTGCTGAAAACACCATAAAATAAGACTTTGTTTCTGCTTATAAAAATAGTATACAGTCATTGTCAAAGGTGTGGGCATAATGTGGTCCAGAGAGAAACTAAATACAAGCATTGCTGATTGAAAGGGAAATGTGGGAAAGAATTACTCATGATCCCACCAATCAGAGATAATTCTTATTTAGCTGCTGTGTACATATATATCTATATTCTCTTTTATACATGCTTATACAAATGTAGATTTGGATAGCTGATTTATTTTTTATTTATTTATTTTTTTGGATAGCTGATTTTATAATGGTTCTTAAATATCATCTTTCTGGGCTGAGAATGTGGCTTAGTGGTAGAGTGCTTGCCTAGCACACATGAAGCCCTGGGTTTGATTCCTCAGTACCACATACACAGAAAAAGGCAGAAGTTGCACTGTGGCTCAAGTGGTAGAACACTAGTCTTGAGCAAAAGTAGCTCAGGGACAGTGCCCAGGCCTTGAACCAGGGCCTGCCCAGCCCCAGGATGGGCAAAAAAAAATTTCCTTTGTAAAAAACATGTTTGTGGGCTGGGAAGGTGGCTCAGTGGTAGAGTGCTTGCCTTGCATGCTCGAGGCCCTGGGTTCGATTCCTCAGCACCACATAAGCAAAAAGAAAAAAGCCAGAAGTGGCGCTGTGGCTCAAGTGGTAGAGCGCTAGCCTTGAGCTGAAGAGCTGAGGGACAGCGCCCAGGCCCAGAGTTCAGGCCCCATGACCGGACCCAAAAAACAAACAAACAAAAAACAAACAAACAAACAAAAACATGTTTGTTCTAAAATGAGGTCTAAATGGGGTAGTACTGACATCCTTTGCTTTGATGACATCATTCCATAACTACCTACTTTTCTTCCTTTTGGTGGTATTGGGATTTGACGTACGAGCCTGATGTTTGCTAGGGAGGTAGTCTTGCTACTTGACTTGAACCATCATACCAGGCCCTCTTGCCTTTGTTATTGAATAGGGTCTTACATTTTACCTGGACTCACCTGACTGTGATCTTGCTATACAGCTGGGCTGACAGGCATGTTGTGCTATGGTTGAGATGTGATCTTGAGAACTATATTGTCCAAGATGACTTTGAATTGAAACATGATTTCTGCCCCTCAAATAGCAAGGATTGCAGGCATGAGCCACTATACTCTGCTATTATTACGTTCAATTTTTAGGCTCTTCTTTTCTACTGGATAATTGATTCTTACAACCAATTACTTTCAATTTAGTTTAGGGTTTTTGATTTAACCCAGAACAGTTGCAAAATTAATTTTTAGTTATGTACTCAACAATTTCCATACCACCTAATCTAAATTAAAACTTACTTCCTATAAGTAACCCTCAAATTATACACAGTCTTCTAAGCCACAAAAAGAGCTTATTTTCAGATGACTTCCATGAAAGTTCACATTTAATGGAATGATATTATAAATTGGTCTGAGGAACTCAAGGAGATTAAATGATTTTAAGACAACAGGAAGAGAGAAACACATGGTAGCATGTACACTTCTACAAATGTGTGGGAACAGGCTTCAGCCTGGATTTCAAAGGCATGGATTGGGAGAATCTTTAAACAAACAAACCCCAAACAAAAAACCAACTGCGAGACCTTCTCCACTCTAGGCTTTTTCTATCCTCTAGTCATCGAAGTGGGAGCTGGACTAGAGACCTGTCCTTGCTATGCTCCTGCAATTATAATGCAAGGATATGGGATAGCAATACTCATTTTTATTGTGTTTCCTATTCCACAGTGGGAAGAGACATCCTATTTGACAATGCCAAGGGAAAAAACTCACCACAAGGCTAGTGTTGAATTTATAAAACCTCTGGACTGTCCGGTCACTGAAGCTGTTACACAGGTTCTTCTTCACAAAGTTGGGATGGTTTAGGATGTCATTTGCTACCAGAGGCTCCTAACACAGCCAAAGAGAACAGAAGGCAAATGTCAGGTAGTGCAGTGCTGGCTGTTGGGGACCTGAGCACATCAGCTTGGCAACAAGTACCTTGTGGGTGATATGCTGTTGTTCCACAGGTGCATGTCCTTTGGGATCAATGAGAGTGGGGTGTGCCACCAGGTAACCCCTGTCCTCCATGATGAAGCACCTGTACCAAAAGAAGTGATGTCCTTTAATTCACCTGAGCTCTTTGTCTGGCCTTTCAGAGGAATATTTACCTGGCTAGTCTTGAAACAAATGGCCTTTATCTCAACTTCTTAAGAAATATTCACGGAAGATATAAAAGAAAGCTGACTGGCAGCTAGATAGGTGATGGTCACCTGGAACGCAGAGTTCCTCAAACCTCTCTATGTGGTCATCTATATAGTTCAGACAGAGCATACCCAAGGAAGGGCTTAAAAATCTTTTGCAAAGATGTAGAAATGGGATGTTAATTTCTGGGAGGAAAGACTGGAGCCTTTATAACGACAACTTTTAAGGGAATCATATAATTTCTCTCTCAGTGATAGACATACACAAAATAGAACGTTCAAGGTATACAGAAAATCATATTGGATGGAAACAGTAAGGCTAGAACAGCTTTAATTAAGACTATCTACTGCCTTATTTTCCTGTACATTAGTCATCTCAGTCAGCAATCTGGCATGTTCCCATCAAAGACCAATGGGAGATTTGGCAGTGACACGAAGCGTGGACCATGAGATTGAATTAGGAAGGCTTTTTTATTTTTTTTTTTAAAGCAGCCTGCATTAAATCAAGGGAATGCCCTTGCTTTGATCAGACATGTTCTTTTGAAATTCAGAAGGCAAAGACTTTTAGTTCCACGAGCCTCTTTCTGGGGAAATGTAAAAAAGAGCAGTCTAAGCAGCTAAAATTTCACAAAGACGGGTTTAATGACTAAGTTAACATCAAAAGTACTACCCTAAAGTACCCTCTGGTCTTTCTAGTACCAAAGATATGGGAAGCCTCTAATTACTGACTTTGAGGGAAACAAGAGCTTTGGAGCATTATATATTCCTCTTGTTATGTGCTGTGTCTATTTGTCTAAATCATAAATAGCATGCATCTTAGAAAAGGGAAAGATGAGAAAAAGAACAAAAACCTTCATAATAGAACCCTCGGGCCATGAATTCGATTCCCTTTCTGACCATAACTATATGGATACCATTACACTTTGAATTTCAGGGGTTCACAAGAGATGGTGTCCCTAAAGAGCTTACCTTATTTTGTTGCCGCCATCTTGGTTACACACTGGTAAAAGGTCCATCAGAACCTTGTAGAAGTATCTAAGTGTGAAGTCAATGCCCATCACAGCCACCGTGTGCCCAGAAGATAGCTGTGTGCTGTATATGAGAAAGATCAATGAGAGAGAGAGTGGATGGCTTATTTAAAAGCAGGTCACAGGGACATTGTATAGTCTCAGAAATACATTCCCATTATTCCTGCTCTTTTCCTATGCCTGAAAAAAGATGGCTCATGTCATGTATTGTGTAGATTTCATAAAAGAAAACATTAAGATTTAATGTGTAACTTTCCGAATAAGACCAGTGTGGAACATGAGCAGTTGTGGAGTATAGCAGCTCCACACAGGTGCAGAGAGTGGTTAAAAAACAAAAACACTGAGTCCAGAAGTATGAGGGTGGATACAATGGCTATGTGTAGTAAACCTTTAGGAATGGAACCTGAGCAACCCTCTTAATTATTTCCTTCATTTGTAGATAAGGACTGTGATCCCACAAAGGTCATCTTACTCGTGTTAGGTCACACAAAACTCAGTGGGGACACTAGTCCTAGTCTAATCTCCTCTCCACAGCACTAAGGTGGCTTCGACTCAAAGCACAGCTCACATTCAAGAGCACGTGTTATCTGGTTCACAAGCCATTGTTCGCTCCATCTTGCAATGCTATCTATTCTCAGAGGAGGGGTGTCACAGAAAGGAAGGCCTTGGTATCACAGTACAGTGCCATTGCTAAGTTTTCAGTAGACCTCAAGTCAAACCGTGGCCCTGCTGGCCTCTATTTATGTGGCTTTCATGGATGCTATTTAATTTGAAAATGGAGACAATAATTACTACTTTATAAACCTGCTATTAAAATGAAAGTTTGTAATATTAGCAAGCTGCCTAACATACAGAGAAATACCTAATAGGGAGAAGTTACTGAGAAGAAAACAAAACACTAAGATTAAGCTCTCATGGGTAGGTTGACTCTTTCAGAGAGAAGGGCTTCAAGGAATGGCTAGATATGTCACAACATCTCTTTTGAAAGCCTTGTTCATTTTTTTTTTTTTCGTGCTGGTCCTGGGACTCAAACTCACAATCAGGGCTGTCCCTGAGCTTTTGTGCATAAGGCTAGTGCTCTACCATTTGAGCCAAGCTCCACTTTTAGTTTTGGAATAGATAATTGGAGATAAGAGTCTTAAGCATTTTCTTGCCCAGACTGGCTCTGAACCATGAGCCTCAGATCCCAGCTTCCTGGGTAGCTAAGATCACAGGCATGAGCCACTGGTGCCCAGCTTGTAACCTTTAGTCCTTTAAAACTATACACATGAGAACTGGACGGGCCTGGACCATTTGACCATAAGCTCCTGTATTCCTTTGGCTAATGGTTTTCAGGGTTTACTCAATATGGGACTTTTAAGAGACTATCATTTATCACCACCCTACCTAATTTTTCTTTATACAGAAAAAAGTATGGAAAGAAAATGACAAAAAGTATCTTGTGTGTGTGTGTGTGTGTGTGTGTGTGTGTGTGTGTATTATTGAGGTTTGAACTTAGGGCTTCATGATTGCTACACATGTGCTCTACCACTTGAGCTACACTTCCAGCCCTCTCATATCACCTCATTAGGCTTTATCAGTTTAAGAATACTGATGCTTAGGAGATAAGTTATTTAGTCATCGTCACATAGTAACAAATGGATACAGGCATGGAAATTCAAGTAACCTTCAATTCCAAAGCACATTCTCTTAAGTAGTAGGGCAGATCAGAGGGCAATCAAGAGTTTCTAAATCATTAAAAACTATTTGATTTCCTATGCAAAATCTAGAAAGGAATTATACTTCATACTTTATGAGTGAAAAATTAGGCTTAGAGTGGTAACAAGATTTACATGAGGTAAGTCAGATCACCTTTTATTTATGGTATAGAGACCAGTACCCAACTCTGTTTCTTTCCAAACTACCACAGCTGTCTCAGTTTCAGAAATTTTATTTCTAAATTTTCCCTGTAGAACTGGTATTTGCTTTAATATGACCAACGTGCTTAAGAGACAGCATGTCTCTTGACCACGTAGGTCAGATCTATATTTTCATCTGTATTTTAGATACTGTTACCATAGCAACTCATAGAGAAATTCATAGAAAAATCCAGGCAAACCTACATTTCTAAGCTGTTTATACTGTTTACCTGAGATTTTCACAGTTCTCCAGTTCTCCAGTCTCACAGTTCTACAGTCACCTGTACATCTTTAAGCAGCATTGTTATTCTCCAAGAATATGAACCTAGATTCTCACTCAGTCTACCAAAAATGCCTATGGAAGAATTGCAGCTGAGCTACTCAGCATCACTAATAAGTGAGTGGTAAATTTGGAAACCCTTCCCCTAATTCTCAGCCAAACCACTTCTGAACACCAAGGGTCAATCAACATGCTTCATGAAGTGTGCAAGGAAGAGATTGCACACATGCTTCTGACCTGTTAAGGTGCCATGTATTTAAAGCATGAATTGTATAATGAAAATAGCTCCCACTTATTTGAGTCTTTAGCAGTGCCACACATTTTACATGAATTATCTCTCATTTTCATCATACCAGTTCACAACATGAGCATTATCTCCATTTTATATACGAGGCTCAAAGAGGTCATGGAACAGAATAATAATAAACATAAGATGTTTTTGGACCCTTGTCATGTATCCGGCAGTGTGTGTGGTACATACACACAGACACATACACAAACACACAATTTGGTTTAATTCTTTGTGTGTGTCCCAGTACTGGAGTTTGAACCCAGGGCAAGAGTGCTGTCCCTTAGTTTAGCTTTTATACTCAAGGCTGGCTCTCTGCCACTTGAACCATACCTTAACTTCTAGACTTTTGGAAGTTAATTGGAGGCAAGAATCTTATGGACTTTCCTACTGGGGCTGGCTTTAAACCACAACCCTCAAATCATAGCCCCCTGAGTAGCTAGGATTACAGGTATAAGCCACTAGCACATGGCATAGTTTAATAATCATTCAAGACATGCCCTAGTATTCCTCTTTCCTAGAATGGAAACAAAGGCAAAAGGATTGTTTATAGTCACACAACCCTGAATGGCAAATCTACCTAAGTACATCTTAGAAAGGGGGTTGGACTCTCAAGTTGACATATGAGGCCAAGATCATGTGTAATCACCTGGAAAAAAAAAACAAACCAAAAAAAAAAACTACTTTTGTAAAACCTACTGATTCCTCCATCATAGCCTCAGACTCTCATTGAGCCCCAGAACAGGTAGTTGATTTGTAATCTCAGCAATGTTAAAGAAAAAATCATGGCTTTAAATAGTCGACTCATACTCAACCAAGCAAAATATTCAAATGATGAAGTCTGCATATTGAGCAGAGCCTATCTTGTAGAATACATATTCACTGAGTGAATTACTAGGCAGAATCTAGGATTGGCACTGTCACATTTTGCTTCTGTTAAATTTATATAGGTTAAACATGCAATCAAAAGATTACCAAAAAAGAAGATTTGAACCCAGGATTTTCTAACTTGAAAGTTCATCGTATTTCTGCCATAGCTTCATTTGGAAAGACACCACAAATATTTGTAAGTAAAACAAATCAAAATTCTTCCACTCATTCAAACACCAATCAAAGCATGTATATCTACCTACATAAGCATACTAATCTGCCTCTATTCTTACCTTCCTGCCAAGGGAGGAGAGCCTGATGAGATACCTGAAGGCTAAGACATGCTTTGCTGTAGCAATGGCTCCATTTGAACATATTGTATTATAATCAAATTCCAAGAGGACTGATATTCTCAAGGAAACAGTCTTTGTTTACTTTTCCTTCATTGATTAGGATATAAGGCAGGGGTGACAAGTCTCACCACCTAACACTTGTAGGCATATGCCCAACAGATGGCCTGTTAAGGAAAGTACTGAGAGATCTGTTCTAAAATTAGTGTCTACTTGTTTTGTGTGTGAACTACTGTATTATAGAAGCAGCTGACAGAGACAGATACCATGCCCTGCAAAGGGAATGAACATCTGTATGTTCCACACTGCTGTTTCCCAATGAGCCTGTCTTAGAGGAATTCTACTATCTTTTGGCATAAGAGCACAAGTGAAAAGCCATCAAGCTAATCAAGAAAATCTGCCCTCTATAAGGCATCATCGCAGGACAAGTCAAATATGGTCTTTCTTGGTTGCAGTGGAGAAACAGTGATTCATTTAATGAAGGGTTTAAATGTGTGTGTGTGTGTGTGTGTGTGTGTGTGTGTGTGTGTGTGTGTGTGTGTGTGTGTGTGTGTGTGACTTGCCTTTCTACCTACGCTTTCACTGACATTTGTAGCTTCATTAGTGAAGCTTCACTTTGCTTCAGGAAATACAAAGCTATATAGATGGTGATACTGATATCATATAACATTTCGGAAAAATTCATTTTCAAAAGGCATTCCCATTTTTTGAGAGACTATTTCAAAGGCACCAAAATGAAATGTATGAAAAAACCCCAAACTCATATAATTCTATGGAGTTAAACTCAAATACAAGAGGAGACAGATTTGATGTTTTGGTATTTCTTTCTTCATTAAAAAGGCTCCATTGATATTTCTCTCATCATTTGAAAACTGGAACTTCTACAAACAGCTCTAGTGATTTCAGCCTCTTTCCTTTTTCTCCTCTTGTCACCCTGGCTTCCTAGAGCAGGGCCTCAAGGTTTTCACTCACCCAACTCACAAGATAACCTTGCGAAGTAGGAATTCTCTCCATTTTCTAGGCATTAGGGGAAAGCTCAGGTCACCAAGGCAACACAGCAGAGAAGACCTCAAGTCCTAGCTTGACTCATTTCTAAGGTCATGCTCTTTCCACAAGTTTTTGGTGTCTCGTACTCTACTTGGTCTCTAAAATATTTTTGATGGTACACAAACAAATGAACTAAAAGTTAACTAAAATATTACCTGGACGAATGAATTGTGTGGCTGATGGTCACAACATAACCAGCACCTCCAACATCTAGGTAAGGACCAGTCAAAGAAATCAACCCTGGGTTAGCTACTGCATGAAGATACCTAAAGGAGACCAAAGAAAGACATGTTAGGTCTAAAAAACTACCCTGTCAATTTCAAAGAAGAGTGAAGTTGTAATTCTAAAAATATTATGTGCTTATATTAACATTAAAGTTTTTTTTTTTTTTATTTGGTTGTTTTTGTGTCAGTCCTGGGGACAGCCCGGGCACTGTTCCTAAACTTCTATGCTCAAGGCTAATTAATACTCTATCACGTGAGCCATGTACCACTTCTGGCTTTTAAGTGGTTACTTGGAGATAAGAGTTCCACAGACTTTCTTACCCAGGCTGACTTTGAACCTTGACCCTTAGATCTCAGCCCTCTGAGTAGCTAGGATTAAGGGCTTGAACTGGCACACAGTAGGGAGTCTTAAAGTTTTTATGTCTGACTATAGTATCAATAGAAAAGGCTAAAAGAATCTGAAATTCTCTTTCTTAAAACAGAAATGAGGTCAGTATAAATCTAAGCCTTTGAATTTCTTTCCTTTTTTTTTTTTTTTTTTTTAAATACATAGTCTCATTACATAGTCCAGGTTGGCCTCAAACTTGATATCTTCCTGCCTCCTCCTCCTGAGTACTGTTTAACACCATGTCTAGCTTATGTCCGTTGTTTTTTTCTTTTTCTTCTTTTTTTGGTAGGTCATGGGTCTTGAAATCAGGGCCTGGGTGCTGCCCCTGAGCTCTTTTTGCTCAAGGCTAGCACACTACCACTTTGAGTCACAGTTCCACTTCTGGTTTTTGAATGGTAAATTGAAGATAAGAGTCTTATGGGAACTTTTCTGCCCAAGCTGGCTTTGAACCTCGATTCTCAGATCTCAGCCTCCTGAGTAGCTAGGATTACAGGCATGAGTCTTTAACTTCAAACCATTGTGCAAGGGGGTTGCCATTTATGTGTCCATTTAAGATGATCATTTATGTGTCTCGTGCTTTTGATCATATCTGAACTTTATCTTAAGATCTGTCATAGAAATGTTTTAGACCGGCAGCTAATATAAAAAGGGATTAATGAATGAAATAGAAAGAAGTGCACATGAAACTGTATCTGGGACTATTAATATAGGAGGGAATGGGTACGAAAAGCTGACTCAAAAGTGAATCAGTTACTACCCACAGCATGAGAAATTTGGTTCTTACGCCCATGCCCTTTACCTGCTTGTTGTTTTACTTGGCTACAACTGGCTTTGAAAACTTGAGTACAAACAGATCCCAGAAGTAAGAGAATGTTTCTGAATTTGTATGGGCTTGTTTTCCACAGGTTACACATGAGCTTCAGAAATGCCATGTCATCATCACGTGTGATAAAATAGCCAGGCCACTACACGAACATCTATCTGTCCATCAGGTAGGAATCAGACTGGTAGTAGGAACTGAAACCATCATAAAGCATCTCAGCCTCAAGGTTTCAATGAAGAGATAGCAGACACCATGGTAGAGAAACCCCACAGAGCTCTCAACAATGCTACCTCATGAAAATGATTAAAAACCAATTTTACTTCCATGCAAGTATCTTCTACATGTGATGACCTGATATTGTCTATAGTCATCATATCTTTCCAGAACTGGTGGAGGGGAGGATCTTTGATCACTTCCCCCCCATCGCCCGCCCCCAAACTCACCACTGTCTCCTAGTGGGATCAAATGCTTTGTCCATGAGGGAACCGGGATAAATTCTGAGGACACCATTGGGTGTTGCTATGTAACGGCGGACAATGTAAGTGTTCAGGCTACTCATTTCCATTTGGGTCATCCATTCATCTGTGACGTGGCTGGTAGCCATTACTTCATTTCTGACCGAGAACTGGGAAACAAAGGAAGACATAGCAGGGCTCCTTTAAAACTCACATGAAAAGAGTGTGGGCTATTGGCAGGGATACCCCTCCCCCTACCCCCAGGCAGAGAAGCCAAACCCCTGATTATGTTTTTTTCTTTTAAATCTTTCACAGCAGATAGGTATAACTGAAGTGGATGAACACAAAACCTTATAGAAATATCCTCAGTAGATGTACGATTACTCTGTTGTTCACCCTAACCAGGCTTTCTGAGTTGAGGAAGAAAAAATATCCTATAGTGCCACATCAAAGATCTGCACACAGGGCCCTTTCCCTCCCATCTGTACCGGCTGAATGTCATATTTATCTCAACAGACAGCAGCGAGCGCTTTTACTTCCTTCCCCTGGGGAAAAAAAAAGGGCTGAGAAAGTTTCACTGCTCCCTCCAATTCCACCTTGGAAAGGCGCAGTATATCTGAATCCTGAAACAGATTCATTGCAAGGCCCTTCAGCCCTTCTTAATCCATCAGAAGGCTCATAGCAAACCAGTCTGCCCTGGCTACCTGTCACTCTGGCTCTCCAGCTGAGAGCCCCAGATGCAGAGCTAGACTTTGGCACTTCAACGATTCGGGGCTACATTTCCTCCTGGGCCCGTGAGAGGGACACGAGCGATGGGACTCACACCAGTACTCACTTTGAGCCCTGGGTTAGCAATGAGGCGGGTGTTGTCACTGAGATAGGCTGTGTAATGCTCCACCATGCGCTTTGTCTCTGGCTGGCTGAGGTGCTCGTACGGGGAGGAAAAGCTGCCAGCAGACAGCATGACGGTTGGATTTTCTGAAAGAGAAGCAAACAAAGCAGGCCTGAGAACACGGAGCCTTCTTCGTCTCAGGCCAAACAAAAGCATGGCTCAGGCTTTGCCAATCTGTCTGCCACGGTGGCTTAATGCCTTCCAGAAGGAACAAAAGAGCTTGACACTGAGAGCAAAAGAAAAGGGAAAAAGGCCACATACACTCCCTTCAGGGAGCTTATGGTCCTAAGGGTAAAGCAGCACAGGTATCTGCCCCAATAGATACAAAGGCTGGAAATGGACATTTAGATGTATCTTAGATCAATGTTTATTTATTAGGAATGAGAAGCCAGGTTATGAGATGTTGGATAAGCTATAACACACATAACATTTTTCTCATCTGCCAAATGAGAAAGTAATAGCCCATAGAAAATAATGAAGAGCTATGCTGAGAATGAATGAGGTAATAGTTGTAGAGAAGATGAGTCCATAATGCAAAATCACAGAGAAAAGCAATGTTTCACACACATGTAGAATAGTCCTTATCAGTGAGTGACAGCTATAACCATTCATCAGCCTCTACTTAAGAAGAAGGAAAGATGGAATGCTGGAGTCAAGGCAAAAATTCATTTACGAAAGTTTTGTTCTCACAGATGGTGGCAGCCTAAGTTGACATAAAGAAAAGCTTGAAGAAATATAGTTAGTAAATGTACAACTTAATTATTGCTCCTAACAGGAAAATTACTGTTGCATATTTAACACAAAAATCCTTGCAATGAATAAGAATACAAAACAAAACCAGGATATCTTTAATCTTTGGAATTTTCTACTGTTCAGTTTTTTAAAAAAATGAGTTAGAAAGCACTATCACCTGCCCTATCTCATTTAAAGTTTGGGTTATTTTGTAGCTGCTTTGTTAGTTCTTACATATTATGCTCATCTCCTTGTAGCCTGGTCAGTTTGTGTGCGTGTGTGCATGTATGTGTGCGTGCAGCACAGGGTTGGAGCTCTGAACTTGCTAGGTAGGTAGCTCTACCACTTTGGCCAAGCCCTCAAACCCTTTGTTATTTCTCAGACAGGAGCTCATATTTGTGCTTGGGATTTGTCTCATGCTATGATCCTCCTACTTATGCCTCACACAATGCTAGGATTATAGATGTGTAGCATCATTACTAGTTGTTAGTTGAGATAGAGTCACACAAACTTTTTGCAGTGTCTGGCCTCCAACTACAGTTCCTGTGATTGCTGCTTTTGTGTGAGTGTGTTTATAGGGGGCAGTCCTGGGGCTTTAAGTCTGAACCTGGGTGCAGTCCCTTTGCTTTGTTGATCAAGGCTAGCACTCTACCACTGGAGCTGCAGCTCCCCTTGCAGCTTTTTGGTAGTTGCAGGTAAGAGTCTCATGGACTTTTCTATACTGGCTGGCTTCAAACCATGATCCTCAGATCTCAGTCTCCTGAGTAGCTAGGATTATAGGCATGAATGGTTTGACATTATATCAAAACCATTTGTAGGAATAGCTTGAAGGCTAGAGTATGGAGGACCCATACATCTTCAGAGGGGATTGCTGTTTGATCCCGTCACGTGCTACTATACAAGGTAAGGCAGGGGTGGTGGGGGAAACAGTTTCCAATAAGGAGCCAGGATGCTGTGCAAGCACCACACTGCAACTTCGAAATTCAAATAGTTTGTGACTTCACCCACTTCAGAACTGAATGCTCGGAGTTTCCTCTCCCTCGCATGTATGGAATCCCAGTCAAGGCTGAGCGGTTCAGTCTGCTGCATCCTCAGCTGTCTTCCTCAGCCTCTGCTGGGGCACAGGAGTGGGGTGTGGGTGCCACAGAGGGTGGCTTCCTCCATCAGCGACTTTACCTCCAGGAACCCTGGCCCTAAGAAACGCTACAACACAGTCCATTTCACAGCTGTTCCTTTTAGATTGGTCAATTATGTGCACTGTATAAACAGCAGTCCGTCAGTGAGGACTCTCTTCTCTGTATTCAAAGTTCTTTTAGATTTTGGCCAATGCATGCCTCATGGCTACGTTATTTTTTTCAGGTTTCTCCAGAGGACCTTAATCTAGGACTAGGTGCCTATCTGACATATTTTCTGGTCCTCAGCAGGATCTGAATTATCTAGTCTGTCATGCTCAGAAAATGTTGCTTCCCAAATGGCTATTTCTCATTTGATTCTCATTATGTCCCCATAGGGGATCTTGGAAATTATGATTATATTAATCACAAACAACCCAAGAAAAGAAAAGCAGAGACCAGGATGCCTTGCTGCATGCTGCTGATTCATTGCATAGGTGCTCATGTGTCTTTTCTTATGGAAGCATGTACCAGAAAGTCAAACAGCTTTGGATTCAGTCAGAGAGCCGAGGAGTGAGGAAAATAAAGGCAAATGTTAAGAATAACAGTGATCTCAGAAGGTATATGCCTGGCTCAGTCATGTGGGTTACAGAAGGACCAGAATGAAGAGAAGTGGAGATGCCTTGGGAAGAGGCATTTTTGTAATTTGTTCTACTGATAGAGACTGGTGCTTCAGGGGGCACTTCCGGCTGGTGTAGTAGGATGGATAGAGAACATGGCAGAGAAAGAATCAAGATACAAGACCCAAAGCTTCATTACTAAGAGACAGACATATGAAGTCATACACAAACACACTTATGTACATACATACATACATATTAAACTACCTCAGATGATGCACTCTTAAAAAATTGTTTTTTGGTGTACCAAGAAAGACCATGTTATTCTGCAATATTGTTCTCTCTCTTCTTCCCCCAGGTAGGGATTGGGATTGAATGAAGGTCTTGTACATACTAGGCAAGGCTCTACCACTGAGTTACTACCACTGTCAAAGAGCTGACAAAGATTTAACATGTTGCCTCAAAATCCACAACACCAATGAAGCAAACAACAACAACAACCACCACCACCACCACCAAAAAACCACTTATTTGCAATAGCAAACTAACATCTTAATTGACAAGCCCCATTTCAAGTGCTCAGGAGTTAAGCTCAACCAGGGACTAATAGACTGAATAGAATAGCTATGAAGGTTTATCTAAAGGAAATTGAAAGAAAAATCTGGTCTTGAGCCTCTTTTTCATAAAGGAAACTTGTATCAAACTTGCACCTAAATTTTGAGGACATGATCTCATTTTCTCTAGTCGCAGTATTTCACTTACTGACAGAGAACTTAAATGACTATTGCACACATTAGCATATCAGTAAAGAATGTCTTATGAATGATAAATGACTTCTTTTGCATAAAAGTAAACAACCCCAAAATCCCTAGTCAAAACATACAAAAATGCTTAATCTTAATTTTGTCCAATATTACAGGTTTTCTATAAATTGTTGATGTTCTGAAATGTGTCAAGGAACAGCTCATTTAGTCTGGCTTGGTCTTCTATCTCATATTGAGGAAGCATTTTCTAGAATGGAATTTAAAGGAACTCAAACCGCAGAACTTTCATGTAAAATCTAGAAGAGTAGAGAAATCTTTCTCTGTGGCTCTTCCAACCTGTGTACCCTCTACTGACTTTACTATATGTGGTGACGCTTAGCTATAAACTTTTCTGAACTAAATATTTTCAACATGGAAAAAGGTAATACCTGTTTTACTGAGCCTTGAGTATACAGTAATATACTGATAAGAACCACAAGGGGGTGTGTATGTGTCTGCCCGTCTCTCTTCGAGAGCACTCACAGTTTGTTTGCTTGCTTACTTACTTAATAAAGCTCCTCCAAGTTTTCTTACAAAACAAAACAAAACAAAAGAACCACAAAGGCCTCTTGTGTATCTGGTATATGATAGACCAGAGGTATATGAGTCAAATCTCAGCTTAGTCCACAGACATACAAAAAATGCACAACATCAGAAATCATTAGACAAACACAAACCAAACCACGAGTTTAGTCATCCTGACCCAAGTTAGAATGGCTATTATAAAAAAGCTAAGAAATAGTAGGCACTGGTGAGGATATGGAGAAATTGCACATTAGTGAAATATAGATGATCACAGTCATTATGGAAAACATTATGGAGGTTTCCTAAGAAATTAAAACTAGTAGTATCAAAGGAACTGGCTATCCCATACTTGGATAAAGGAAATAAGCTCAGTCTGTCAAAAAAGACATCTTTACTCTTAAGTCCATTGCAGCACTATTCACAATAGCCAAAAGATGAAAACAACCTAAGTGTCCATCACCTGGTGAATGAATAAAGAAAATGCGAAATTCAGACACAATGAAAATCTATGCGACCATAAAAGAAAGAAATCCTGTTATTTGTGACAACTTGAATGGAATTGGAGATCATTATGTTAAATGAAGTCAGTTAGATACAGAAAGACAAGAATGGCAGGATCTCACTCACTCACAGTGGAGCCTAAAAGAGTTGTCAGAGGCTGAGGAGAGTGTGGTGGTTGGGGAGGAGGGAGAAGGAATGATGGATATTGGGTTCTAAGTTATAGATAGTTATTTAAACATGACACAAGGTAGGTAACACTACATGGTACCTTAATATGTTTAAGTTTTATGTTTTTGTATATCAATAAAAATCAATTTAAAATCTCCAGAAAAAGTAGAATAAAAGAAATGTAACAGGAATACACAACAAGGATTATTAATGGTAGATATTAATCAGAATATATAAAATATATTTATAATATATAATATATAAATATATATATTTATATATTATATATATATATATCATTTTTTTGTTTTTTTTGGGGGGGTCATGGGGCTTGAACTCTGGGCCTGGATGCTGTCCCTCAGCTCTTCAGCTCAAGGATAACACTCTATCAATTGAGCCAAAGCACCACTTCTGGTTTTCTGAGTGGTTAGTTGTAGATAAGAGTCTCATGGCCTTTCCTGCCCCACCTGGCTTTGAACCGCTATCTTTGTATCTCAGCCTCCTGAGTAGCTAGGATTACAGGTGTGAGCCACCACGCCGACTATAAATCACTTTGAGCTTGAATGGTCTAAATAAATGCACCCAGAGATTGTAGCTGAGCCTGGGGAAGTATGCCAGTACTTGAAGTACTCAGGAGGCTGAAGGAGGATTTTGAGTTCAAGGCCAGCTTGGGCTAAATAGTAAAACTGTGTCTCAAAAAACAAGGGTGAGGGAGAAAAATGGAAGAAAACATAAAGATTGTCAGGGTAGATTTTTTTAAAAAGCCCATTAAGACCAAACTATAGGTTCTGAAAAAGCCACTTCAAATGCATATAGATTAAAAATAACTGTATGAAGATAAACCATGCCAATGCTAATCAAAAGAAGTTAGAGGTTGCTGTATTAATTTCAGGCAGAGCTGACTTCAGAGCAAGGAATGCACAAAGGGACAAAAAGGGGGTTCCATCATGATAAATACCACTTTTCTGTATTATTTTGGGAAGATTAATGTCAGGCAGGTGCTTGAACTCAGGGCTTGAGTACTGTCCCTGAGCTCTCTTTGCTCAAGGCTTGTGCTCTACCACTTTGAGCCACAGCTCCACTTCTTGTTAGTGGTTAGAGATAAGAGTCTCACAGCTGCATGGGCTGGCTTCCAAACTTGATCCTCATATCACAACCTCCTGAATAGCTAGGATCACAGGTGGGAGGCACTGGTGCCTGGTGGGAAGAATATTTATCTCTGGTAATCTATATGTCTTCTATCACAGTTCAACTCTGATCCTGAGTGCAAAACACTTGATACATTGCACATGGATTCCTTTTGCTTCTTTGCAATGCTTTAGTTATCCTAACCTCTTTTGCATTTGGGCCTGTGGTAGATACTGTAAGTGTGTGCCACAGATTGCTTTGCATCTCTCTTACTATTTTCCACCCACCCCATATGCTATAGTTGCATATATATATATATATATATATATATATATATATATATATATAGTTGTCACTTGAGCCAACTTTCACTCTCTTTTCACATTGTTTTTGTTATAGGGTCTCACTTTATGATCAACCTGGCCTGGACAGTAATCCTCCTATTTCTGCCTCTTCACATCATTCAAGACCACAGATACACAGCCAGCCTGGGCTTGTCTCAAACTGATCTCCTTATCTCT
The DNA here is from genome assembly GCF_024711535.1 of Dipodomys merriami. Classification (NCBI taxonomy): domain Eukaryota; kingdom Metazoa; phylum Chordata; class Mammalia; order Rodentia; family Heteromyidae; genus Dipodomys; species Dipodomys merriami. The sequence goes on from NW_027206458.1 coordinate 230,490, forward strand.
GCCTCCTGACCAGCCAGAAATGCAGGCTTGAACCACTGTGTCCAGATCCTGCCTGCCTCTACAAACTGTCTTTGGATCCCTCTTTCCTCAGCCCTCGCAGAAAGCTGAGAATTACTGAGAGGCAAGGAAGGGAAAGTCCACTCCTGGGATCCACACGAACTCTGTTGTAGTGGGCATTCAGAGCCCCAACAGGAGCAGGAGTTTTGAAACTTCACCTGAAATCAAAGCTTGCCCTTTTCCCCTATCTGTCCACACTGGTTTACTCTGAGAGCTCCAACAACCGCTTCACATGCTCATTCCCGCCTGCTGCTGTGCGTCAGTAGGCGGTGAGTGGAGGGGACACAATTCCAACGCAGAAGGCTGCGATGCGCACTGCTTTACCTAGGGTTGCCAGTTGCTTGAAGTGGAGGCAGGCACTAGGCTGGCCAAGGAGATCCAGACGGTGGTACAGCAACTTGCTGCTGGGTACAGTGTTGAGGTTCTTCAGCTGTCTGACAGGTATTTCTGGCTGTATTACTACAATACACAGGATAAAGGAAGTGTCTTGTACCTGGAAAAAAAAATCAGTAAAGAATTTCTGACACACAAAATGAAGGTTCCACAGAGACAGGGCCATTACATAGATGGTTTTCTGCTGTTTCTGTGTCTCGTAGCCTCATATGAAAGGTGCTAATTATATACTTGATGAATGAAAGATATCAAGATAATGAATGAAAGATATCAAAATAAGGGGTAGAAGGTATCATCTGGCTTCTTTTCTTGTTGAGGGAACATTAGTCTGTATAACAGAATGAATGAAATGATAGGAAAGGAACACTTCAAAAAATGTGAGCCTAGTCCTTTAAGTTCTTGGAATAAGCTAGAGTATAATAATGTAACATTTATTTCTATTTGGGTTTTGATTATAATTAAAAATGCATAATTGAAAGGCACCAGCAAATCCTAACTATTCAGGAGGCAGAGATCTGAGGATTGTGTTTTGAAGCCAGTCCAGGCAGAAAAGTCTGTGTGACTCTTACTTCCAATTAACCACCACCACAAAAATAAACAACATTTTTAAAAAGCTGGAAGTGGAGCTGCATCTCCAGTGGTAGAGTGCCAGGCTTGAGAGGATTAAAAAAAACAACAACCCCTCCCTCCCCTCCAAAAAACAGCTAATGGACAGCTCCCAGACCCTGAGTTCAAGCCCCAGTATTAGAACAACAACAACACAAAAGGCATAACTGGTTTTGCAGTAAGTGTTCTGAGAGTATTTTTCAAGGAACCTGTTAATCTTCACTTAAGAGAAAAGATCAAAGATCAGCCAATGAAGAATCTACTTTATTCATCCTGTTTGTAACAAACACTTTGTACTTTCCTGGTCAGAGCTGACCAAGTCATTACAAAAACTCAGGGGAAGCACAAATTCTCCTGGCACTCTGATTCAGGCTGTGTTTTCAGTCCAGAGTAGGAAGCCATACTCTAGCTTAAGTTTTAAGCACCTGTGTATGAACAGCAATACTTTCCAATCCACTTATAGAAATGGGTGCCTAAACAAAATTTAGTGAGAAAAATGTTCACTGAAGAATCAAAAAAGTCCCGGGCACTGGTGGCTCATGTCTGTAATCCTAACTCAGGAGGCTGAGATCAGAGGATCATGATTCAAAGCCAGCTTGGGCAGGAATGTCTGTGAGACTCTTATCTCTAATAAGCCACCAGAAAACCAGAAATGGCACTGTGGCTCAAATGGTAGAGTGCTAGCCTTGAGCTGAAGATAGCACCCAGCCCCAGAGTTCATGACTGACAAAAAAAAAAAAAAAAAAAAAATCAAGAAAGTCAGTCACTGACTGCTATGTTATCATCATAGAAGATGTAAATATAACAATGAAAACAGCCTGTAATAGTTTTCTCTGATTGTGTCTGTCATTAAACAGGATATCAATTATATTAGGAAAGAGACATGTAAAAGCTTTATGGTAAATGAAGAGGGTGAGGACAAGCCAAGTCAGAACTAGTGGTCAAGTGCCTTATAAAACATCTCAAGTGATTTACTTAGTGATCAGGAGATTTTTTTTTTTTTTTTGGTCAGTCATGGGGCTTGAACTCTGGGCATGGGCGCTGTCCCTTTGCTCTTCAGCTCAAGGCAAGCACTCTACCGCTTGAGCCACAGCTCCACTTCTGATTTTCTAGTGGTTTATTGGAGATAAGAGTCTCACAGACTTTCCTTCCCTGGCTGGCTTTGAACCATGATCCTCAGATCTCAGTCTCCTGAGTAGCTAGGTTATAGGCATGAGCCACCGGCAACCGGCTAAGGAGATTTTTAATGAATCAGGTTAGAGTTAAGTGTTAGGACTCGTGAGAATGGCTGGAGAATCTTTAAACACAGAAGCAATTTACATCTTCCTGGAATTGCTTTTAAGTCCTGCTAGCAAAGATATTCAATTAGATAAGCCAATTTAATCCTCTCCCTTGATTCCCTGAATTAGAAAGTGGCAGGGTGTTCTGAGGTGGCATTTACCACGCCCCATCTTCTCAACATCTCATAGTCATCATGTAAGGTGTTTTCCTAGGTTGCAGGAAAAATGGGATATATTTTTATAACTGGGTCTATTCTAAAAATAGCAATGTAAGGTATTTCTTTAAAAAGTGTGTTCTTTGCTGAAAACGTTGTTTCTGTGTTGAAAGGAGCTATGAGGTTTTTGGAGGGGCCTCCATGTCTGGGAAGTAGATGTGTTCACTGACTGCACATGAATCCATGGTTTGAAGTGAAGCATGCTTGGGGTAACAGGAAAACATTCTGACGTCTACTAGCCAGTACTTTCCTTTCTCACCACAAACAAGCTATTCCAACCTTCAAAAATGGACTTGGTTTGCACAATGAGAGAACAATCTCATAATATTGCTAACATAATCTCTTATATTTGAATTAATTCAGTGAAAAGATCCATCAGTATTTTCTATGTCTTTGACAGCCTTACAGTTATTTCTCTCAGAGACCTACATTTGGATTACATTAGAAGAATCCGTTTCTTCCTTAGGACAAGATGAGGTATAGCTTTTTTGTTGTTGTTGTTTGTTTTCTGTTAGTCATGAGGCTGAACTCAGAACCTGGGCACTGTTCTGGGACTATTTTGCTCAAGGGTAGTACTTTACCACTTTGAGCCACAGCGCCACTTCCAGTTTTCCGGTGGTTAATCAGAGATAGAGAGTCTCAAAGACTTGTCTGCTTGGGCTGGCTTCGAACAGCAAGCCTTAGATCTCAGCCTCATGGATAGCTAAGATTATACCTATGAGCCACCACAGCCTGGCCAAGATGAGTATTTATTCTCCTTCTTTTTTTTTTTTTTTTTTTTTGTCGGTCGTGGGGCTTGAACTCTGGGCCTGGGCGCTGTCCCTCAGCTCTTCAGCTCAAGGCGAGCGCTCTACCACTTGAGCTACAGCGCCACTTCCGGTTTTCTGGTGGTTTATTGGAGATAGGAGTCTCACAGTCTCTCTCCTGCCCGGGCTGGCTTTGAACCGCGATCCTCAGATCTCAGCCTCCTGAGTAGCTAGGATTACAGGCGTGAGCCACCAGCGCCCGGCTTTATTCTCCTTCTTAACTAAAGAAAACTTAAAGAACTTGTCCTCATTACTGGGTATCTAGCCAGGCTTCTTTTATCTTAATCTCATGACCTATTTAATTTTTTATTTAATAGTGATCTACTCAACAACTTTGGTTCTCTGAAAAGGCTTATACTTCTGCCCAAAATGATTATATCCAACTTACTTAAGGAGAGAGGGCAGAATTTACCACTAAGGAAAAGAAGATATTTCATTCTAAAGAGTTAACATTGGGTTTATTTACTGTACAAAGCAGTGTGTCTTAGATTGTTTCTCTACAGTTCTTTGAGATCCAGTGTCTGAATGATGCTCGTAAGAAAAAGCTGAAATACATGCCATGGCATGGCTAGCATGTCAATCTCTGTGTTGAATATAAATAACACACGTGCTAACCCATTTCTATTTCTTGAAAAATGTCAGGGAGTAATTTACTGCTAATAATGAGGCTTGAATCTTGAATTTAGGGCCTGGGCACTGACCCTTAAGTTTTTTTTTTTTTTTTTTTTTTTACTTGAGGTTAGTAGTGATCTGCTATTTAAGCCACAGCTCCACTTCCAGCTTTTCGGTGGTCAATTCTCCAATTAATTAAGAGTCTCACAGACTTTTCCATTCAGGACGGCTTCAAACTGTGAGCCTCAGATCTCAGCCTCCAGAGTAGCTAGGATTACAGGCATGAGCTACCAGTGCCTACCTTGTCTTCATGTCTTCAAATTTCTTTTTAAAGAACCAATTTCTACAGTCTGAGTTAAAATGTTAAAAAAAAACACCCCAAACCCAAAACCCCAAACCAAAACAACCCAACTGAATATAATATAAAGAAAACTCTTCAATGAAATTTGGTCTATAGCCATTAAAGTCATATAGCCATTAAAGTAACATGTACATGCATGGACCATTCTGTCTGTTCACCTATCTATCTAGTCACCATCTACCCACCCACCCACCCACCTACCTACCTATTTAACCTACCTACCTACCTACCTACCTATGACAGTGTATACATAAAAAATGTCCTGGAAATTGGTTGAAGTCACCATTTATAGAAAACCTGAAGTCAAGGTAAGAAAGAAAGGAATGGCCTTTTTCCTCCCGTATTTATATTCTTTTACATGGCTTGGCATATTTGTCATGAACAATTGCTGGTCTTATAAATATCAAAAGAAAAAAAGTTATACAACATCTATGGAAATGCCTGATTTCCCAATCACTTTAAAAACAGATCAAATTATCTGACCCAGGTCCCCCAGAGCTCCCACAAGAAAACCAGCACTGTATCTGTCATCAGTGAAACCAAAGTGACTTCCTTCCACTCACCATCTTCCAGGCGTAGCTGACATTATAGGCTTCCTTTCCAGTCTCCCTCAGCTTGTTTATGTGCCAAGACAGAGAGGAGTTCACAGGGACTGCGATAATCTGGCTGCCCAGAGGGAGGCTGTGTGGGCAAACACAATTAAATACTTCAGGCAAAAGACAAAATTAAGCACTTAATTAAAGGCAAGGAAGAAGCTGTGAGTCAATGACCACCTCCTGAATTTTCAATAGCAATGAAAGCTCATCACTTTTGAAAGACATCATGTGAGATTTTCAATTTTGTAAAAGCATTATGTCAGCTTGGCATTAGAATCATTCCTGACTCTCTCCCTGCCTCCCCCAATTCTAATTTTTTCCAGAGACCAACTTGTCTCAAACCACCCGGTCATTAATTTTCAACCAATGAGCACAAAGACCCATTTCTCCATAGGTTACCATCTGCCAAAATAATGTATCACAGTTGGAAAGTATCCAATCTGCTTTTACTTTAAGAGAAAATGTTGTATAAGACTCTGCTGTCAATTTGGAATGGACATCACATTGCCAAGCTATTTTTTTGGAGGTGGGGAGGGAGAGGAAGGCAAATGCAATAGAACCAGGCCTCAACTTAACCTTTTAGTTTGCTAATATTTTTCCATTTGGGTAAAATCAGAACACTTGAGATAACATCTACCTTATTTTATAATTAAAGTTAATGTGAACATAGAATTTGATTTACAAAACAGTACTCCCAAATCACAATTCTGAGACCTTATCTGTTATATAAAGTTAACAAGATCTTGATTACTGTTCTTACAGTAAAACTGCTCAGAATATTTGTGGTCTTTTTTTTTTTTTTTGGTCCCAGTAGTGGGATTTGAACTCAAGGCCTGGGTGCTGTCCCTTAATTTTTCCACTTAAAGCTGGAGCTCTACCATTTGAGCCACATATCTACTTTTGCCTTTTTGGTGGTTAATTTGATAAGAGTTCACAGACTTTTCTGCTCAGTCTGGCTTCAAACCACAATCCTCAGATCTCAGTCTCTTGAGTAGCTAAGATTACAGGAGTAAACTACTGGCACATGGCTTTAAGCTACTTTTGATAGCAATAAATATAATTTATACATTTGTCTTATGCTGTGTAGCAACACTTAGCTATGATAGGTCCCATTCTCAGAAGAAAAAAAAATACTATGTCCCTTATCTTTTCCTTACCTTAGGATATTTTGTCGAACCAATTCAAATTTGGGGATATTTTCATAATGTATGATGTCAGTATGAAGCGGGGGTTCTGATAGCAAGTATGGTCTTGTAAGGGATGGATGCATAAGTGTATACCCTGAAATTAGAAAGTAAAATGCATACTGTAAGAAGCAGGTGGCAGGGAATACTAGTGCTAACCAAAATGCCTACCACTGGTTTGAAATGTGGGATTGTCTGGGATAGCTGCCCTGTCCTCATTTTCTCAGTATGTACCTCACTAGTCCAATAAAAGCTGAGCCTGTTTTATGTGTACTTGCAGAAAACCAGTGAAGTATAGAAAGAGGTCTTAAATCATTCCATATCCGTGTCATGAAGGTTATTGTAGTGGTATTTGTTATTTGTTTTTTATATTATTAAATGTTCTACTACACAAATCTTTTTTTTTGGGGGGGGGGGGCTGGTCATGGGGCCTGAACTCTGGGCCTGGGCGCTGTCCCTCAACTCTTCAGCTCAAGGCTAGCGCTCTACCACTTGAGCCACAGCGCCACTTCTGGCTTTTTTCTTTTTGCTTATGTGGTGCTGGGGAATTGAACCCAGGGCCTCAGAGGCATGCAAGGCAAGCACTCTACCACTGAGACACCTTCCAAGCCCCTACTACACAAATCTTAATGAGAGTAAATCTAAAGATTTTTAAAAAATATGACCTAAAGAATTACATTTATGTGTTATTTAATTCTAAGTCTTCCTGACATCATTATGATAACACATTACCACCCCACAGCTCAACAGAGGCAGGCAGTGCATAATTTGTAGATTCACTCAGCTATCTTTGTTTTCCTACCAATGGGATGTCCTAAATCATACTGCTTTTTTTAAAAAAAGTACTTTTTTTATACCACCTTTTCGTTAGGCTGATTAAAAAACAGAAAATTCTTTCCTATGATGAACTTTGAGTAACTTACCTTTGTCATCGATGAGAAAAGTGTAGGAAGCCAAAGAATCTTGGTAATATGTCACGTCTTCAAGAATGTAAGCCAGATTCACGTCCACACCTACAATTCCCAAGAGTAGGTTTCCAAAATAACAGGGCTTACTCACAGTCATGATTAAACCTATGGGTTAAAAACAGAAAGAATCTAAAGGACAGCACTGAAGGCTCTGGAGAGAGACTGGAGATAATCTCTACTGAGTCCTGAAGACCGTCTGCCTTCCTGGTTGTGCTCAGGAGAAAAGTTTTCTGTGTGATCTAGTAAGCAGACAATATAGTAAGAGGGAGAGACAGTCCATTGGCAGTTCTGACTGTAGTTCATTTAAATGAAGAACACTTGCATGTTCTCTGCCACTTTTTATCTACGCCACACCATTCCAGATTAGGACAAAACAGAAGCATTCTATCTTCAAATGGGGAAATCCAGCTGGACTTGAAAAAGCATTGGACAAATACTCTAAAAATATAGGTTCTAGTCCAGCTGAACCTTTTTCGTATTCCATGCATGACACTGCGCATGGTTTCCCTGTGTGTTGATTTACAAGTCTGTTAAAAAAGACGCTAGGTACCTGTGACTCACGCCTATAATCTTAGCTACTCAGGAAGTTAAGATCTGAGGATCATGGTTTGAAGCCAGCCTGGGCAGGAAGGTCTATGAGACCCTCTATCTCCAATTAACCACTAAAAAGCCAGATCAGAGCTGTGGGTCAAGGGGTAGAGCATTAGCCTTGAGAAAAAAAAAGCTCAGGCCCTGAATTTAAGCCTCAGGACTGGCACAAAATAAAATAAAATAAAATAAAGACACAGTGGCAAATGTCTTACTGAGTGCTTGGTTAAAAGAGATAGCAAATACAGGAATTCTTCAAGGGTATAGCTATTGGGTTAGAGTTGTAGCTCAGTGGTTTGAGTGCCAGTCTAGGAAGGCAGAGAATTCAAGTTCAAATTCAAGTACCATTAAAAAAAAGATATTGATATTATAGTTCTTTCAAAAAGTGGGAAAAGAGAGGGGAGAAAAAAAAGAACCTTAGAAAGGTATAGAATCTGACCATACAAAATTTTGAGAAACTAGAGGAGCAATGGAGTTTCCAAAGGAATGTATTTTCAGTTACTTAGGCCAGGAGTCCACACTTGCTTGTAAAGGACCAGTAAACACTCAGTAAGCATTTCAGGCTTTGTTGGCCATCCAGCCTTAGGTGCACACCACCTACACCACCTACAGCACGCACACACACACACACACCCTGAGCACTTACCTACAGCACACACACACACACACACACACACACACACACACACACACACCCTGAGCACTTACCTACAGCACACACACACACACACACACACACACACACACACACACACACACACACACACACACACACACACACACACACACACACACACACACACACACACACACACACACACACCCTGAGCACTTGAAAAATGTGCAGGAAGACATGGTGTCCAGCAGGGGAAAACACAACTCTGAGCCTCTGCTCCTGGGCGCTTTTCTTGGTGCCCCTAGAGAGCTGAGAAAGTTGTACAACCTTAATGATCCGGGCCTTTTGTGTGTTTGATGTTGAGCTGAGACAAAGCCAATTCTGCAGTCCCTAACAATGTTACTATCCTATGGCTTTTAAGCAAAACTCTAAACACCAAGATGGAGCTCTCCCCTCCATCTTGCTCTGGTACTTTTCTGTACTTGGTGACAGGTACCAACTTTAGTTACATGTTAGAAAATCCTTCTTCTCCAACACCCAGGAAAGGGAGCTGAACACTCTAAAGACATCGACAAAGCATGGGCTTCCACAGAATCATACATGATGTCCACTCCAGGTGTTACTCAGTTGCTGTGGTCACAAGGACCAAGCAAATACACCATCTAACAGGAGGCAGTGGACATGACAATGAAAACAGTTAGGAAAAGTCATGCAAGAGTTATATTTCTTCTCATTCAAAAGCAGTTCACTTTTACAATACTTTCTTGCTATTTGTTTTAAAACAGTTGAAAACAATAGATATTTAAGAAAGTCTTAAGTACGTATTTTGCAGAATTTTGCTCAATATGAGTTCTAAAGAGGCAGAGATATCTCTGTAAAGGCCAGCATGGAGACAGAGGTCCTAAAACACATACCACAATTCCCTGGACTTTAGTCTGAGATTAAAGCTATTTGTACAGTTCAGCAATGCAGAACAGAGAGACTCCATGACTGAGATACATGATCACTGCACATTTCTTTTTCTATTGGATATGTAACAATGCCTTAAAAAAGAACCCAATCTCACTTTTCAATGATCAATTTGTACAGAACACTCTTGATACCAAGGTGACAAAATATGGTAATTCTAGCCACATAGACAAAATCTTCAAACCATCTCTCTACCTTAACTGAAAGTACATTGAGTTGGTTTTGTAAAAGAAATGTTTTTATTTATTTATTTATTTTTGGGTCCGGTCATGGGGCCTGAACTCTGGGCCTGGGCGCTGTCCCTCAGCTCTTCAGCTCAAGGCTAGCACTCTACCACTTGAGCCACAGTGCCACTTCTGACTTTTTTCTTTTTGCTTATGTGGTGCTGAGGAATTGAACCCAGGGCCTTGAGCATGCAAGGCAAGCGCTCTACCACTAAGCCACCTTCCCAGCCCCTGTAAAAGAAATGTTATGTTCAGTTACTGTTAATGTGGGGTGGTTTCAAAATAGAGCCATGTGAGTATAAGTTTCCTTATCCTGAAGTTCTGTATCACTCAATAATAAGTCTAGGGATGGAAAACTCAAGATAAAAATATATAATCAAGGGGTATTCAAGATCTGCAAACCAATGACTGGAGCCCACTGTACAAGATTCACAAAATAGAATCAGTCATCACCTGTTGACTAAAGCTTCATACAGATGTAGTTTAAAGCACTCAGGGTGGTTCTCTGGGTTGTAGAAGTAAAATCGAGAAGAGTTCCATCCTTCCAAATACTACTGGAAACAGAACTAGCCTGCTCAGTCCTCCTGAGTTTCTACAGGACTAGCTTTTTATTATCTGTCTGTTCCTTTACCACAGTGTTAGCAGGATTTCATGATCTTTCTCTTATCATACAAAATCTTGGTGAAGGGGGTGTGTGCCTTCCCCATCACTGACTGGTACAATGTTTGACTGGAACCTTGGTAGTATTGGCAAATGCATAAAAAGTCACATGCATTGAAGATGTGATATTGTTAGTATAAAGGAAATACAGAAAGGGTAAGTTTCTATACTATACATATCTGTGGACCCTGTCAGAAAGGTAAGGAGTAATAGAAATGAAAGAGTAATAGCAGTTATTATGTTTCTTGTTCTTTTTTTGGGTAGTACTAAAGTTTGAACTTAGGCTTTGTGCTTGCTAGGCAGGTGCAACTGATTGCCTTAGTCTCTAATCCTATTTCTTCTTTTAAAAAGAATGTTTACCTCTTCCTAAAAAACATGTTCTCCATAGGCTTGTTAATTTTTTCTTTTTCTTTGGAACTCAGGGCTTCATGCCTGTTAGGCAATTGCTCTTTGTCAAGCCCTCCTCTTAGGCTTGGTAATTATTGTGAGTGAAATTTCTTTGAATATCCTTACTTTTGAGAGTTCCTAGGTAACGGACCATAAAAATAAGATTTCAGATACTGATGACATACATCTGACTAGTAATCAGCTGCCTCTTTGACCTTCAGTGTTAAGTATGTAAGGAAAAGAATATATAAGGATATAAAAATTTTTTTTAAATATATTTTTACTAAGAATGTAATGTGGGCCAGGCAAATTTCTAGATAGTCACATATGTTTTTACATTTAATTTTCATAATTGCTTTAAGGGATATACATACATATTTTTTTTTCTCTCTTTCTTTCTCTCCCTCTCTATCGCTGGTCCTTCCTAGGGCTTCAACTCAGGGTTTGGGCACTGTCCCTAAGCTATTTTACTCAAGGCTGGTGCTCTTCTACAACTTGAGCCATAGCTCCAATTCCAGCTTTTTTTTTTTTAGGGAGGTTGTAAGGGTATGGGTTAATTAGAGATAAGAGTCTCATAGACTTTCCTGCCTGGGATGGCTGGCCTCAAATAGCAATCCGAAAATGTTAGCCTTCTGAGTAGCTAGGATTATAGGCATGAACCACCAGTGCCCAGCTCTTTCAATTTTTTTTTCTGGGGGTGGGGAGGGGAGGAGTTGGTCATGGCTAGCGCTCTATCACTTTGAGCCACAGTACCACTTGTGGTTTTCTGATGGTTAATTGGAGAAAAGAGTTTCACAGAGTTCCCTACCCAGACTGGCTTTGACCTGTGATCCTCAGATCTCAGCCTCGTGAGTAGCTAGGATTACAGGTGTGAGCCGCCGGTGCCTTCTTTCACTTTTTTTGTTTTTTTTCAGTTGGTTGTAGGGCCTGAACTTTGGGTCTGGGCGCTGTCCCTCAGCTCTTCAGCTCAAGACTAGCGCTCTACCACTTGAGCCACAGAGTCACTTCTGGCTTTTTCTGCTTATGTGGTGCTGAGGAATCAAACCCAGGACCTCATGCATATGAAGCAAGCACTCTACCACTGAGCCACCTTCCCAGCCCCTTCTTTCACATTTTTTTTAAGCCATGAGAATGATAGAATTATGATGATGATAGTAAAAAGCTATTAAATAAGAACAGTAATTATTGGATGGCCTGCTGGTTACTGGTAAATGGTTATCTATCTCTAAATTAATATTAAAATTTTTAAAGAAATATTACCTCATTTAGCAGAGGACCAAATGGGGAATTAACAAGATTAAATAAGCCATCCAGGACAATAATTTAAGAGGAAAAATGGAATTTGAGAGTTCATCTGATGACAAACCAATTTGAGTATGGCCTGCATTTTAGGCTAAACCAGAAGCACCTCTGATCTTCATTTATGACTTGAGATACAAAGCTACCCTATTTAGTTATTTAGATTATTTATTAGCTAAATTAGCTTAGTTATTCATTTAGCTATTTAGTTCCAATTGGCTAAATCTGGAAACTGGAACATCTTTATGAAGCTCATTAGAAAATACATCATTTGGTCTACTGAGGCTGGGGCAATAGGATAAAACAGGATAGGGATTTCTGCTGCTGAATACAGTGTACAGGTGAGATGGCAGTGGCTCTATAACCCTATGCTCTAGAACAAGTAGTGTCTGTTTCTATCTGTTGATTCCCCACGCCCCCTTTGTATAAAATTTCTCCAAACTTACCATCTCCCATCTCATCAGAGAAGGGGAGGCTAAAGACAGCCTCATCAATCATCCGGTTGGGAAGGTTTGTATAGAACCTGCCGACTGTGGTCTCCAGGTTGCTCAGCTGGTTCAGCACCATCATGCTGCCCTTAATCACGGGCAAGGTTGTCCGGTCTGGCACACCGTACTTCCCAGAGTTTTGTTCAGCCAAGTCCCTCAGAAAAGCTAGCTCTTTCAGACCAGTCACTCCATCTAGAATCAAAGTCAAGGGGAAAACATGAAAGGCAAAGTGGTTATATCCATGTAGCATCTTAACATTTATTTTTATTATGGACAAGGTTAAGGTCTTGCTATGCCCTAGAGGTCTTTACAGGAACAATATGGACTCATATACCAGTTTCTAGAGAAGATGACAAGTCGGAGACACAGTCTTTCTTTATCTACTCAAGAGGGCAGGGGAATGCTTCAAAAGGCAAGAGGAATGGCAGTTAGTTGGGCGTGGGTGACTCATGCCTGTAATCCTAGCTACTCAGGAAGCTGAGATCTGAGATCACAGTTCAAACCCAGCCTGGGCAAGAAAGTCTACAAGACTCTTATTTCCAATTGAGCCAGAAGCAGAGCTGTGGCTCAAGCAGCAGAGCACGAACCTTGAGCGAAAAAAGCTCAGGAACTCCACAGAGGCTCTGAGTTCAAGCCCAAATATGGGCATGTACATGTGCACATCTACACATATATACAGCAGTGGAAATGAAAAACAAAGAGTAAAGGTAGACTCATTTATAAGGATATATTTGCCCCAAAATGTTTAATTACAAGATTTAAATTCCTTTGCTGCATTTAATATTTGAAAGCCAAACTAATGGTTTAAAAAGCCTGCATTTAATTTAAAGGAGATGTAATTTTAAGTTTTAAAGGATAAAACTTGATCATTTCATTCCTTACTTTTTCACTTATAAAACCACTTGCCAAAAATCTCATGAAACTAAATGAAAGAATTATAGATTGCATTTAGTGATGTCTCTAAACCCTGTTCATTTTAATTATAAATGCTTTCATGCTTGATACAGTTAAGATAATACTGGATTTGATTTATTTAATGTATACTTTTTACATTAGAGGGTTTTGCAAACTTTGTACAAGATTTAAGCATAGTGGGATGTATTGTTCTCCAGCATCTGTAATCTATAGTGCAATATAAATTTAATAAACTTTTTTTTAAAGCCTGCTATTGTTGGCACATAGTCAAAAGGATTAGTAACTGGTCGCATATGGGTACCACTGTAAACAAATTCAGATGATTTCAGTCATCACCGAGAGTCTACCCTGCTTTTATTTCATATTCTTGAGGATTTTTACTTCAATTCTTTAGGATTTTAATAGCAAACCATTGCTTAAAAAACAAAAACCTGATGTAGCTGGGCACCATTGGCTTATACCTCTAATCCTAACTAGTCTGAGGACTGGCTGAGATCTGAGGATTACAGATCAAAGCCAACCCGGGCAAACAAACCTGGAGATTCTTATCTCCAATTAACCACCAAAAAAAGCTAGAAGTGGAGCTATGGCTCAAGTGGTAGAGCACTAGTGTTGATTTAAAAAGCTAAGGGATTGTACCCTGGCCCTGAGTTAAAGCCTTAGAACTAGCACCAAAACAAAACAAAACAAAAATCCAAACAACAACAACAACAAAAAACCCACCAGATTGAGGCTTTCATGGTTTAGCTACCATTTGGAGTGCATATATTTCTAGCATCAAGAAGTCTATCTAGCAGTAGTAGCAGGACCTAACTGATAAACTTTCTTTTACTCCTCTCCTGCAATATTACAGAAAAGCAAGAAAAAAAATACTTGGGCTAGATTAAGTCAGAATCAAATTAGTCTTCCCTTTGCTTGCATGCAGCTAAGACATGGAGGTTAAGAGGTCTACTGCAGAATAAAACACAACACAAAAGACATGACTCATCTATGACCTGATACACACGAGAAGCTTATGGAGGCAAAATAATATAGGGTGACAACTCAGGCAATAAAAACATTTCCCTTCTTCTGTATGTCTTGGCACTCTCAAAATATAAGAAACAAGACTCGCTTTTGGACAAAATAGAGCAGTGAGTGGGTGGAAGGTTATCAAGTCTTGAGTATTGCTCACTGTAGCATGAATTGTTAAGGAAGGGGTGGCATTAGGGTCAGTATCATGGTAAATTTGCTGGGTTGTCTACCACCATGCTAGAAGCCACACTGCTCAGATTCCTCCTTGCTGTGTGCTTCAAGTTAAAGATGCCAAATGTCAAGTATTGCAAGGCTTGGGAAATGAAGCAAGGGATAGGGAGAGACAGACACAGAGGCTCCAGAATGTTCCAGCTTGTCCCACTGTTGTTTGATCTAAGTGAAATTCTATTTCTCAACCACTGGCTTGCTCATCAACAGCAAGCTTGCTCTAGATATTTTATTCAGAACACATATAGGACCAGCAGCCATGAAAAGCCAATAGCCCTTCAGAGCCTTCCACAAAGGCCTCCTACATGGTCTTTCAACATCAGCACTTACAGGTTTCTCTGTAATCTCCAAGTTATCAACTCTTCTTTCTGGATCTTCCCTTTTCTAATCTTCCTCCACTTTCCACTGAACTGGGCCTCCAACCCTTTCTTGTGTTCATTTGTGAGCTAGTGTCTCACTTCCTGCCCAGGCTTGAAGCTGGACCCATGATCCTCCTATAGTATACAGTTAGGAAGTCAGGAATATACCATGTTACCCAGCTTCTTCTATTGAGAAGAGATCCTATGATCTCTTCTTTCCTGGGATGGCCTGGAACCATGATACCTGCCTCCAACCCCTGCCATCTGCTTTCCATGTAGCTAAGATGATAGGAACAATTATTGGTTAGAAAGGAATCGACTTTTTTACTTGAGCTGACCTCAAATGGCAATACTCTCAATCTTAGCTATCCATATAGCCTAGGATTACAGGCATGAGTAGTCACTGTGACTGGCAATAAATTCTTTCTTCTCAAATTCTCACAGTAGTTAAACCCTGATAGAGCCGGTAAAGGAATGTGTCTGCTTTGGCAAATGGCACTGAGCCATTCTTTTACTTTTGGTTGGTTGTGAACTTTTTTTTTGTCGGGCTTGAACTCTGGGCCTGGGCACTGTCCCTCAGCTCTTTAGCTCAAGGCGAGTGCTCTACCACTGAGCCACAATGCCACTTCTGGTTTTCTGGTGGTTTACTAGAGATAAGAGTCTCACAGACTTTCCTGCCCAGGCTGGCTTTGAACGTGATCCTCAGATCTCAGCTTCCTGAGTAGCTAAGATTATAGGTGTGAGCCACCAGCGCCCAGCTCAGCACTGAGCCATTCTGAGAGGGAAAGAAAGGAAAGAGAGGAAATTGGCAGTGCAGATATGTTTAGTGAAAAAGAGAAAAAGATGAACTAACCAGAAGTTGTGTGTGTGTGTGTGTGTGTGTGTGTGTGTGTGTGTGTGTGTGTGTCTGTGTGTGTCTGTGTGTGTCTGTGTCTCAGTCCTGGGGCTTGAACTCAGGGCCTAGGCCCTGTCCCTGATCGTTTGTGCTCAAAAGCCACTTCTAGCTTTTTGGTGGTTAATTGGAGATGAGAGTCTCACATACTTTCCTGGCTGTGCTGGCTTTGAACTATGATCCTCAGATGTCAGCCTCCTGAGTTGCTAGGATTATAGGCATGAACCACTGGCACCCAGTATAACTAGAGTTTTTAAGGTGTGGAATTATCAGGACTCTGGAAATGTGGGAGGGTTTAGCACCATGATGGATGGGTGAAGCAAGGAGGCTTTATATCTGTCACACACAAGAGCTGATCTTTGGTCTTCTCACTCCTCTACTGCATTTAATTCATTTGCCTCATCCATCAAGCCTTCCTCACTGGTTAGTGAGGAAGACAAGGACGCTCTTGTACGTGCTTCACATTGCAGGTACTCATGGGATTTTACATTCCTACTTTCTTTCCTGTCATGAGTAAAAGATGTTAAACCATGGGAAAAGAAGATAATCACATATGACCCTCAGAATATGTGCCCAGGCACAAAGAGTGCATTTCCCTCCCCCCTCCCCCCCCTCCCCCCCCCCCGCATTCCAGCTGTGCTCTGTCCCCATGCTGAGGGCTCAGAGTACTTTCCTGTGAAGCTCACATTCCTGGACCAAGTGGATGCACAGGGAAGAGAGGGCACTACGTGAGTATCCCACTGCAGTACAGGGAAAGGAGGCAGGGCAGGCTGGGGTGCAGTGGTAAATGAGCACTCTAGCTAAACTTTCTGTGACAAGAAACTACAATATCTTCCACTACTCCTTTTAGGCTTTGTGAACCCATTTGCCAGGTTCTGGCATATCACATCATATTTTGTTTATTTGTGTTGATAACATTCCTATGTAGCAGATTTTATGATTTTTATTTCCTAGGTAAAATTGAAGCTAAAAGTCAGTGTGATATTGCATGCCTATAATCCCAGCACTTGGGAAGCTGATGTAGGAGGATCATGAATTTGAGGCTAGTCTGGGTGACATAAGTTCTAGTAGGGTAGCCTGAACTACATGCTAAGAACCTGTCTCAAAAAGGAAAGATAAAATGAGAGAGACAGACACAGAGAGGCAGAGAGAAAGATGGAGGGAGGGAAGGAGGGAGGGAGGGAGGGAGAGAGGGAGGGAGGGAGGCTTAAGTAACTTGCCTGGCAGTAGTAAATGCACACTACAAGTACAGAGGATGGACCAACAGAGCCTGGCCTCCTTCAGATGTGGTTTTAAGAAACAGAAGAATCATTTTTATGAAAACATAGATGTGTGGACCCCTTCATAGGGTCTGAAAAAGAAATTTGAGGACAGTGCCTAGGAATTTGCATTTCAGCAGCATTCCCTCAGTAACTCTTAACCTATTAAAATGAAACCACTGTCCCTAAAGCCACATGGTTCTGCATGGAAATTTGGAAGTGTGGAGAGAAACCAAAGACTGTAGGATCAAGACTTGGCCTCTGAACCACGGATGTTGGCTGTCTTGATCAGTGAGAGGCCTAAGGAAGAAGATGGTGAGGAAGACAAACCATGCATGAGCAAAAAGGGAAACAGGACATAGCTCACAGGTGCAGACACTAGAAGATAGTGGGGGGAAAATGGGGTATCTCCTCAAATTTGGCAATTTGCTAAATCCTTTCAACACACTAATAGTAAGCAACCACACAATCGTTTTATCAAAAACCTAACAAGCATCAAGTGCTGGTCCAAATATTTTAAGGATGATCTTGCAAAGCATAGGGTTTTGTTTTCTTCTTTTTTACAAAATGTTTCCCTGTTTTTTGAGACAGGTTCTTAAAAGAGCACAGGCTGGCCTCAAACTTGCTACCCCTTTACCTCAGGTTTTTCCATGCTTCCCCAGTGGGCACTGCCACACTCAGCAAAGTCAGTCACTTTTATCTGCATTTGAATGCAGATGGTGTTGATGCTGTGGGACAACATGGTGACAGAAAACAAGCACTTGCCTTCTGCCCCTGAAATCCACAAGGGGAGAAACTTAGCCCTTTAGTGTGAGAATCTCAGATAACCTTGAATAACAAGGAAACTGGGGGTTGTGGGGACAGACAGCCATACAAAATCCTCTGGAGGATATAGAAATGGAGATTTAGGAAAAATGAGAGATGCAGAATGGAGCGTGCTGACCTGCTTTAATACCAGCATTAGGTAGAGAAGGAGCTGTAAGAATGCTGTCATTGAGTCTCTCTCTCTCTCTCTCTCTCTCTCTCTCTCTCTCTCTCTCTCTCTGCAGCATCTGTTTAGAGAGAACTTTCATCTGAAAGAAAAATCTGGAAACACTGCCTACCGTTCATGAGGGCATAGGTGAGAATCATTACGGAGTTGTTCAGAAAGCTATTTTCTTCATTGATGACACGAAGAGTTGCCTTTTTATCTTCTTCAGAAGAGTCCTTTGATGTAATCCCAGCTGACAGGTAAATGATGACCATGTCTGTATCTAAACAAAAAACATACAAATTGAGGTTATACTTGGATTCTGGCTGGAGGCAGCTGTGTAGTTTCTTTTGGGTTCCCTTGGATCCCCCTCCCCCACCACCATGACCCTGTGAGCACAAGGGTCCTTCCTGTCCACATGATTTGTTGTCTTTCATCTTCCTGCCTCTGCCTCTCTGGCATCCTGCCCTATCTGGACCACTAGGCCTCAACCCAGGTAGGGATGCTACGAGTGCATATACTATATAAAGGAATATGATTTCCTTCAAGCTCTCATGGCTGTATGAAATAATGCTAGACCCTTTTGGATTTCCTCCCTCGCCTTCTGAGATAGAAGATTCAGAGGATGAATTGCCTTTCATCAGTGACTCAAGGCCATCAGCACAAGCCACACTTTTAGGGGTGGGTGGAAGACTTGAGAATGGAGATTCTTCCATTGGCTCTTCAGATATGTAAGGTTATTTTCCCTACACAATGTACAGGTACATTTTTATTCTGAACATGCATCAATGCGGTAGAAATTGCAAAAACATGGACATGGGAGCCTGTGCTCAAAATTCAGCTCTGTAATTTCCATACAGTGTGGGGCATTTAGACACCTCTCTACATGTCTATTTTCTTGTCCATAAAATGGTATAATGATAAGGTAGACCTCCCAGGGTTAGGTGTGAGGTCTGGCTGGGTCATTTACAAGCAAGAGGATTCTAGCATGAGAGAATTAAAAGAGAAAGAAACTTCACTAACTGCAACTCCCTCCAACCTACCCCACTCACACACCTACTATTACTCTGCAGAAATCTATGATTTGAGATTAAAATTCTCCAAATCAGGGTAATAAGCAGAGAAATGGAGGCAATTTTAGCTCAGGAGAATAACTTCTGTCCAGAGGACTGACTCAAAAGGGGCAGACAAACTTCCTCCTGCCGCAGATAACGAGTGGAGGCCGGACAGCCACTTTACTAAAGCAGGGAAGGAAGAGAACTGGACTTTTACCTTTCTTTCTAATCTGAGGTTCTCAGAGTCCACAGATATTTTTAGGACATCCTGCATGGAAGCTTATCCTTTTATGGAAAAGTAAACATTTGTGTGTTATTTCCACAGGTTCCTATGGCAGTCATCTGACTAAGGTTTCTTCACAGTGAGCATGGCGAGCACTCTATGAAGCCCTCTTCCTGCTCTACCCATCCTTGGGTCCCTGCTTCCCTCTGAGCATGGGCTGGACTCAGTGACAGCTTAGAGAACACACTATATCCAAGAGGGTGAGGTGTAGAGCCCAAGGTTAGGTGACAAAGAAAGTTATAAGAAGACACCAGCTTCTGCTATGGTGCTGTCTCACTCTGCGATCCGTCCTAAGAATAAGTGAGCAACAAGGCCCTCAGATTTGACCATCCTGCAGGCAGTGAGTGACTTTGGAAGCTTATTCTTTTCCAACTGAACTCTGACATGATGGTAACAGTTATTAAACTAGGCAGTCATATTAAAGACCTTGAACCAGAGGCACCCAGTGATGGCATGCCTAGATTCCTGTCATACAGACCATCAAACAATAAAAGTTTATAGTTTAAGTCATTTAGTACTGGGGTAATTTGTTACACAGCCAATCATAACAACTAGAGTTGCCCTTAAAGTTATCCCACCAATGAAGACACAAGGCTAGAATTTCCTTGGGCTTACAAATTTCTACTTTAGATTCTGAAGTATTCCTTATTATGTAGAATTGTATAATTAAGGTTAATATTCTCAGGTCTAGACAATTGAACTAAGTTAAAAATTTGACTGAAAGATTGGATTTAAAGTTCCCTTATTTATTACTAGCATGGGATATAGAAGCAAGGCTTAAACTCAATTTTTTTATGGGAGGAGGGCTGGTATCAGGGTTTGAAATCAGGGCCTTAGCTGGGTATTGGTGGTAGTTCATGCCTATAATCCTAGTTACTAAAGAGTCTGAGATTTGAGGATCATAATTTAAAGCCAGTCCCAGCAGGAAAGTCTGTGAGACTCTTATCTCCAATTAACCACCAGAAAATCCAAAGTGGTGCTATGGCTCAAAGTGGTAGAGGACTAGGCTTGAGCAAAAGAGCGCAGGGATAATGCTAGGCCCTGAATTCAAGCCTCAGGACCAGCCAAAACAACCATCCAAACAAAAAGAAATCAGGGTCTTGAGTTTGTTTGGCTTATGTTGGGCTTGCACTATACTACTTGAACCACACTGCCATGGACTTTGGCTTTGAACTTTGACCCTCCAGGTTTCAACTTCCTGAGTAACTAGGTTTACAGGTGTGAGCCACCACAGCCAGCTTTCAGGGATATTTTTCACGACAGAATAGGCTGTTACTCAAAGCTACTTTTAGGACACAGGGATATAATTAGAGAACGAGAAGCCTGTGGCCCTCAGGGCCCTCTAGCACTCAAGTACATTTTCTTTCCATCCAAAAATAATAAGACACAGCCTCACTAGCTCTGCCCAGACGCAGACTCCATTATTACTTAATCGTCAAGCAAAACAGAGTTATTTTTCCATTCACAATAATCAATTCCATCAAATCCAATCTGCTTTTTATTATCTTACTTATCAGAATATTCTCCTCCTTGTCACTCAAATCCTTCTAACTAGTAATGTTAAGGATGATTATAGGGATTTGGGGAAATGACATAGCATGGGATTTGGGGAAATGACATAGCACGGAACCAGAAGAAAATACAACAGACTACTGGGGGAGGGAAGGTTGCTAAGTCACAAGCATGTCTTGGAGTCAATATAGCAGGGAGAAAGCAATTAAAATTTGAGCCTAGCCTGTGTAACAGCCCTCAATATAACCAGCTTACTCCTTCTGCTATAAAATGATCCTTCAGCCACCCCTACCCCTACTCTCCCCCCCCCCCAAAAAAAACTCAGAAGAAAAAAACCTAAAAGTGTAAATAATATCATTTTGGACCTACCACAGCATTAAGAAAGAGCTTCCATTGCAATGATGTAAGGAGTGATAACATTCAAGATGCAGTGCACTCATAAACTGCTGTGTTGAACTGAAATCCTTTTGTATAACTACTTAAAGGTAATTTTTAAAAGTGAAAAAATAAATAAAAGAGAATGCACATACACAAACAAAGAGTTTGCACTGCATAAGATTTTTAGATGTTCTCCTTGGTACAAATCAGATTATGCAGAACTACAATAATTTATGGCATGTAGCTTCTGTTTTTCTGGCCACTACTGTGGGTAGATGCTTCACAATTATGAGCAGACCAATCCTTACAACAATCCCATAGGACAAGTATTACTCATTAAAGTACCTTTATCCCCAGGTGCCTTAAGGATGCACCAGACCAACAGTAGGATTCTACCTGACTGTCCATGGAGTGAACACAAGTAGTGATGCACAGTGTGAACTAGAAAAAAATATATATTCATTCATCCCCACTTGGCCCTTGCTGAGCCTACTGGTAGCCTTTAGTCATCATGGGGCTTGAGTAAAAAGCCTGGGAAATACACCCTACCTTGACTGGAGCAAGAAGTCTTAGAGGAAATAGAATAATAGTTTACAGCTAATGTTACCAAAAACTCATGATGGAAACTGGGTCTAGTTATTAACTGCCAGCTTACAGATGAGACCTGAAGAAGTCAAATAATTGCTGAAGATAACAAGATTAGAAAGTTTCAGAGTAGAATATTGGTTGAGATTCAAAAGCCACATTCTTAAGCACTAAGGTTCTAATGCTTGAAAACAGTCTAAAACTTCTCCTAAAAGAAGAGGACAATGCAAATCCTGGAATCATTTCTTTATATAAACAAATTTGGCTTCCTTTTTTTCTTTGAACTGTCACTACAAGCTATAAACTGGAGGATGGTGAGCTAAAACTTAAAAACATCTTACTTCGCCTAAAAAAAAGAGGCTTCTCTCGAATATTTTAGAACCTGTGCCATTAAAAATTGTCAAAGTCTTTGATGGTTGGTCATTTTGCCATGTTTTTGCTTGCCAACATAAACAAAACAAATACCAAACACCTCAGAGGAGATATGTCTCCTATCAGTCCAAGTTCCTGCTTCTATGAGTTACAGGAAAGTATGAGAAAAGAGGTTTAATAAGGCCTCTGTTCATAGTTTTAAAGCTATAATAAATGCCAACACTTGGACATCAATTGAATTTCCATTAAAAAGTCCAGATTTCTGGCTTGAGCCAGAAGATGAAGCAACCCTGGGCAGGCACTCTTGTGATGGAAGAGCAGTGGCCCTGTGGTGGAATGCACACCCTTCTAGCTAACTATGCTCTTAAAATGGTCCTCCTGATTGAATCTCCACTTGCTTGACCCACATTCACTGTCCAACTACCATAGGCATCTGGGTTTTCAAGTGTTAATCTAACATTTCTTTCCATTCTTTAAATTGTACAATAATCAAACTCAGTACTAATGATGGTTCAAAACGGAAGTATCAAATAGAAAGAACACTTTCAGTGACTGACATTGACAAATTGAGTCAATTTGCCACCAATCCTATGGGTCCAGCAATTGAACTGAATTGTAGGCAGGTAATACCCTCACCAGGTAATACTGGTTCATGTATAGCTGGTACTTGACAATACCAGCAGGGAAAACGTAAGATGGTTCACTGGATCCATAAGCTATGCATTGTATTGTTTGCTTGGGCATGCACTATACGTTGTATAGTTCCTTCGAACCAATGGAATATAGCAATGGTGATGGGTTTTCACTCCATTGTGCCATGTATTGGCAGAGAAGGACAAATTATGTTCCCCAAGTCTGATACACTACATACAAGACACACTACATACAAGACACACTACATACAAGACACACTACATACAAGACAAAAGGTACAGAAATGAAAAACAGAGACAAAAGGGGAAAAACAGAAGAAATTAAAGAAAAACACACACACACAAAACCTCCTCTGCTTTGAGAAGTGTAAGGAAAAGCACAGAAATGGCAGGAGAAAGGGTGAACTAATTCAGCAGCAATACTCACTACACACTATGTGGCAAATTAACTATATAATTTGTCGAGGGAGGAGCTGGGAGGGAAAAGTAGGAGAAAACGAGGGAAGAGGGGACACTGTTCAACAAGAAATGTACTTAATACTTGACTTATATAACTGCAACCCCTCTGTACATTACCTTTACAAAAAAAAAACCCAACATTGCAATATAGCTTGTTTCATTCACTCAAAGAGAAACACACACACACACACACACACACACACACACACACACACACACACACACACACACACACACACTAAAACACAACACAGAATGTGCCCTATTAACGTTTATCATTGGAAAATAAATTAAAAAATAAATGTCCCACTAAATTGACTTTGAATTAATCACAAGAGAAAATACCTTGATAAGATTTTAAAAAAATTAAAAGGACTGGTCTGGTCTAATCAGAATCAGATGAGTATATTAAAAGAAAGCCCCAGTCTTTCCTGAAGCCAGGGACTTGAACAGAAGACATGTGCCCCTACTGAGCTCAAGGAAGCAAACAAACATGAGGTTTATAGTTGCCAGGAAACAGACCCTGCCAGTGAGCAGGTGAGCTCAGACAAGGACTGGGAGCCTCAGTTCCATAGCCTTGTCTGACTGTGAGTTTCCAGCCTTGTAAAGCTCTAGACAGGAGACTCAGGTAACCTGTAGTGACCCAGAAAAGCTGGGAGATAATAAATGTATGTTATTTCAATCCCATAGGCTATCTATTATTAATTACCATAATAATAGTGACTTCTGTCACTTAGAGTGCTTATCACGTCAGACACTATGCTTTGCTTTGTCAGCGCTGTTTTGCTTTAAATTCAGATACTCAACAGAACTTGAAAATGTATTCCTCACACTATCTCAGGAAGATACATTACCTGGTGTGCTGGTGCATAACCCTAGCACTTGGGAGGCTGAGGACAGAGGCCCACAAGGCTAGTGTAAGGTTACATTGCAAGACTGTGTCTCAAAAAATGAAAATAAAAATAAAGAAAAAAAAAGTCCACTCATGTTTTCCAAAAAAATAAGAGGGAAGAAAAGCTACAGATTTTTAAATATTAAAGGGAAAACCAAACATTCTTTTTAGTAACTTCAAAGCAGAGTCCCATTTCAAATATCCTTTCTTTTTCTTTAGCATGAATCCTAATTCCAGATTTTCCATACTACATGGAAATTAAATTAGAGTCCCTTTGTACATGTAAAGGGCCATGCTCATCTAAATGACAGCTGGTTAGAAGAGGGAAGAATCAAGGGAAGAATACATGTGTACATGCGCACAGGCAAGGACCAGCCCCAAGTCCAGGAGAAAGGCTGACAAGCAACACTGGAAAGCATGTGGGTGTACTCTTGGGAAACAAGCAGGGAATATGTTCTTAATAAAGGAGCCAGAAGAAGAGGCTCTGGGAGTCAAGAGATAATGTACAGACTGATGATCTCTGACTGGAAAATATCTAGTGAGAGCTCAGTATTAGATGAGCATAAAGATAATTCATGAAAGATGTTTCCATGTCAATTTAAAATATGAGCTCTAAAAACAGTGCTAAACATTCATAACACCATCCTATTGCCATTTCTATCAATTATGGCCAATAGTCCTTGGAGAGAATGCACCTACTTGCTTGGAATCTTGTGTTATTGTTTGTGTTTCGGATTAACTGAAATGCCTTTTGAAATCCTACTGCATGCTGAGTAGGGTTGTCTGAAGACTTGACACTGCTAACGAACGTGGACATCTTCCTTTTGGTCTCACTGGTGGCGGGAGAGAGGAAGGTCTTATAGCACTGGTCTAGTGAGCAAGTCCGAACAGTGTCTGCTACAGTCAACACAGAAATCTGGAGGAAAAGGCAAAAAAAAATTTTTTAAAGCGTTATCCAACAATTTAAAAGATTCAAACAAAAATTCAGAAATTAAGGGCCTGTAGAACAGTTACTAAGTTTAAAAATAAATAACTATAGTCACAAGTCTATCAAATTTGAAATGAGTAAGACAGAGGGAGCAAAAAGTTTTATTTTTGTCTCCAAATGAAGAAAGCTACAAGCTGGGTACCAGTGGCTCCTGCCTGGAATCCTAGCTATTCAGGAGGCTGAGATCTGAAGGATTGTGGTACAAAGCTGTCCCGGGCAAAAAAGTCTGTGAGAATCTTTATCTCCAATTGAGTCTCCCCCTCCTCCTGCTCCCCACAAAAGCTGGAAGTGAAGCTGTGGCTCAAATGGTACAGTGCTAGTCTTGAGCAAAAGAGCTCTCAGGGACAATACCCAGACCCTGAGTTCAAACCTCTCAGCTGGCACAAAATAAAAACAAAACCAATAAAACTATAAAACACTTATGCTGAGAAAAACAGGGTTTTTCAAACTGGAGGTGGGGATTGAGTATAGGAGTTGACTCTTTTGGGTTCTTTGTTTTGTTTTTGCTGGTCCTGGGTCTTGAATTCAGGGCCTCAATCTCTGAGCTTTTGTGCTCAAGGCTAGCTCTCAACCACTTGACCTGCAGCTTCACTTGTGGCTTTTTGGTGGTTAATTGGAGTAAGAGTGTCTTAGACTTTCCTGCCTAGGCTGACAATGAACTATCATCCTCAGATCTTAGCCTCTTGAATAGCTAAGATTACAGATGTGAGCTACCTGTACCCAGCTGGATGAGTTAGTTTTGTAGATGGAAATGTCCACAGGCAATAGATTATCATTAACTGTACACATGCCTGTCCAGGTCAGCCCACACCTAGCACCCAAATCCCCACAGCTTTGTCCTCCATAGCTTCCAATATGAAAGTCCTTGCTAAATAAAAACACTAACAGGAAGTATAAATGAGATAGTTTATGGTGGTGATGGGGTTATGAAAGAGATTTTTGGATTGGCAGTTGTTTTCCCAAATATTAGAATGAAAATGAAATTACTCTTTTTCTCCCAATTTTAAGGTTGGATTAAGAAAAGATACAAGATAAGTGCAATGGTGTAGCTGAGGCAGAGGGACTTACTGTAAATTTAAGACTAGCTTGGGTCACACCTTGAGCTGAAGGCCAGCTAGATATACATAGAGAGAGATCTTGTCTAATAAAATGCGTGTGTATGTGTGTATCTCTGTGTGTATGCATATGAGATGGAGATATGCCCAGAGAGACACATTGTTAGAAGATTTTGCATTTGCATCAACAGCATACATCCTGTCATACCCTATGTAAATAGTATACTCAACTTACACAGCCTTATATGGTATGGTTTACTATATTTAATAATTTTATTGGGCTACTAGTATATATGTGGGACATGAATGACTGAGATTTAGCACTATGAAGCTCATGACTGTAAGTCATAAAACAATGAAGTAACTTTAAAAAGGCATTCAAGGAGGACCAATGGGACAGGGGTCACTAGCACAATGTTACCTTATCATGTTCATCGATGGCACTGAGGATGACCTGAGCAGCATCCTTGGCGATCTGGAGCTGGGTATCTGTGACTGAAGCACCATGGTCCAGGATCACGACTATGTGTTTAGACTGTGGCCGAACGGTAGAAACATAGATGGGTCTAGAGGGAGGAGAAACTCTATGAGGTCAGTTATAAAGGCCTTAATTAATCCAGCTGTGATGTGTGAGCGTAGTAGTGTCCATATATTCTTCTGGGGAGGGCCCAAGGATGGACAGAGATCAGGACTGAAGGAGAAACTGAATGAGTGCATCACAAACAACATCAAGACAGCAACATGCACTTGTAGAATAAGGACTGGGAATTTCTGACTAGAGGGGCATTTTCAAGTGTGCTTCTTCAGCATACTCCAGAGTTATTTGTCACCGAGTCTTATGTATGCTGATGTAAGAAATGAGGTGGTCATCCCTTAAGCTGTAGAGACTGGCAAACCGGGAGAGGAAAATCCACTTAACCCTTCCTCACTTTCTCCCCCATATCTACACCTTCCTTTTTATAACCCCTCCTCCTTCTGAAGAGGAAAAAAACCCAAAGCAAAAACGAACATCACCTTCAACAACAATAATAATAACATCCAAAACTATGTTTCCATTTCCTAGTGTTCATTTAATAAATAGTATTTTAAATGTTCAGAGAAGTTACACCTTTGTGTTCCTGAGGGTATCTTCCTTTTGTCTAACTGTGTGGGAATGCCACAAGTCCTGAAAAGGTTATCATGTCCAGTTATATTTTAGATCTAGCTTCCATGAGAGAAAACACGCACCATCGGTAATTTTGCGCTTGGCTTACTTAGCATCCATTCCATTCCCTTGCATATGACATAATCTTATTCTTTCTAATGTATGAGTAAAATTCCATTGTGTATATGTGCCACATGTTATTAATTCACTCATCTGTTGTAGGGCATCTGGGCTGTTCCCGTAACTTGGCTATTGTGAATAGTGCAGCAATGCACATGCTGCACAATGTAATCACCTTTGCAGTCTCACTGAATGAAACTTTGCTAGAAGCTAGGTAGCCTATAACCTGTGAATATACTGCCCAGCTTAGACTAGCAGATTTCTTCCCATTCGAGCAGTCCTGTGAAGAGGCCCTTTCTTTTCTGTGATGAGACAATTCACACAGGTCAACCATCAAAAGGCTCTTTACTAAAACCATGCCATCAAAATGTGTCCAAGACCGCCATAACTACTCTTCTTGCCAAGGTTTTGTTTGCCAACATGAAGATAAAGGGGGATGGGGTGGGGTGGGGGCCCAAGAAGCAATGGCTCTGGTCAAAGTAGCCTTCTGCTTATGTGCTATGCAAGGAGGTTTGTGAGAAAGGGTTTAATGAGGTTACTATTCACAGTTTTAAAGCTGGAACAAATTAGAGGAGGCTTAAAAAAATCAAATCGGCCTCAGGAGAATTCTCTCCTTTATTGACACCCCTAAAATACTAAATTTTTCTTTGAAATGTTAGCTGCCAGTGAGTCACAAAAGTCTGAGTATAAATTAAGAAATGTAGGCAAAAATACCAAATCCCCTCAAAATCTGGCCAAATTTATACTAATTGTTCTCAAGCCAAAAGTCTTGAGTTAACACTTAAGTATTATTTTCATGAATCACTACCAGTAGTGAAATAGGATAAAAAGAATGTAAGAGATGAGGTTACAGAAATGAGACAGGGAATAGAAAAGAAGGTACATTCGACCATCTTCAACCTGACTACTCAGTCAAATGTTTAATTTTCTAGGTTCTTCAGGCTCTAAGGAGAGGATTTTCTGTAAAATGATAGTTTTTGTTAGAAAAAAGAAGAAAGCACCCCATGTTAAATGTATAAATGTACAAACTAGAAGCATCGTTGTACCATGCCTAAATCCACCAGTGTTATTCTTGCTCTGAAACCCTGCATTCTTCCAAGTGATACAGAGCAGTTGCAAATGTACTAGGGGGAAAAAATGAGCACAAGAGATGAGAATGGCAACCTATGATGAGAGAAATGTGGATTACTGAGCCAAGAGAAGAAAAGATCAAGGGTTAATTCACCAAAGAGGCTAAGAACAGCCTAAAAACTATGAATGGTTTGAGGCATGGCAAAGACCTGCCCTGTCATTTGGATTATCCATCTTGGTGATTCACGAGAAGCAGGATGCCATCATATCTGCCTTCTAGAAGCAAATAAGAATTAGATAGTACCAGGCGCCGGTGGCTCATGCCTGTAATCATAGCTAGTCAGGAGGCTGAGATCTGAGGATTGTGGTTCAAAGCCAGCTCAGCAGGAAAGTCTGTGAGACTCTTATCTCCAATTAACTACCAGAAAACTGGAAGTGGCGCTGTGGCTCAAGTGGTAGAGTGCTTGCTTTGAGCTGAAGAGCTGAGGGATAGCGCCGAGGCCCAGAGTTCAAGCCCCATGACTAACAAAAAAGGAAAAAAGAAAAAAAAAAAAGGAAAAAAATAATTAGATGATTTCTGATGGCCCAGGCATTCTTGAGATGAGCCAATTAGAAGCCCAATTAGAAGCCAATTAGATATCTGGTCCAGACTCCAAGAGGCTCAAGTCTTACCAGAATATGAAAGTCAAAAAATACACAGTAAAAATGTTTTGCTTTGTCTTTTTCTAGTAAAAGCATAGACCAATTATTTTTTCCTAGGAGACAAACCCTAGATGCTTCAAAGGAAAGGTAGGGAGGAAGCTAAAGAGATGGTTTATTTAGATACTAAAAAATGGCATGGCATGGAAAGTGGGCAGCTGGCACTGGCTTCATATGTTCTGGCACCAAACACTTGACACAGCAAATAGGAAACTGTCTAGGCTAAAAAAGAAAGCTTTTTTGACTAGGAGAGATCTACAAATTGATGAGTCTTGTCATATAAATGATCTATCTCCCCATTACTCTCTCTCCCTCTGGCTGTATAGTACCATCCCAGGATGGTGGCGATTTCTAATCCAGTGCCTTCTGAACAATCTTAGTAGTTGGAATACTAGTAGTTAGTAGTAGTTTCACAACTTCTAGTAGCTGAAATTGGCATATAAATTTCAATCAAGGAAAGGAAGGTTGAGAATCACAAAAGCTACTGGAATCTATCACCATGTCGTGTCTTGTGTTGTACTATAGAGAAGGTACCATCATTTCTTTATGTTTCAACAAAGATATCTGACGTTCAAAAACTCTTAAGTGCTTCCAACAAGTCAATTTCATACAGCTTGTTTAGACAGGTCGTGGAAAGATCTTCTGGTCTGTCCTACCCTAGCCTATTACATCCTCATGTATCAAATGGGGACATCATTTTAGAACAGCTCAAAATTCTCAACTTACAGCTTTGAGGCAGAGCTGTATATGGCATAAGAACTATGTTTCATGTGGACCACTTTTTTTTGTTATTTCTTTATTTGCACACTGGGGATTGAACACAGGTTTCACCAAGGGTAGGCCAGGGTTCTACCATGAGCCATGCGCTCAGCCTGTTTATGTAAATCACTCTTAAACAAAAAGAACAAAACTTTAGCAAATCAACATACCTACTGCGATGTTCATAGCTGCCTTTACACCGGAACTTGTGAGCTGGGAAAACCGTGAAAATTCCTTCTTCTGAACTGAAATACTGCCACTTAATTCCAGGATTGGATTTCAGGTTGTCTGCAAGAACTGGAGGAGTAGGGAAAAAAATATAACCACCAAATCCACAGGTGTACATAGCTACAGCATCTGTTCTGTATAACCTGTTTGTAGTATGAAGAAATCCCACTAGATAACAAGGTTGTAAATTGTCTACAAAATATTTTCTTCCTGCTCTTTAAAAAAATAACCTGTGAATAGAAAGTATAATGTTTCAGTTAAATGAAACTATTATTCTTAACATTGTAGGGTGATTTTCTATGTCCTGGATTATTTTTCTAGCACAAATGATTCATTTGCATTAATCACTCTCTTCTCTCATGGGGCCAATCTCTGTTGAGCTAGTGTACACTTGTTGGCTTGAGGTACATTCTCTAACAGAAGACTGATTTGATGTTAACAGACTTTGCTTTCATTTGTGTCACTTCACAGTGAGGGAAATAGCACAGATGGTGCATGAGGCCCAGAACCATAACCACTTAGGATTATGGCTCTTGTTTACAAAGTGTTAGAATGATTCCTATGCTCTCAGTGCTGGGATAGAGATGTGCCCTTATTTGCCACCATTTCATTAAAAAAAAAAAAAAAAAAAGAAGCCTAGCCGGGCGCTAGTGGCTCACGCCTGTAATCCTAGCTCTCAGGAGGCTGAGATCTGAGGATCTCAGTTCAAAGCCAGCCTGGGCAGGAAACTCCGTGAGACTCTAATCTCCTATAAACCACCAGGAAACTGGAAGTGGTGCTGTGGCTCAAGTGGTAGAGTGCTCGCCTTGAGCTGAAGAACTGAGGGACAGCACCCAGACCGAGTTCAAGCCCCACGACCGACAAAAAAAAAAAAAGCCTAGGATATTGGTTATTATTATTCTTTCTTGGAATTTGAGCTTAAGAAACAGACGTACATGAAGCTTAAGAAATGCATCAGTAAATGGGGTTCAAGCCTAGGTACACTGGCTCCTGCTCATCACATCATACTGCATTTGCATTAAATCCCTTCCTGCCACTGGTCCACATCCCTCAGCCCAGGGCTACCCAACTTGTATGCAAACCTGTCTCCTTATTTATTTTTTACACAGTGTGTCATGATGTATTCCAGGCTGACCTCAAATTCTCAGTTCTCATGTCCACACTCCTGAGTACTCAGATAATAGGTATGCAAAAACACACCCAGCCTTCCCCCCCCACCTGTCCAAACACTCTTACAATCAGAATCTTCTAATTTCATTGAGCTTTTTTGCCCTTGCTCTGTTTTATACCAACTCAGTCCTTTGCTAGACACTAACAACTTACTATGTGTAAGTTGGTTTTCTATGCTGCCAGATGTATAAAGATGAGTAAAACTTAAGTTCTGGTGCAATAACTGATAGACCAACAGACTTACAGATGCAAAGCAATTTAGTAAAGAAAAGTCTGAGCAAAGGCAAAAGGAAGGGAATGAAGGTGTGTTTAGCCAAACACACATGCCCACATGCCCAAGTCGAGGATCTGTTTCTGTATGACTCTAGGGGCTGAGTTGTAGCGGATAGCGATCTTGGACCTTGACCTCTACAGAGACAAAGAGCACTCACACAGATATTTCATTTAATGTATCCAAAATGAAACACAATTTGTGGCCTAATTTCCATGTTGCAAATGAGAAAATGGGAGCCCAAAGATGGTTCCTAGCTCTTTCTTTTTTTTTTTTTTTTTTTTTTTTGTCGGTCGTGGGACTTGAACTCTGGGCCTGGGCACTGTCCCTCAGCTCTTCAGCTCAAGGCAAGCGCTCTACCACTTGAGCTACAGCGCCACTTCCGGTTTTCTGGTGGTTTATTGGAGATAGGAGTCTCACGGTCTCTCCTGCCCGGGCTGGCTTTGAACTGCAATCCTCAGATCTCAGCCTCCTGAGTAGCTAGGATTACAGGTGTGAGCCACCAGCGCCCGGCTGGTTCCTAGCTCTTTCTAACCTCACTTTCCTTCGCTGCACTTACCCTCCCCAAAACTGTTGTCTTAGTTTAAAATATCAGTTTTTTTCTCTCCCTCCCTGCCCTATGTCATATATTCAGTGCTGTGCAAACAGGAATTTGGCATCATCCACCCAGAGCTAGGGAAAGGTATATAGATTGTGTAGATAGTGTAGATAGATAGATAGATAGATAGATAGATAGACAGACAGACAGACAGACAGACAGACAGACAGACAGACAGACAGACAGACAGACAGACAGACAGGATATATCTTGAGCAAATGCAAATCCAGTTAGCAGGTGGTAAGGTTGTTTCTCAAACATAGCTCTTCTGAATCAAACGTGTGTTCTATTTCTTTCTTAGCAAAATCCTTCTGCTCCATATGACAAAAGGGTGGACAACTTACAAGATTGTTTTAATATCCTGGTAAACATCAAGGTCCAAAATTCTGAAACGGAAATATGAAGATTATCATAGGATATAGGGGGATGCAGATATCTGGGCAGTTCAATAAAGGGGATGTGACTATTACGTGCCTGCCTCTCTTACTCCAGATCATCATGAACTCCAAGAAGGTAAGACATGGGTCTGCTCTGTCTCCTTAGCCTTCAGTTGAGTGGATGGTTTGCCAAGGTGGCTTATTACATGGACTGAATTCCCATTCGACACAGGAGGCCCTGCTTCTGCTTTCAAACCATTGGGTTTCTATCCATGATCCTGATGCCTGCTTGGCTTTGGTTGACTCATCTCCATTTGCTCTTGGCCTTCTCTAGGTAGGGGACCACATGGTAGGATGAAAGGAAGGGGAGCAAAATGATACAAGTTCTTCCTTCAAAAACAAATAAGCCGGGTGCTAGTGGCTTACTCCTATAATCCTACCTACCGAGGAGGCTGAGATCTGAGGATCTTGGTTCAAAGCTAGCCTAGGCGGGAAAGTCCATGAGATTCATCTCCAGTTAATCCTCAGAAAACCAGAAGTAGCACTGTGGCTCAAAGTGGTAGAGTGCTAGCCTTGAGTGATAAAACTCAGGGATAGCACCCAGGCCATGAGTTCAAGCCCCAGGACTGACCAACAAAACATAAAAAACAGACTAGTTGAGGGAGATTAAAAAGACACACCAAACCTTTTATTAATTAGCATAGTATCTGATTATCAGCTTGGATCAGGTTAGGAGGAGGGCTATCGAAAGATAGGATAGATGAACTAGTACCAAGGACATATGCCTGCCTAACAGTCCTTGTGCTAGGTGTCCTGCACAAGTTGCAGTGGATTTTTGCTCTTGGGTGTGTAGAGTGCAAATGGCCTTTCAAGATGGCAGCCAGTGCAGGAATTGTGAGTTTTCTTTGGGAGATGCTGACATAGCAAAGCCAGAAGCCAAAAGCAAAGGCCTGCTTGTAAACTTATCCAAGGAAAGCAGATGCAGAGATCAGCTGTGGTTGCCCCAAATGACGTGAAACACAGAGTGACAGTCTATTTGGCTCACGTCTCCCTCTCTCTATTTGAGTGAGGCTCACCAAGTTAAGAGTTGTATTTACTTTGTAGGTGTCTCCCTGTCATGAAAAATATGTTTTCTAGGGGCCTGCTTTCTGAGCCATGGCAAATATTTTGGTTGTTTTCCAAAAATGAACAAATGTGACAGCAATTAAAGTATGTGACTGACGTTTATATGCCAGATTCATCTTTATTCCCGGCAGTTACAGATGCAGATCTGTTTAGCCAGCTCCACCTGTCACTGGATCCCTTCCAAAATATAAAAAAAGATCAAGATGTTGGTCAGTAAACCTTGTATTTTGTGCTGCTCATTAACTTCAACTTTGGAAGAAAATGCTGAGATAACATATGACTATGTCATAAACAGTCAGCCTGCCCCTTCTAGGAACATCTGCCAGGGCTTACCTGGGGCTATGCCTATGAATGGTCTGATGAGACCCTAAGGTCGACTTGACCATAGCAAGCATGCACCGGGCTGGGATGTGGCAAGTCTTGTGCTAATGCCCACACATATGCTGTCGGGATTCTCCCATTCACAAACCAGTCATTTCACATGCAGTAAGAATTCCCATGTTTAGGTCAGAATGAGATGAAACCCCCAGACCTTCAGAAGCACTTAAAGTCCAATCATTCCTATTACTACTTGGTTTTCAATGACCAGATCTCAGCACAGAACTTTCCTTCAGTCTGCTACAGTGATTGTCAACCTCTATGAAGATTCACGCAGCAGAACTCCTTTTGCAGACTATAAGGTATCTGTCAAAGCTACTCAACTCTATTGTAATGAGAAGCCAACCGCAGGCCTGTGTAAATGAATGAGTATGGCAGTGTGCCCATGTAAGTCTATTTACAAAAATCAGTGGCAAGCCATAGCTGGTCAGAGGTCCTCTAAGAGAACCTTGCAAAACATATTGCATGTAGGACTTGAGGCCTTTCCAAAGCCTTAGACTTTTAGCAACAATCACCTTACGTTCTCCCATCACCAAGGAGGGATGGCACTGCTTTGCCTCACAAAAATTGTAGGAATACAAACGATTACTTCTTTTTTGACTACTTAAAGATAAAAATAAAATTAAAAAAAATTATTACCTCTAAGTCATAGATGAGGAAAACAGGCTCAGAAAGCTTTTGTGATATGCCTGAGGTTTCACTTTGGGCAAGAAGAGGGGTGAAAAATCAAGAATCTGTGACTATAATGCCTTTTCTAAGATCATTCTGAGGTGGAGTGGCCGCACCCCCGTGAAACATCTGGCTGATAGGAATGTACGCACATGGATGAGTTTCTCTGCCTTATCTCTTGGGGTCTGAATTTTGGCCTTGATCTCATTTACATGGTTCAATGAGCAGCCCTGCCAACCCTGCAATAAAAACCCAAATACTGCCTTTGCAAGGAAAGCTCAATGACTTCATTTAAAAGTAACATCTGTAATAATAAACAGGCTCCAGTGAAACTATTAAAAGGGGAGCCAATGGGACAAACATTGTTTTATAAATAAATCAGAAGTCATAGTGAGTGATACGTTTTCACACACACACACACACACACACACACACACACACACACACACACACACACACACACACACACACACACACACACACCATTCTAGTTCCTTAACAATTGTTCTAGCACTGCAGCTCAGTATCAGACAAGGTTTCTCAAATTCTCCCAGTGAGGTTTTCTTTGGCATGTGATTAGATCTCATCCTTTATTTGGTGTTAACAGAAGATGATGGATGTGTTGATTATGAGCTCCACCCCCCCTACCCCTTCCCCAGCAGTAATTTATCAGTGTGGTACAATCCAGGCAGGATCCTCTCTGACCTAGATGTGGTGGTGAATGAGGGACTGCTTATCCATGAAGGCAACCCAGAGGGGCTTTCACCATTCATATACATCATTTGGACCACTTGGGCTAGTGTCCAAACACAAGGTCCTGCAGACTCATTCCTTCCTCAGACATGTTGGAAGTTGTCTGGGAATAAATCTGGGCAGGTGATCAACCTGCTGGTCCATAATGTACAGCATTAGCCTTGAATGAGTAAGGTCAGAATTTGTCTACATTGCTCTGTACCACAGATAGGTATGTTTTCTTTTTCCTTGCAAAAGTCTGTCTCCAAGCAGGGGGTTTCCCATGTCTTCTAGAGTCTCTTGTTGAGTTATCACTCCCCGCCTTCCTCTCAGTGGAATAATTTCCAGATCCCTCATTTCTAGCCCAGATTCTGGGCTAGCTCTGTGTCTAACTCCTCTTTGCATTTCTTGAAGCAGAGAGTCCCCATTCTTGCCATATTCAGATTCCTGTTCTCGGAAAATGTGTGGAAATGGTAGCTGTAGTATCAGGCTGAGATGCCCTGGTTGATAAAATTATAAAAATCTTTATAATTCTAGCTACTTAGGAGGCTGAGATCAGAGGATCACAGTTTGAAGCCATCAAGACACAAGACTCTTATTTTCAATTAACTAGCAAAAAGCCAGAAATGGCTATGGATCAAGTGGTAGAGGTCCAGCTTTCAGGAAACACACACAAACACACACACACACACACACACACACACACACACACACACACACACACACAAACTAAAGGACAGGGACTAGGGTCTAAGCTTAAGCCTCAGTACTGGTTCAAAAAAATAATAAAACTGTACTTTTCTCTAACGCAAACTGAATTAAATACTTTGACTACAACAATATGGCAGCAATGATAATTTTAAATGTCTTAGAATGCTAGCTAAACTGTTCTCCAAACATCACTGCCTTGTTGAGAGCACTTACCTACACAAGATCTGACCAGGAAATGGAGCAATGGAAGGTCTGCCCCTGGGCCCAGATATGTCAAAATACATTAACTACATGTGTTCAACACATGAAATTTACTGAATGCCAACCATACCTCTAGTAAGCCTGTTTTGATAATAAAACAATGAAGATTTATTGAGTAGCCTACCAAAATTTCTATATATGGTGTGCTGCTTTTCATAATTACCCATGAGTGCATTTTTCTATCCCTATTTTATAGATGCAGAAATATCTTGCTCAAGGCCACAAAGGTATAATCGTGACCGCAATACTATAGTACTTCTCTGTGTTAAACAACAACAACAACAACAACAAAACACATGAATACTGGGAAGAAGAGGCTGGAAAAAACTGAGTTTGAAGCCAATCTGGGCTATACATGAGGCTAACTCAACAAAACAAAACAAAATCAAGCCATAGATGAATCACTGAGACAAGCACACTAGATATTTCTTGAGAGGCAGAATACAGAATAAATATATAAATATGTTGATGTTTCTCAACCAAAATAAAAGTGGCATTAGTGTGTAAATGAACTATGTAGACAGCGATAGAGGGGTGAGATGGGTTGGAACATATTGTAAATATGTATGGAAATGTAATGCTGAGAACCCCTTTTGTGTGACTAATATAGGCCAACAAGCAAACAGTGTAAATAAAGGCAAACAGACACAACAGGAAGCAATGAAATAAGACTTAAAATGAAATGAAGACTTAAAATGAATCTGTTGAAGGGGAAAAAAATGAACTGTGGAGCTAGTAAATCTGGCCCAGATTAGTCGGAAAATCCAATGTCATCATGTTGTCATTGACTTTCCAGACTGGCTTAGCAGGAAGATGGCATAGATAAAACCTATATATTAGGAGACAGTGTCCACAATAATCAAACATGCATGGACCTGAGCAACATTAAATGGTCAGTAGAATAGTTTAGATTAGATGGGGAACTCTTAGCAGGCAGAGAAACTATATCATTAAGGTATCTCAATCTTTTTGTAAGTGTTGCACAGGTAAGAGATGTAAACCTCAGGACTCTGTTCTTTCAATATCATCGATATCAAAGTCTTTGTTTCCAGAAATAGCTTCAAAATGAAAAGATGGATAAAAGTAGGCAAAACATAGAAGTTAACAGGATGTAACTGATACTTCTTGACTTATGATCAGATTGATTCCTTGTGATAAGCCTGAAAATATGGTAAAAAAATAACAATGCATCTGCTCTACCAAACATCGTAACTTAGTCTCACTTACCATACACATATTCAGAAAACTTGCATTAGCTTACAATTGGACAAAATAATATAATAACAAACCTTAATTTATAAAAAGTGCCGAATGTCCCAGCACATACCCAGATGGAAATTTTGTAGATATGAGATGGGCTGCAAAACCCCAAACATAATATCCAAAAGCCATTAGCAACATGATGTATTCTAGAGAATGGGCTACTTGCTCTCAGATAAGGAGACTGACTAGGAGCTTGGACCACTGCCATTGCCCAGTATCATGAGAGATGACTGTGCCACATAGCACTCTGCTGGAAAGATTGAAATTCAAACTCTCAGCTATGATTTTTACTGAATCTTTGCCACATTACTAAACAACAGTGGCAACAACAAAACACCAGCAAGCTGTACCATCATAAGTCAGGGGCTATACAACTAGAGAGGAAGACTGAAGTTCCAACTGGATTTCATAACATTTATGCCAAAGGGGGAGATCCACTTTCTGTGGATTCAGAAATTATAAGTGGGTACTATGTGCCAGATGTCCAAAAATAGTCAGAAATGTCTTTTAGATGAACAGAGAATAGTTCATGGTGGCCTTTAAACAAAGAGGAGCCCCTACTGCTGTGACATCTGGGAAGCAAAAGCAATGAAAGGAAGCGTACTCTTGCCAAGTAAGATGTTCATTGTAGAGGCTACTATAGCACCTCTTATTACAAGCCCTAAACTCAGGAACGATGCCTAAGAGTGTAAAGGTATTTGGATAAAA
The DNA here is from genome assembly GCF_024711535.1 of Dipodomys merriami. Lineage (NCBI taxonomy): Eukaryota > Metazoa > Chordata > Mammalia > Rodentia > Heteromyidae > Dipodomys > Dipodomys merriami. The sequence goes on from NW_027206458.1 coordinate 268,952, forward strand.
CCCTGCAGACCATCAGGTGGGCCTTGGTAGTTTTATTGAACTCTAAAAAATTTGTTTTTCAATTTTGCTTTAGACTGTGTAATGAGAACCTTTGTATCTGGTCACAAGTTCAGAACAATCCTTCACCAATAAACTCTGAGGTGGACAAAATGAACACTTCTATAACAATGAATTATATTAAAAAGTTAGACATGTATGTATATATGTATCTATATATAAAGTTAGGCTTACATATGAACGTCTAATGCACTAAGAAACATTTAGCTGTGTATCTACTATGGTTTCAGGGTGTGCACTAAAAGGTTCATATGTAGAAATCTGGTCCCTTTGTGAGATATTATGGCAAATGCTTAATCCAACTATAGTGTTTGGATGTAAGGCCTCCATGATTGAATACTGGTGGCTATGTAAGAGAGAGGAGTAGAGAACAGAAGGGAGAAGAGGGGAAGGGATGGGAGACAAAAAGGGGAAGGAAAGAAAGGGGATGAGAAGAACTAGTGAATATTTCATACTCATTTTATGTAATGCCCTATATGCTGCTTCACAATTCTGCCAAAAGGAAAGCCACCCTTAAGAACTTTCTCTCTCTCTATATATATATATATTTGATGCCCAATTCAACACTACTCAGCCACACATATTAATGTAGCTCCTGGACATTGGACTAGAATTATGAACTAAAATAAAATCTCTCTCTTTTAAAAAATATGTTAGCCTGTCTCAGGCATTTTGCTATAGTGATGGTCAATCTAACACCTGTATAACTGGAAAGGATGAACATATAATGGTATTATAAGACATTTTCATCAAATATTATCTGGGATAAAACAAGCTATGATTTCTTTGGATATACAGTCACCAGTACGGCAAGTACACTGTAGAGGATTTCCTTAATATATCATTGAATTAGAGTCTAGTGAAAATAAAGATCTAATTTATTTAATATCCAAATTCACAAATACCTTATTCTTTGCAGGAACCCCCCTTGGAGGGGATTGGATCTATAGATACCAGGTTAAAAGTCCTTCTGGAACACACAATACACTCATGCTGCTTTTAGTGTTCATAGGGATTAGAAATTGGCTTACAAAAGAAGTTTCATTGTACACCTACAACGGTTTCACTACTGACATGAAGATGAACTCTAAATACCTACACACAGTGGTAGGAAGACATCAAAGTACTCAGTGTTCCCAAAGCTAGTATTGTTCCTGAAACTTTGTAGCGGTTTGGAAAAAAAACCCAAACTGCTTCTAAAAATTAAACCATCCAAGGCCTAGTATGAAAGATTGATAAGATAGGATGTTACCAGCCCAACCTACTTTCTCTGAATCTAAAAATTACCAAGGTGCCAACGAGTGATAATCAGTATTGAGACAGATAAGGGTAAGGTAAATGTTGCAATAATGTTCTACACATTTTATATAGTTTTGAAATCTTACATCATTAATTAATTAAGTTTTACAAGGAGAAAACTGAAGCTAAGGCAGGTGAAGTAATTTATCCATGACTCTAGTGTTGTTAAAATGTTAGGAGGTAAGCTCCAATCAGTGGATCTAGTAAGTTACCTTGCTTTCTTCCCTCCTTTCTGGCTGTAACATAGTTATTGAGTCCTAACTGTGTGTAAAGCACCAGGCAGGGGCCATACCCCCTGCCTTTCCATCTAGTCCATGTCCTACTAAAGTCTTTGCTGGTGGGAGGAAGAACACAGGTGACACAGTGCACCAGAGAGAGAGAGAGAGATGTTCTTAGATCTGACCTCTAGCACCTATCATTATTTGTACACTTTCTTGTTCAGCACATTCGCCAAGTAAGGCTCTTGACTACAGGGGCTATTTAATTTCTGCACCATAAAATGCCGGCAAATGAATATAAGATGGCAACAGGTCTTCCAGCAAGCAGTAGATTCTTTATCCTTGCTGTATCACGACTTTATCAGAATGACTAGTTTTCTTTGCAGTTTCTACATGAGTTCTAAGCAAAGACCCACAATTCTGCAATCACCATTGGCTTATTTTTCTTTCACCATAGCAAATAAACGATTGCCAGATAAGCAGTTCAAAAAATATGGCTTCTTCCTTTTCTTTCCTTCTCATTTATCTTCAAGATCCAGCAGCATACACTGGATCATTTCAACATATGGACCCCAGCCTCACAAGTCCTCAAATGTTTTCCTTCTGACTTCACCATCCACATCTAACTGGTTCTTATGTCAGTGATCACTACAGTCAAAACAAAAAACCATCCATTTCTCTCCAACTCCTTGCCTGTCCTCCTCAGTGCAATAGGAAAGAGATGGATCACAAACCACTTGATAGCAGGGCTGGAACTTTTTTCCCCCTGAACAGTATTAGTCGACAGAGGAAGGGACAAAAGAAAATGTTTGCAATGGAAAGCTTGTTGCTGCACTCTAGATTTTTCTGCTGTCCAGCTCAACACTTTTCAGCCCATATGCCAAGCTACCTACCTTCCACAGATTTCCAAAGAGAATATGCAGGAACTGTTCTAACTGCACAGAGGCATAGACACACAACAATTCATGTATTTCCTCAACAAACCAGAACTTATATAGCACTTCTCAGTAATAAGTCTGTAAAATAGCAGGCATTGTAGGGGTGGAGGGCACATTCTGTGGTCTCTAAATGAATTTATTTGCATTGTATCTCTCATACCTTTCCAATTTCCACTCATTGTTACACCCTGAGTCTTGATTCACCATATATTCTAAAGGGGCCAGAATTCAGGGACCTCTGAATCCAGTTTACACTACTATAGGAGTGACTTACTTGTAAACATGCTGAGTATTTGACCATGTACTCTTTATTAATTCTTTCATATATAACAACATGGTTCTTTCTTTTGTTGTTGGTGGTGGTGATATTGGTGGTGGTGGTCATGGGCCTTGAATTCAGGGCTTGAGTGCTGTCCTAAGCTTCTATGAGCAAGGCTAGTGCTCTACCACTTTGAGCCACAGCTCCACTTCTGGTTTCTGGTGGTGAATTGGAGATAAGAGTTTCAGGGACTTTCTTGTTGGGATGGCTTTGAATCACAATCCTCAGTTCTCAACTTCCTGACTAGCAAGGATTATAGGCATGAGCCACCAGTACCGGGCTAATATCTTAGTTCTTTCCTGTAACTGTGTTATAGGTTTTATTTATTATGCAGGAAAACAAGGAATGGAGAGATTAATTTTGAAAGTATATAATACTTAGCTATAGCCAAGTGTGGAGGTTGACTAAAGTGCTAACATAATTCTCATTTGATAGCTAAAGGTATTCCAATTGAGAAAAGGAAAAGTGACATGTCATGAACCCTACTTGCTCCATGGATAACTCAATAATCCTTTCCTATTTCCTTATATTTATATTAATCTAATATGAAGGAAAGGACAACCTTAACAACTGATTCTATTCCAAGTTCAGGGCTCTTTATGCCCATTGTAGGTTACTTATATTATGCAAAAATATCCAGTATAGGACGGGCACTGTGGGTCATATCTATAAACCTACCTACTCAGGAGGCTGAGATGTGAGGATTGCAGTTTGAAGGAAAAATTATGAGATTCCTTTTTTTTTTTTTTTTTTTTTTGGGTCCGGTCCTGGGGCCTGAACTCTGGGCCTGGGCGCTGTCCCTCAGCTCTTCCGCTCAAGGCTAGCACTCTACCATTGAGCCACAGCACCACTTCTGGCTTTCCTTCTTTTTGCTTATGTAGTGCTGAGGAATCAAACCCAGGGCCTCATGCATGCAAGGCAAGCACTCTACCACTGAGCCACCTTCCCAGCCCAATTATGAGATTCTTATCTCCAAAGAACTACTTAGAAAAAGCTAGTAGCGCTGTGACTCAAGTTGAACAACACTAGCCTTGAGCAAAAAGAAGTTTATGGACAGCTCCCAGACCCTGAGTTCAAGAGTCAGGACTGGCTTGTGCATGTGCACTGCCCCTCCCCCCCCAATATCTAGTCTATTCTTTTCTTCATTCATTCATGGGCCCCGAGAATCTGCAAACTTCTGGGACAAAACTGTAAAGGTCCTATTTCTCTCCCTTTTTTTCTCTCCAATACACAAACTCAGAGGATACAAAGAGTAAAGAAATGCCCAAATACTTAGAAAAAGAGTGGCAGAAAATAATTTAGTAGAACCCAAAAGATGATAACTTTTCAAAATAAGATTTATATGTCAACAGCCACAAAGTGTCCTTTGTACAACTATTTAATGGCAATTTTTAAACATTTAAAAATACATAAAAAAGAAGTTTCCCCCCCAAAAAAGCACCCAACTCTTAAAAAAAAAATACAGCCACAAAGTGGCCAAGTAGAAATGTAGAATCTTACTCTATATTTTTAACATAGGAATAAATATGAGTATCTAAATTTTGGACTTGAGTTGATGGTTTAATTTAGTAATTTATATAATTATCAGTACAATGATATGGAAGTATATATATTTGCTAAGTTACAAAAAGCAGGCTTTATCCATTATGATCAAATGTACTATAATATATCATATGCTATATGCTAATGGGCTCTATTCATTATGATCAGATAAAAATATTTAGGATGTAGCTTATAAAATAATCACAAATTGTATAATAAGTTTGATTTTAAAGTATAAGACACAACAGATTTTAAAATAGCAGCTTGAAAGGAAAAGTACAGTTAAAAAATGACCCAAACCTGTTTAGATACTTAATTTTGCATGTGTACATATACATATCAAGAGATGCACATATAAACTGAATCAAGAATCTGGCTGAAGAATCTAGATTTTGAAGTGACTGAATAATTTTTAGATGCTATATAACTACCACATCTTAAATGACCCTAAGAATGCTGGAGGGATTAAGCATAAAAAGGAACCAGGAATTCCTAGTGTGGTTGATTTTTGTTCTTCTGTTTTAGACCATGGCCTGTATTCACTGTATTGTGAATGCTGCTAACATCAAACAGACAATTTTCATTGTCCAGATATATCCTTGATTTACAATGGGTTTACATCCTGATAAAACCACCATAGAACAATAACAAGGGAAGGGGTAACAATGATCAACAAGTAATGTTCTCATTGCCTTACTCATGTAACTGTAACCCCTCTGTACAGCATCTTTACGATAAAGTAAAATTTTTAAAAAATCACAGGTTTGAAATATAATAAAGTCAAGGAAGCATTTAATATGCTTCATCTTTATTGCGTACACTAGATCAGGAACTAAGAATAATATAGAGTCTCTATTGTCTGTCTGCTTTTATGATTGGGTGATGGTTCAAAACTGCTGCCATGTTTGTGGATATAAAACAGCTACCCCAGGAAAAGAACAAGATTCAAAGGACTGTTTCTACTGAATGAGTAGAAACCTTTGTAATACATTTTAAAATATTTAAAACAACTTAAAAATTCTTTTAAAGAGTATTAAAGAAAAAGTTGAACCACTGTAAGCTGGGGACTGTCTATTTTGGAAAAAGAGGTGAAATCATGTAGCAAGCCGTGATCATTCCCACAGAGGAAGTGAGGAAGCCACTGAGACACAGAACAGTGTACAGCCGCAGGTGCCCACCTGCATGTCCTGTACCATTTACATCTGCCACACGACTTCCCAATGCCCCTACTGCCCTGTGAATCCTGTGAATCTCAATGAAGACTTCAGCGTGACCAAGACTGAAGTTTTCAACTTCAAATGTTCTTTCAATCAAACACAGTAAAGAAAGTTCAGGCACTTTTCCTTTCAGCAAGAAAGACTACCTCCTACTTCTACCCTCACCTCGATGACATAACTCAAGAGAGCAAGAGACAACTTTCCTTGGACTCTTTCAAATAAACTCTCTTTAGGGATCAGGCCATGCCCAAGAAAATAGCTCAGCAGGAAATTGGAAAGAAGAAAAAGAAGAAAAAAAAAAGAAGAGTAAGAAACTTAGAATAAAAGCAGGAAAGGAACCTGAACAAAACATTACCAGCACCATAATATAACACATGTGCTGTCAAACTTTAGTTATTTGAATGGAATCAGGGATAAGGAGTCAATTTAGAAAATAGAGATCTGGTGAAGGGTGGGGGCCGGAGGTGGTAGTGATTTAAACTGAATAAAAAAAATGCACATGTGTGTTGGATGGATGGACACATGACCTAGTTTTGGATAAATGAATCTAAGAACAGTTTATAATTTATGTGAGTCTGTTTCCAGCTAGTCTGAAAGGCAATCTGAAACTGTGTTATCAATTAGGGGTCCATTGATGGATTATATACAATCTGAAAGAGCCCGGGGCTGGACATCTTACAGATGTAAATATCAGACATGTGATAGCCTACAGAGTGCATTAATTCCGCTCTCAAAAGGGGCATGAGCTGCAGGAGGAGGAAAAGCATGGGGGAGGGGGATTCTGAGGTCATGCTACTCCATCTACCACTTTTCTCATGTTACAAATAACTGCTCTAGGATGTGGACTTTGGGATGCAGCCACTGCCCGGTAGAATGTCACAAAACTTCAAATGCAAGCAAGCCAGTTCTTAACTACCTAAATGTGGCCGAAAGCTGCATATAAATCTAGCTATGTCAACTCTGCTGAGAATAAATCTTGATAGGTTGTAGGTTACACATTGAGACATGGACTTAGAAATATCAGAACTTAAGATCTTAGTCTTTAACTATATTCTATGGAATTCTGCCGTCCCTAATAGTTTTCAAATTCTTTTACCTAGCTCAACCTTAATGATAAACATTGAAATAAAGCAGCATTATGTAGGAATTTAAAAAATGTTATATACTATTTGGGTCACCTACTGATTTTTTTTTCATACACTAGACAAGTGTGCTAAGTGAGCCACAATCCCTAGGCTTGATAGTGTTGTCTATTACCCCTCCTATCCCCTTCTTCCAGCTAAATTTTACTCCAAAAACTCAGCATCCAAATTCTCAGATGCTACATTTGACATCTCTACTCACTTACATTTCCTCGCTCATTCCTGTTACTACAGAAAAATTGTCTCCCATCTTGTGCTCCACCATTCCAACTTCATCAAGGAAAAGGCTACTGTATCACTAGCTTTTCTTCCTTGGATCCCTTCACACCTACACATATATATGCTGCAATTCCTCCAGTCTTTGTTCAAGCAAACCTTAGGCGTACATGTGCTCACTGTTTCAAAAAAACTGCTTCCTTTTCAACAGCTTGATCCCACTCCTAGAATCAGTCTTTCACTTATCTACTATTCCAATGATCCTTTACAAGCTCACCAGCAACGACCACATTGCTACCTCCTATCATCAGGCTTCTAATCCTGCTGGGCCTTCTTATAACACAGCTGACCTTCTGCTGGAAGTGCTTCCGCATTTGCCTTCAGGGAGATACCCTCTTTGTTCTTCCCTACCATGTTAACTGTGCCTTCTAATTCTTCTCAGGTGTCCTCTTCTCTCAGTGCTTTCAACAAGACGAAGTGCCCTCTGGTCACTTGTGTGCTGGTGCGACCTAGACTGAATGTACTCCATGTTTACAACTACTTTGGCTCTGCCCCTGCCCTATACTGTAGGCTTGTGTGCTGGTGCGATCTAGACTGAATGTACTCCACGTTTACAACTACTTTGGCTCTGCCCCTGCCCTGTACTGTAGACTTATATACATAAGCATCTGTGATGGTTTTCTACTTGGGTGTCTACCAAGTACCTTAGTCTACTCTTACAAAAGAAACATAAGTTAACCCCCATAGAAATGCTCTACCGCATTCAGAGCAAAAGCTCCTTCCTGGACAGTAAAGTAATGCTTTCAAAGACCTGGTACCCAAGTACTTCTTTGACCTAATCTCACATTCTCCCATCCCCCACTCCCGTCCTTGTTCACTCCATCACAGCCGCTGTGGTCTTCTTACAGTTTCAGAGCACACCAAACATCCTACGCTGAGACCTTTGCCGAGGTACATTTCTTCTAGGAATCCTCATGATTTACAACTGACATATTCACATCTTACCAAGTGAGTGTCTATTTAAAACAGAAGCATTTCTCTTCCCCCCATTCCCAAACCCCAACCAACATTATCTGCTTCGCCTCATCTTCCAATTATTGCTCCTTGATAGTGCTTGTGGTCATCTGTTGTGTGGTGCTACAATAGAATGCCACAGACTAAGTAGTTTATAAGTTATAGAAGGTTATTGCAAGGCTAGTTCTATTGAGGGCCCTCTTGTTACCTGTTAACATGGTAGAAAGCATCCAGTGAATGAAAGAGAAACAGTCTTAAAATCTCTGATCATTGTTATTAATCCATTCAGAAGGAGGGGGGTGCGCATGTACATACTGAAATATAGTTCCACATTATCATCTAGAATTGCAACACACTTGCTTATTAAAATATAGAAGGGTCATCCTCCTCATCATAAGCATTGTTTTTTTTAATTGTGAAAATACCGTATAGAGGAGTTACAATTACATGGGCAGGATAATGCGTACATTTCTTACCAAGCATTGCAGCCTCCTCTTTGTTTCCCCTTCCCATCCCTTCCCTTACTCCCCCCACCTACCCCGACCCGATCCCCCCCAAAGTTGTAAAGTTCGTTTTTCGACATAATGACTTGTACATCTCATTGTTGCAATGGGTCCACCTATATCCCTAGTTAAATGATTTGTTTTTGCCCTTCCCCTCCACAAATTATACCAACATCAAATACAGTGAAAGCAGGGGTTATACAGTGGGGGAGGGACATACAAAGCAACATAGAAATCATCTTATAAATATGTTAGAAACAATTGCATGAAAGAAAAAAAAACATTTGAATCTTATCTTGGGGTTCATTCCCCTAACATCAACTTATCTGACCTTTTCTACTCGACTCAGACATATACTAGTTATTGCAAATAAGGGAAACACTGGGACCTATGTTTCTTTGGGCCTGGCTTACTTCACTTATAATTTTTCCCAAATCTTTCCATTTCCTAACAAATGGGGCAATGTCATTCTTTCTGATGGAGGCATAGAATTTCATTGTGTATATGTACCACATTTTCTTGATCCATTCATCTACTGAGGGGCATCTGGGTTGGTTCCATATCTTAGCTGTGGTAAATAATGCTGCAATAAGCATAGTTGTGTTGGTAGCTTTAGTATGGCCTTGTTTGTGATCATTTGGTTAAATGCCCAAAAGTGGGCTTGCTGGGTCATAGGGGAGCTCTATGTGGAGTCTTTTGAGGAACCTCCATACTGCTTTCCAAAGTGGTTGAACAAGTTTACACTCCCAGCAAGAATGTAGTAAAGTTCCCTTCTGTCCACATCCCCTCCAGCATCTGTTGTTATTAGAGTTCTTGATTATAGCCATTCTAACTGGAGTGAGGTGGTATCTCAATGTTGTTTTGATTTGCAAAAATTCTTTTATGGCTAAAGAGGTTGAGCATTTCTTCATGTGTCTATTGGCTGTCCTTCTTTCCTCTTCAGAGAAGTTTCTCTTTAAGTCTTTAAACCCACTTATTTATTGGGCAGTTGTTTCTTTGAAGATTTGTTGTTGGGGGATTTAATTTCTTGAGTTCCAGGTATATTTTAGATATGAGAACCTTGTCTGTTGTATGGCTAGTGAAGATCTTCTCCCAGTCCATGGGCTTTCTATTGATCTTGCTAGCTATGTCCTTTGCCATGCAGAAGCTCTGCAATTTCATTCAATCCCATTTGTCCAACCTTTCTTTGATTTGGTGTGTTTCTGGGTCTCTATTAAGAAAATTCTGGCCTGTGCCAAGGAGACCTAGGGTTTCTCCTATTCCATCCTGTAATGTTTTCAGAGTGTCTGCTTTGACTCTGAGGTCTTTGATCCATTTGGAGTTGATTCTGGTGCAAGGTGATATATAAGGATCTAGCTTTAGTTTTCAAGTAGTTAAGCAATTTTGCCAGCACCATTTACTGAAGAGGCTGTCTTTCTTCCATTCTATTTTTTTAGCTCCCTTATCGAATATTAGATGGCTATAGTTCTGTAGGTTCATTTCTGGGTTTTCAATTCTATTCCATTGGTCCTGAGTACCAAGCTGTTTTGTTTACTATGGCTTTGTAGTAGAGTTTGAAATTTGGTATTGATATTGATATTGATATTGATATTGATATTGATATTCCTCTAGCACTGTTCTTTCTGTTAAGGATCATTTTTGCTATTCGGGGTCTTTTATTGTTCCATATGAATTTTTGGATTGCCTCTTCTATTTCCTTGAAGAATGAAGTTGGAATATTGATAGGTATTGCGTTGAATTTGTAGATAGCCTTGTGGAGTATTGCCATTTTCATGATGTTGATCTTTCCAATCCAGGAGCATGGGAGTTTTTGCCACTTTCTAAGTTCTGTTAGGGCATTGTTTTCTTTACAGCTTCCAAACTAGTATCTACCATATAGAAAGTGCTTAATAAATAATTGTTGAACAAATTCTATGTATGTATTTATTCCAGTTAGCAGATAGGAAGATATAACTTGGATTGCTTCAGTACTACTAAGAATAAGGCAGTACTGTTGCTACTAATGATGGAGCTAGAAACCAGCTATGTGCTCATTATCAGAAACAGTGGACAGACATAAAATGAAATGAGAACCAGGTTGTGGCTGTAGCAGTTTCCAGATCCTTTAGGTTCTGGTCTACTCACTGAGGCATGTGGTCTGGGCCACAGCACAGAAGTCTCACTCTGGATCATGCTCACTCTGGTGAGCATGCACTGCTCACTGCCCAGTCTGGCATTTCTTATTAGTAGAGCGTCCAATAGACACTCAACATCACACTGAAGATCATCTATCAATAATACTTAAGAAAGTTACTACCTAACCTAAAAGAGTTAAAATTGCATTTGAAATAGTCAGCCTTCCACATTTGTGGATTAAACCATCCTAAGATGAAAAATACCCTGTTAAGAAATTAATTCTATACTGAACAGGTACACTTAAGTAATGCTATTAAACAATACAATTAAACAATACAATGCAACAATTTACATCACAGCATTTGCTCAACATTAGATATTAATAGTAATTTAGAGATGATTTAAAACTTGTGGGAGGATGTGTGCAAATACTGCACCATTTTCTATTAGGGACTTGAGCATCTCCAGATTCAGTCATCCACAGGGGACAACCTAGTACTAATCTATGGATAATCAGGAACTGATTAATTGTTGAAATTCTCTTTTTCCACTTTTGTTTATAAGAATAATTGCTGTTTAGTTTAAAATTAAGTAAGAAATTTAAAAGTACTCCGCTCTTTGATTACTAAAAGTTAATTGTTAGCTGGCCACTAGTGACTCATATCTGTAATCCTAGCTGTGCAGGAGGATGAGATTTGAGGATCAACCAACCCAGGAAGGAAAGTCAATGAGACTCTTATCACCAACTAAGCACCCCAAAAGCCAGAAGTTCACTATGGCTCAAGTTGTAGGGTGCCAACCTTGAGCAAAAAAAGTCTCAGGGACAATACCCAGGCCCCACAACAGCCATCAGAAAAAAAAAGGTAACTATTGAACTTAAGTGGATCTCTAAATCTTATATAAATGAATAATGGAGTTTTTTTTAAATTAGGTCAAATAGATCCCCTCAAGTTCGCATGAATTACAAAATCCTTAACTATGTACAATGTTGTGTTTTGGGGGAAGCCCTTATATTTAATTCTATTCAAATATCTCTTTTTCAGCCTTATGACTTTATGCACAATATATCTTGTGTTACTAAGCATTTTTAAGAGGGAAAATACATTTTGAGACTGAGGAATCAAGTGCTAGCTCTATACCCTGTACCAGCTATGAAATCTTCCACAATTAATATTCTTAGCATTTTATGTCCCATCTACTCTCTTCTGTTGTTTTTTAAATGAAAAACACTGTCATTTAACTTCCTTTCTAGTAAGAAACCTCACCTGCTCCAGAAGATTTCCAAGTTTTATGATCATTAAAAAAATGATTGAATCATTTATATGTATTTACGTCCAGAGAATATGCCTGGCAGATTTAGATTGAACCATTTATCTACAGCTAAAAATTTTATTATCCCTAAGAAACTTAAAGCTAACAGTTCTTTCACTTCAGATCCAACAGACTGATTGCCTAGTTTGTGTACATAATTCCCAAAGACAACAATTTTTCCTCCAGATGGGGCCTGGATGGGAATTCACAAGTACTTTTTCTAGTCTTCTAACTTGTCTCTTGAGTTTAATGTGTCCACAGTAGTCCTTAGCTTTGGGAAATAGAATTTTTCACAGTTACGGATAAGATAGAGCCTTTAGTTTCCAGGAATAAGGAAAGGCTTAGGACCTGAAAAATCAAAGTTGATGTTATTTCTAAAAATCCTTCCATCTGTTAGTCAGTGAAGCTTCTTAAGTGTTGAGATCCAACATAAGACAAAATGAAAAACAAATATTCAGTGGAACTCCAGGGCAAGAGAACATAGAGATTACATGACTTCAATGCTGTGCAGTAGTATTAATTACAACTGTATATAGACGAGTTATAGTAAGACAAGGAAGCAAGTTCAGTCTTCCTGTGTAGTGTTATGGTACTAACTTAATAATTTCTTGTGGTATTCAGAAAACCACAAAACAAATTCAAAATTGTAACTAGAGACTGCAAATAAAATTTAGCATCTGTTGTTGCAATAATAAGTTGGTCTCTAAATCAACCTTTAGCAATCCAAAGGTAAAACTCCTTACAAATAAGAAGATGAATTAAAGAGCCTACCAAGTTACTTGGTATGTGGTGTCTGTATGCCAGGTTTCTTTTCTTTCTTCATTGGGGGTTCCAGGAAAAAAAAATCATATCCAGTATTAAGTATATGACAGTTGTCTTCAAAACTTATAGAACAAGAGCATGACTCAATTGAGCTTAGCAAACATGAGGCTCTGACTTCAAACACTAGCACATTAATATAAAAATGAGGAATGAATAAACAAATAAGGAATATATTTATTCATTTTACACACGGTGGTTCATTTTTCATGAAACCAACAAATTACTCACCTGAATTTAAGTCTCGTCCTGGATTGAAGGCTCGGCTATTAACAGTAGTAGAAAGTCGATCACAACTAATTGTTCTGGATACATTTGTGTTAAAGTTCCCATCAAATCTGAAACAATAGAAGAAGATTAAAAAATGCCTACTTTGTCATTATCTGACCCAGAAAAGCCAATCAACACAAAAATAATAGTTCATAATGTGTGCAAATAGGTCAGCCCATAAATAGTAATGACTTTACATTGAATGCACGGTTATTAAAAAAATCAGAATATGGGGAAAAATAACACTCAAATTTAGAAGATTTAGAAATCGAGTTAAATGCTAAGAAGTACACAAAACAACTGATTTTTTAAAACCACTTTTTAAAAAGGAACTTACGTTACTATTATTGATTAAAAATCACAAAGAAAACAAAATCCAGACTAGACTTAGAAAAATGCACACTTGAGCGCTAATTCTTTCAGTTATCTTATGTGAAAAATTAATAACTGAAGTATAAAAATGGACAGTGGTGGAAGGGAAAGAATGTTGGGAGTAACACGGTCTGACTGGAGCCTCTGCTCTGTTACCACTAAATGTGGGACCCTGAGAAACATGTTCAACTTTGAGCTTCTGCTTTCTTATCTGAGAAGATAATAAAACTTTCTGAAGCTGCCAAAAAAAATAGAAATAATGTATGTAAGCACCTCTTGTGGAATATGGCATATATTGTGACTGTTATATTTTAGCAGGTTTGGAGCTGATAGTAGAGTCAGGAATTAATTATTAACTAAATAATTAATTAATGTGCTGGTGATCGAATCCAAGACTAGGCCTGTAGCCATACAATGCTAGTACTCTAGATGGTTGCTAATCACACATTTTTACATATAGTCTTTAGGACTATTTTATTTGTATCTAGTTCAAAAAAGAAGGATTAAAAAAAAAACTTCCATGTGATCTACTTAGGATTTCAGATACTGAGAAGAACTCTTGAAGTTTCTAAGATATACTCAAGCTCAACTGATAATAGTTTTTTTTTAAGGCTAACGTCATTAATAAAATTCTATTAACGTATAACCTAGGAGTAACGTCCATTGGGTCCTTTGATTATTTGTTGGTTACATATCATAAAATGTAAGAACTACTGAGCTGAAATGATTGCATAAACAAGTGGGTGAGGTCTTCATATGGTGTGAGTTTCAACAGTACAAGTTAAACAATCTGTTGGAGTACATATCACCACCAGGAAGGAGGTACTGGGTGTTAGGAGCCCTTTCTTTAGCCTCTATCCCAGTGCAGAATTACATCAACAATGTCAACAGTGCCTTAGAGGACACAGTTGCTTCACCAATATAGCTGCTCTCCCTTGGGCCTGCTCCAATTTGTCTAGACGAGAAGACTGCTGTCTTAAAGCCACAGATGGGGAGACACAGAAGAGATAATACAGTAGCAGCTGTCCAGTGTGCATGCTGGTCCAGCAACATCACCCTTCTTTCTACATGTAGCCAGCCACACAGTCTATTTCCTCACAAACACTTATATGATATGAAAACAGATCATACATGTTTTAGGGTTTGTGGGCTACATGTTCTATTGGAATGACTCCACGCTGCCTTTATAGCATGGCAGCCACTGAGGGCATGCAAGAGATGAAGTGTGGCTGTTACTATAAAACTTAATTTTTAAAGCAGGAGGCTTCTAGACTTGTTTGACCAGGGAAGTCAAAGGTAAAAGTTTCTCCAATGATGTTGATGGCATTTGTTCAGTCCAATATTATAGCTGTGTGTGTCTAGTGAACATTTGAAATACATGTAACAGAAACACTAAATTTCCTGTTTTATTAAATCTTAAGTGAATCATGGCAAAGGGTTACCGTATTAGACAATTGAAGTCTCCTTCCTCATGAAGACCAGCTGTGGCTGGCTTTCCAAGTCTATATCATGTGGGCCTTCTATTGTCTCAAAACATATGCCATTGATATGGTTCTATTTATGTTTTTTTTAAGCATCTTAATTTTATTGAGGTAGGGTCTTGCTATGTAACCCAGTTTTGCTTGGAACATGCTGTGTAGCGTAGGCTGGCTTTGAGCTCATGATTTTTCTGTTTTCACCTCCTGAATGCTAGAATTACAAGTGTTTGTTACTATGCTTGGTTCTTTTCTTGTATATTCTTAGGCTTCCTGCTGTAGTTGGATGACAAGCGCTTACCACCATGCCCATCTTTTTTGTGTGTGAGTTATTTTTTTGTGTGTGAAAATACTGTACAGAGGGGTTACAATTACATGGGCAAGATAATGAGTACATTTCTTATCAAGCATTGTTGCCTCCTCCTTTGTTTCCCCTTCTCATCCCTTCCCATATTCCCCCCACCCCCATCATGCCCATCTTATTCCACTGCAATGGAGTTTTTCAGACTTTTCTGTTAAGTCTAGCCTGGAATTCTGATCCTCCTGAATTCAACCTCCCAAGTAGCTATGATTACAGGTATGAGCCTCTATTGCCTGGGACATTTGTGTATCTTTGATGGATGGACTTTTGTGGATCAGGTTCCATGAATAGTAGGTGAAAGTCCCATGAAGGGAGACACAATATCTGGTTAATGTCACTCACCATAATATAAACGTTTACTATTGTTCTTGTCAAAAATAGGTGCTCACATTAACTGGTCTTTCATGAATATCCATGGTGCCTATTCCTGTTCTGGGCTTCTCTTGAAAGCTTCAGATGTCTTAGCAGCTAAAGACTATAACTGATTTGAATAGTTATGAAATACTGAGAGCCAAGCTACACCAGAAAGCCCTGATATGCATGCTGGAATGTGCATGCACCTGGGGTCCACCCTTAAAGTGTGTGATGTAGTAAAGTAGGGGTGAGGCTCAGGAATCTGATTTTGACAAGTTATGATGAAGGAGAACAGCTTTTGATGAGTACTGGTACATCCCAGAATGCCTCTAAAAGTCCAAGGACAGAGGGCATTCTTAGGCATGGCTACCATTTACAGGTAGACTTTCTTATCCAAATTGTGAGCCTCTTAATTACCTACCCATTTCACAAGACCATATAGCAAGTCAACGATCTATGAGAAACTAGAACCTATCAATCAACAGTTTGGGGTGGATAAAGGATACACTGCTTGGCTTTGCTAATGTCATACTGTTACTCTGTTACACATACATAGAAAAGCTTGTTGAAAAGGGTAACTAGGATGAAAACTGACAAATCTGCCCAGGAAAAGGTAGGTTCAAAGCTGGCCCTTGTCTACCTGGATGGGGAACTCACAGCCTTCATCTTTTGAAGACTGAAGTACAGTGCTGAGGATGTAAGGATTCCTCATGTTTTTGTGAAATAAAAGCTGGCTCCCACGAACTACGAAGACACCAAGGAACTATTAATATAGGTTCTTATTTTCTACACAGAGAAGATCATTGCCAGGGGCATTAAAGAAGGCATCTTTATAACAACAAAATGAAAGTAACTCATTAACAAAGTAGGTGCTTAGTAAACATTGGTTAGGCACGAAAAGGTTTCACAAGGTAGGATATAATCAATGATCAACCTGCCCTTCTCTTCTCACCACCTCCCAACCACACTGGGCCCTTGAAATGTTTTTCTGTGGAACCTCAACTAAGCCAGTCTCCAGTGTCTGCTATATTCCGTGTTTAACCCATCCTCCTCCCTCAAATTTCTACTGTCAGTTCAGCCAAGAATGAGTCCTTCCTCTTCAAAAAAATACTTTTGTGCCATACCTACATCTTGAACTCAGAGCCTGGACACAGGAGCTTTCTTAAACACATGCCTATATTGTTATCTATTTTTTTTTCTTGTTGCTGTATAATCAGGCTTAGCACAATATCCATCCATAGATTGGCTGTAGGTTCTACTTGTATCAACAGAATACAAAACACCATCATAAACACTAGAAATGTATTTCTCAGCCTCTCGTGGCCCACTTGTGTAATCTTAGCTACTTGGGAGGCTGGGATCTGAGGATCTTGATTCAAAGTCAGACTGGGCAAGAAAGTCTGTGAGACTCTTATCTCCAACTAACCACCAGAAAACCAAGTGGAGCTGTGACTCTAAGTGGTAGAGTGTTAGCCTGGAACAAAAGAGGTCAGGGACAGAGCCCAGGCCCTGAATTCAAGCCTCATTGCTGACAAAAAGAGAAAAAGATAAAAATGTGTTTCTCACAGTTGTGGAAGATAGATAGTTAGTCCATGATCTAAGTGGCAACTGAGGGCCCACAAGACACTATGGTGGGTTCATGGGTACTGCATCTTGTGTTGTCAATGGAAGGGGGAGCAAGGCAGCCCTCCAGGGCCTCTTTTGTAAGGGCCCTAATCCAAAAGGTCTTATCTCCTAATATGATCATCCTAATGATTAAGTTTCAGTGTCTATCTGTCAGGGTTCAGGTACCAAACAATAGCATCAATAAAAACTTTAACATTAAAATTTATTGAAAACAGAAAGCTAAGTCATCAGAAATCTCTGGGCATTTATATTTCCTAGAATTTATCAAACAGCTAACTTTTATCTCACAAGAGTTCTCTCACATGTACTACATGTCAGAGATGGAGCATGCACCCCCATCTGCCAAGTTCAAGTGGAAAGCTTGGAAATAAGCCCACTCTGATGCTTTTCTCACCACTCCTGCCACCCATGTATGAGCCAAGTAAGGAAGTTGGTATCAACATGGGGCTTAAGAGATAAAGAAGGGATAGTATGCCCAGGGCAGGTGGACCAGCCAGACTGGGAGAAGTAATTGCTAGAAGCAGTAATAAATGGGAGGGAATATTTCTAACTCTCTACTCAACATGTCAATGCCTGCTGTTCTGTCTGGACTCTGGATTTACCGGACTCCCAAACAGGGGCAAAACGTGACTAGCCATCCTTGCTACACTAGCCATTTCCTGTCCCTGGCAGAATGGTTGCCTAGTCAAAGGCAGGAAGACATATAAGGCAGGAAGGCATTTAATACATGTGTGCTTTTGAGAAAAGCAATTTATTTAAAAACAACAACAGCAACAAAAACACAGCATGCTTTTTACTCATCATGATTTGGAGAATATGGAAATAAAAAGTTCATGCTTAAGATATTTTATTTAAAAAGCACACATTTCAGTTATTCTTAAAGGGTTACCTTGAAGATTTTCCTTTGAGAAGTATATTGGCATGAGACAGTACAATCATTCTAGGTTTATGAAAAGGTCAAGAACTGGGGAAAAAATCATAGATTTTCATAGAAAATAAGCAATTCAATTTCAGAAGTTGAGTTTACTTCATTCTTTATATTTATGCTTTTAGAAAGTTAGTAATGACAGTAGAAAATCCTATCTAAATCCCCTTCAGACCTCAACTCTTAAAAAAAAAAAAGAGATATTGGATAAAAATTGCCTTCTATACTTATTTTCCTAAGATAAAATTCAGTTTCAAGAGAAATAACTCCATTTCTCCTAGCCCCTTAAGAAAAAGATGAGGGGTGGGGGGAGAGAAACTTCCTTCTGGATTTGCTTTCATGAACAACTGATCGAAACTGCATCCCGAGGGAGAAAACAGAACTGTGACTCCCACTTTGATCTCTTCCCCATGGAGAAATTCACTCCCTGCCTGCCTTGCAAGATGTTCATTTGATTGACATTCGCTCTGATGTGCAAACTGCTTTGAACTTCAGACATTTAATTCCCATCAGGCTGCAGTCATTTTTATTCTCCTTCAACAGGATTTACAAGCAGGAGATCAGCAAATGTAGAAGATAAAATAAATTTGCAGAAGCTTTGAATCTTACATCAAAACAGTGTTCGAGTGAGTTCCAATTGGATTTCATTCAGCCTCAATTCACAGTGTAAATCAACTTTTCAGTGGAGTCCCAGTTTAGCAAGAGAAAGATTTTTTTTAAAGATGCACAGGCATGCATGTGTGTGTGTGTGTGTGCGCGCACACACACACACACACACACACACACACACACACACACATTTGGGGTTTACTTCCTGAATCTCTTGCTTGGTCTTTGTTTAAATTTCCTAGAGAAGGTGACTTGCCAGGCCAATCATTCAGAATCCTGGGTTTTCCTGAACATTTCTAGGGAAGCCTGCCCAATTCATCACATAACACACAGAAAACCACACCCCCAGTGTGGGCTCCAAGGGCGGTGGTGAAATGTGGTATTGTTCATGGATATGTTTTTAAGGCAATGATTTAAAAAGCAAATCCCTGTGGATTTCTTAGAAGAGTAAGGCTTAAGTACTCACTGAGTCCATATACAAAAGCCAATATAATAGCAGCTAATGGGGCAGGGGCTATTAAAAAACAACAACAACAAAAAAACTTGTGTGTTTGTTTTATTAATCACTTCTAAAATGCTGAGATAAGTACAAGAGTTTTATATATTCATATATATGTGTATATACATCTACACACACATACATACATACACACACACACATCTCCTTTCTTCTGAAAGCAAAGCGAGTTCCCCACCACACAAGCAGGCCCTGGCTGCGGGCTGCAGCATCACCAAGCACACAATTTTCTGCAGAAATGGAGGACTAAAAGCCCTTACTAGTAGCTGAGGGAGGCTTGAAAGTTGCAGATACGAAGAGACACCCTCTCACCTGGCAGAAGCTCTGGTCCTAGCAACAGCCTGACAATGTCAGATTTACTGTGAAAGAGAAGAAGACTCATCTCCCCACGGCCATAGCACCAGGCTCCTCCTTGCTCATTCTTTCTGGGAAGCATGGACTCTCTAAATATTTGAGCAACACCAGTTGAAAAGAATTAAACAGAGCCCCCTTATCTTCCACTTAACCACCCAGGAGAATAAAGTTAAACAAAGAAAGAGCTAAGATAAGAATCAAACATCTGCACTGGCAAATATTTAAACTCTGTTTGAATGGGAGAGGAAAGGGCCAAGAGTGGGATCACTTCAAAAAGGAACCTCACATTTATAAAGTCAATGATACTTGAACCTCCCCAACTGAGTTTACTTATTCAAACACCTAAATTAATGGGCAAACTGAAAAAGCTGTCAAATATCATGTAATCATGTTTCGAGAAATGGCTTTGCCTTCAATCGAGGCAGAGATGGGAGTGATAAGTCACATTCTTTTTGTTCTTATCAGTAATAAGGATTAAACCTCCTGGGTTCAGCCAGGCTAGACTGGAAACAAGGGGCTAGTTACAAATGTCCTTGGAAGGTGAGGCTTTCAGAGCATACTTAGGATGTCACCCTCTTTACTCAGGTCTGAGTGTTATGCAAACCAACCACATAGCTTCTGCACTATTTCCCCACAACAGTCCTTGGCTCTGGTTTCCACAGGTAAACAGAAGCTGGGAAAATTGTACAGGTGACAACCAGGGCCAATAGAAACTGGATCTACAGGCACAGCAAACATTTCTCCTTATCTACCATCAGGTTGGAATGGGGAGGGGAAGAAGAGAGGAAAAGGAAGAGAATGGAGAAAGGGGAAGAGAATGGAAGATCAGGAAGAGGGGAGAAGAGGGGAAGAGGGAGCAAAAAGGGGTAGAGAAGGAGGGAAGAAGATGATAAAAGAGGAAGAGGTAGGAAGAGGAAGAGACTAGAGGAGGAGGAAGAGGAAAAGGGAGGAGGAGAAGGATGAAAGAGGAAGAGGGGAGGTATCTGGGAGAATTAAAAGAAAGCAGGCAGAGGTCAGTGGTCTGGAGGAGTCTGCAGACCGAGTCTGCAGACCACGATTACAGTATCCCATAGTATTTTTGTCCGGTGGCTAATCTCCAGAAGAGACTTATCCTTTACCTTCTTTCTTGTTTGGCTGACATAAAAGGAAAGATCCTCTTTACTTCTTTATCTCCAAGGCCTCTCCTGGAACCAGCCTGTGAAGAGGGTAGTTCCTAACAAACCTAAATACGGAAATCCTAAAGGCTATCTTCTCAATACTACAATACAGACCAGAGATTGCAAACCAAATGTTTTCCTCATCCTGCATATACACAGAGGGTAGAGTTAATAGCAGACAACCATGAATGGTACAATAGAAACATCAAAGACAACTGCTAAGAACCTCAGTTAGCAGATGACTTTAGAGATGAGCTAGGTCCATCTTTCAGGCAACTGTGTATGGAGGAGAGAGGCCCTTCCAAATCTCCCTTCCTCTGCAAAAGAAACAGGACATATGATATGGAATACTTCTGGCTGATGTGTCAGTAAAGGGAATTACTTACTCATTACTAAATAGTTGATAAAACTAGAGTATGAAGACATCTGAACATAATCACAGTGGGTAAGTCCCAAAGAAAGGATCCTAGACAGAATGGTTTTTAGATCTTAGCCTTCTTTGAAAACACGTTGATATTTTAGCACAGTAAGACACACACACAAAGCTTATAGGAACATTTCTGGTTTTCAGTTAAAACAGAATGTTGTTTTTTTTAAGCTAGTATATCTCATCAGCTAGTTTCTTTTAGAGATAGATTCGAAAAAGAAAGGAAAGCCCTAAACCATGTATGTAAAGATCTATAGCATGTAGCTGGGGTAATTAAATATGAAGGCAACAAGGCAGGTCTCCGGAGCCTTCTGTCTGTGAAGAGCAGGAAAATACAGAAAGCTGACCCAAGGGCTTTCGTGAGGGTGCTTGCTTATAAACAGTAATAATAATAATAAAATAATAGCCACACAGATGCCCACCAATGTAGATATCTCTGTTTCTCTGCACACATGGAAATGGTTCCATTGCTGCAGGAACTTGGCTTTAGACTAAATAAAGTAGCCACTGTGGGAGGGCTTTATATTTAGCGGATTCAGAAACTGTTGATCATTCTGGAAAAAAAAATGAAATTTTAAAGAACATATAGCTGAGCACCTCACTGGACAGATGAGTCATCCCAATTTTACCCCTGGTCACAGTATTTTATCATTAAAAGAAAAACTCACCAGTGGTACACTAATCTCAGAGTTTGGGAAGCAGAGGGAGGAACATGGGTTTAAAGCCAGTCTGGGTTGCATAGAAAGATCCATTCTCCAAACACCAAGACAACAAAGTTAATGAAACGAAGCAAAGCAAAACAAACAAGAAGCCCCAACTCATTTGGAATTAGGAAACGTAGATTCTAATGCCATCTTCTGCCATAACCTCTCTAATTCTACTTCCTTACTTGTAAAATGGAGAGGCAGGCAAGGATTAAAAGCTGGGCAGAAATATTTCTGAATCTACCAGGTTATTCAGAGATCATGTGAAGAATATAATTTAAAGCAACTGCTGTTTGCCAAAGTAAAGGGCTAAGAATTTCAGTGAAACATAAGCAAGCCTATGTAACTTTTTATATGCCTTAACTGATGTAATTGAGTAGGTTTTCAGAAATGCAAATGTTCTGCAAAATCTTTGTTGAATTCTGAGCTCAGCTCAAGGAAGGCCTGCTGGTACCAATATCCGTAAAGACTGTATCTGTACCATTCAGTCTGCCTGCAGGTAATACTTGTTAAAGGGACTCGCGATGGAAATGTAAGATTAAGAAGAGTAAAGATTTGCCACACAGTACTTTATGGATAAAAACACAAAACATATCTTCCTGGGGAAGAAACAAGACTTGACATAAAATTAAATTCCGTGGTGAGGGACCAAGTTTGTCAGTTTATTTGCCCTTGTGACACAGAGTGAAGGCCTGGAATCACAAGGATACACCACTGAGCTATGTCATGGTGTTTTATTCCAAGCAAGAATAGCAATAGCAAGAAATGAAAGGCAAACAGTTTTAAACACTTTATATTACACCTCATGTGCATTACCTTAAGATCAGGCTTGAGAGGAAAACAGAAGTGGTTTACATGTGGCTCAACTGTTTTAGCTAGAAACATTATTACATGATGCACAAATACAACATTAAATATAGAAATTTCTGAGGTGGTTGATATGCCAGTAAGTCATTGCATTCTACATTGTATGTGTGTGTTAGGACTTTACACTCTATTCCATAAGTAAGAATAATTTCTGTGCCAAGGAACAATTAAAATATATTAAAAATAAACTTACACATGTCAGCTATACCTTCTCTCCTGAACATGACGCTCTTCATATGCCTCACAGAGTTATGAGGAGGAAATATTTGAGAGGTGAGAATAAAATGATGTTACTGGTTGTTTTCAACTTCTTACTAACCACCTCCTAAGAATGGCCCACATACAATTCAAAATCCAAATCGGCAGCTTCATATTGACTTCATTTTTCTCTTAAATAGCTGTTGCTCTGATTTTTCCCCCTTCGCCAGCAAATTCTCATCCTCTAGGGTGCTCAATTAAAAATTTAGATCCATCTTTAACAATCTCCCTTCTTTATTGAACTATATTGGGTCTGTAGATGAAGATGGCATTGGGAAACTCACTGAAAGCTGTTAAAGAATAGAGGGGAGAACAGGGAAAGAGAGCAATAAAAGGGACTGATCAGGGTAAAATATATGTGTCAAAGCCATTGTGATAACTTTTTGCATAATTAACGTACACTGAAAAATGAAAAAGGTTCTGTTAGGGACCTGCTGGGAAGGTGGTTCAGCGGTACAGTGCTTGCCTTGCATGCATGAGGCCCTGGGTTTGATTCCTCAGCACCACATAAGTAGAAACAGCCAGAAGTAGCACTGTGGTTCAAGTGGTAGAGGTAGCCTTGAGCTAAAGAGCTGAGGGACAGCACCCAGGCCCGTAGTTCAGGCCCCACAACTGACAGAAAGAAAAGCAAGCAAGCAAGCAAGGAAGGAAGGAAGGAAGGAAGAAAGAAAGAAAGGTTCTGTTGGAGAATGAGTCTGTGGAGTTCCATTCATCCTCAATGGACAAATGGATCAGGAAAAGGTGCTATATATGCACAATGGAATTTTACTCATCCATTAGAAAGAATGATGACATTGTACTATTCCTAAGGAAATGAAAAGACTTGGAAAAAAATTATATTAAGTAAGCTAGACCCACAGAAAGTTTGCATGGCTTTCCTCATTTGTGGTAGATAGAATATATTTATACATCTAGATGTAAACATGTTGGGTGGTATGCAAGTGGTTACAAATGAATTAACTGAAGTATAATAGACTCTATGGAGAACTCAAATAGTATAATGTTTTAGAAAGACTAGGTCAAAGCCCAATAAAATCATCACCAGGAAATGTGTACAAGCAAGATGGAGGATAGGGCTAAGGGGTGAGGAGTAGGGGAAGGAAAAGGAGAAGAGAGTGGAAAGAATGTACTCAAGCATTCATTTTATATACCACAAGATTAAGAAAAGTAAGGGGGGTGGGTCAAAGGAGGGGCGACAATGTTGAAGGGGGTAATGCTGATCAAAATGCACTGCATTCATAAACTGTTAAATGGCACCTCCTTAATTTTAGAAGTGGAGATGGCCTATGGGGTGGCTGAATGAGGGAAAATATGGTCATATTTTATACACATATGAAAATAGAACAAGGAGGCCTGTTGAAATTGTGTTGAGGTGTGGGAAAGATGAAGAGGTGAGTTTGGTCCAGATATATTGTACACATGTAGGAAAATAGCACAATGAAACCCTCTTGTACAACAGATGCATGCTAATAAAATTGTTAACAAAACTAAAGGAACAAAAAGGTAAATCTTGGGGCTGGGAAGGTGGCTCAGTGGTAGAGTGCTTGCCTTGCATGCATGAGGCCCTGGGTTCAATTCCTCAGCACCACATAAGCAGAAAAAGGCAGAAGTGGCTCTGTGGCTCAAGTGGTAGAGTGCTAGCCTTGAGCTGAAGAGCTGAGGGCCAGTGCCCAGGCCCAGAGTTCAGGCCCATGACCGACAAAAAAATAAATAAATAAAATAAAATTATATATTAAAAAAAAGTAAATCTTCTTCCTGACTCAAATCTCTAAAAAAGCCTAATTATCACAGTGCACATATTTTTTAGTAAGTTTTTTATTGTGAAAATAGTGTACAGAGGGGTTACAGTTACATGAACAAGGTAATGAGTACATTTCTTATCAAGCATTGTTGCCTCCTCCTTTGTTTTTCCCTTACCACCCCTTCCCTCCCACCTCCACAACTGCACTCCCACCCCCAAAATTATAAAGTTCATTTAACAACATAGTGTTGTACATCTCATTGTTGCAATGGGTCCACTTGTATCCCTATTTAAACATTTTGTTTTTTCCCTTCCTCTCCCCAAATTATACCATCATCAAGTACAGTGCAAACAGGAGTTATTCCGAAGGTCCACATATTCTATATACTCCCTTGCCTTTACTGTCTGTGTTTCACTCTTGCCAGTCATCTGTCTTTGGATTTCCTATGACTGTTCCTCAATATATCATGCTTTTCTCTGTAATTATCAAATTGGGAAACATCCTTTCCAACATGGTTATTCTTCACTTGCCAATGTCCTAATTTTCTCAAATCACTGACCTGACCATGGACTTTCCAGGTTACCCAGGATTGCCAGCCCAGTGTGTCCCTTATCCACTGTTCCAGCTGGGTCTCTACCTGCTCTCATTCAATTGCTTGCTGTTTTCTGGTGTAGAGCATTCTTATTCTGGAGCTAGCTGTAGAAATTCCACTGTCCTTCTCCCAAGCCTGAGTATTCTGTAAACTCTTTACATTCTCATTTTCACTTGCCACTTTGCCTTAGCTGAATAGTGTCCTAGAAGCTTAGAATATGGAATCATGTCCAGATGAGTGTATTAACTTTTGAAAGGGCACTAAATGATGTATTGATACTTGCCCCTTTCTGCCTAAGGTAAAGTAGCTTGAAAATTCCATCATCATCACTGCTGGGTCTCCAAAACTAAGTACAAAATCAAGTGTGCTACCACGTATTAACTCATTCAACAAATATTTACAAAGGACCTGTTCAAGCAAGGAATTGAACGTGAAGTTGAATGTGACAGGGCCTTGAACTTCAGTAATAAGAAAAGAGGAGAGTGCACACAAAGTGCAAACACACCTTACCTGCTGTTACCATTATACTCACAGTTCACCAGAATCAGCTTCAAACACCTGTGACCCACCTCCCTTCTCCCTTCTAAAGCAGGAGACAGTAGGCACCAATAGTCCAGTTCAGATCTTGCCTTGCTACTTGCCTACATAAATGAAACCAGACTACATTGTCTATTTGTCCCCTGGTTGGAACTATCACCTCATCCTTTCATTCCCTTTTTCAAACATCTCTAATTTTTAAAATATATAATAAATCCCCTAAAGAATCTACTACAGAAATCTGAATGAATCAACATGTTAATGATCAAAATGAAAATCAAATCCCCAGTAACTTATTTTTGACTCATCTGCTATCAATGATACTTAAAGAATCAGAAATGATAAGATAAAAATTTGTATAATTTCAAATTCTGGAACTTCTTTCAGATATTTGATAAACCCGGGCCTTAACTTGTAAAAGAGTGTAGGAGGAGAACGCAGCAGAAAGTTCTGGGAATAAGAACTGACACTCTCTGGTCTAAGTCTGAAAGTTCATAGAAGCTTTAATGGTTCAAAAACCTTTAATCCTTTCTCTAAGAATATGCTAGTTAATTTGATGTATTCACTTGGCTTGATCATGGTACCAAGATATGTAGTCACACATTATTCTAGACCCTGTGAAGTCATCTTTAGATGAGATAAGTATGTGAATTGTGAGTTTTCAGTAAAGCAGAGTGCTCAGTGTGTGTAGGGCTCATCTAATCAGTTGAAGTCCTCAGTAGAACAAACATGAACCTCCTTAAGAAGCTATTCTCCCAGCTCTGGGACTTGAACTGCAGCTCTTCTCCAAACTTCCAGATACCCTGCAGATTTTGGACTTGTACCAATAATCATGTAAAATCAATATCCATGTCTCTCTCCAGGTGTATGCACAAGCAGTTTACTGGTTTTGTTTCTCTGAAGAACCCTGATTGACATAAACAGTTGTAAGGGTGGCAACTTACTAGAACTATATCATCAGGAGCCTGAGGGTTCTTGCGATAGAACCTAAAGCTAATTGATTTGTCTGCAATATAATGCCCTCCAGAGGTTGAGTAGTAAGAACTGATTCCTGACATACCTCCTGAGAAAACACTCATAGCAAATTAGACGGATTCTACTTTCCTAACTCAGAGGTGCCCATGAGACAGCAGGAATCCAAAGAGTTTCTTCATGTTTAGAATCAGTGAAGCTTTTAAAGTCTTGCCTGATAGGCATGAGAGAATGATTATCTATTCAGGTGAAGTCTCCTAGCTGTAGGTGTCTGAATTCAGACAGCCTTGGAAACAAGTTGCTTACTGACTCCAACTCCATCACAGATCACTTTGCTCACCAGGCCAGGCCTAATGCCTGCACGCCAATTTCATGATTTTCAAACAAAAAATTGTTAAGTGAATGGCAACAGCACTGACTCCTCTATGGAGAAGCAAAACAGAACTTGAGTCTAAGTTTATCTTCCTAATATAGCTTCTACCCTCTCCTTATTAAATAAAGACATCAAAAAAATAGAAAGGAAGAATACTAACAAGCAGCGACATGTATGAAAGAAATTAAGTGGGAAATGGATTAAGTACTGTGGAAGATGAAATTGATTGATTGATATAGAAGCCTAGGGGAAGCAGGGTGCTGACTGAACAATGGCTTCAGCATATGATAAAGCCTCATCTGTCTGCCAGTCAGGGTTCAGGAACAGACATTCTCAGCCTCATGTTCTCCAGCATTGAAGGGCTGGATCTGTTAAAAAGCTGAGAGGGTAAGAATGGAGGTTGGCAAAGCAGGGAAAGCACATGGACAAGGTAATTTTCTCCATGTCCAGTCTATTCCCATGTTCAAATCATGAGATGAACACTTAAATTCAATTATGAGCCAAGCAGGTGATTGATAACAGCCTGGGCTCTGGGTTGGGATGGGTAGCAACTGGGAGAGTGTTCCAAGGGGAGCTGCTCTTCATGCAAGCACAAATGTGACACCAGCCATGCCTGGCATGCTGATTCTTTGAAAGAATCATCTAAACTCTGGTATTTATTTATTTAATGTTTGTAGTGCTGAGGAAGGAATTCAGGGCTTATACTCTACCACTTGAGCTTTTCTTAGTTTTGTTTTTCAGATAGGGTCTTAGACTAACTATGCATTGGCCGGACTTGGACTGTGGTCATTTTACCTCCACCTTTCAAGTAGCTGGGATTATAGAGGCACACTGTGGCACCTGGCTTTGTTTTTGTTGTTGTTTGTTTGTTTGTTGTGGGGCTTGAACTTGTGGCCTGGGCTCTGTCTCTGAGCTCTTTAGCTCAAGGCTAAGCTCTACCATGTGAGCCACTGAACTACTGCTGGTTTTCTAGTGGTTAATTGGAGATAAGAGTCTCATTGACTTTTCTGCCTGGGCTGGCTTTGAAAGGCAATCCTTAGATCTCAGCTTTCTGAGTAACTAGGATTATAAGCATGAACCACCAGTACCCAGATACCTGGCTTGTTTTTAGATCTCTGCTAACTTTTGCTGAGGCTGGTCTCTAATCATGAGCTTCT
Source organism: Dipodomys merriami (assembly GCF_024711535.1). Classification (NCBI taxonomy): domain Eukaryota; kingdom Metazoa; phylum Chordata; class Mammalia; order Rodentia; family Heteromyidae; genus Dipodomys; species Dipodomys merriami. Next base: position 297,311 of record NW_027206458.1, read on the forward strand.
ATCTAGTAACCATGCTTACACGAATAAGCCACACTACTCAGTCTCCAAAGTTTGCATTATTTTGTTTTGTTTTGTGCCAGTCCTAGGGCTTGAATTTAAGGCCCGGGTGCTATCCCTGAGCTTTTGTACTTAAGGCTAAGTGCTCTACCGTTAGAGCTATAGCTCCATTTTTAGCTTTTTTGGAGCTTAATTGGAGATAAGAGTGTCATGAGTTTCCTGCCTAGGCTGGCTTTGAACTTTAATCCTCACATCTCAGGCTCCTGAGTAGCTATAATTACAGATGTGAGCCAGTGGTGGCTGGCTCAAAGTTTGCATTTTTTAAAAATGTGTAATCTCCCAAAGTTTGCATGTAGGTAATGGATTTAAAAGCTTACAAATATGGAAGACGTTTAAACATCGCCCCTGCCTCCCCCCATCCCCCCAAAAAACAAGCAAACAAACAAAAAACCCACCTGCAAGCCAGATATAGTCTGTGGGAATAACAAGTGTTTGTGTATCCCTTGCAGGAGACCAGAAACTCCAGTTCTCTCAACACAATATGAAAGCATCATAAATAAATGAGCCTGCTCTCAAAACTACCTTATTTTAAGTTACACCACTGAAAACTAAGTCTGTCTTAAATGAAGACTTAACCTATTTGTTTTTCTATAGTAGATAATGTTAATTCTTTGGATCATTTCTTCAATAAACATTGACAGAGGACCTAATCACTATGCAAGGTCCTGCATAAGATCATTAACTTCCAAGGCTCCTGAGTAAAACTTCTAAGAGTTGATGGGTCTGAGAAAGAAAATGTCAAATCCATGTGAAAAATCAATTTTCTGCCACTTTGCAGGTATAACCTTCAGGGTGTATTGTACAGCTAGGATGATGTTTTTATAAATAAGCCTAACCAATGGTTCATTATTAATAGAACTGCTCAGAGACAAGGTCTTACTATGTGGCCCAGGCTGGGCCAACTCATCCTCCAACTCCCCATTACTGAGAAGAGATTACAGGCTTGGGTCACTACAAAGGTACTTCTCTCTTTAGAACTAGACTATTTTTATTTTAATAAGCACGCTTGGAAGTAAAGGTGATGGAAGTACTTTACATGCATGCATGATAATAGAACCTAATGGGGTACTGGTAGCTCCCACTTATAATCCTAAATACTTAGGAAGCTGAGATCTGAGGATTGCAGTTCAAAGTCCATGCAAGAATGTTTGTGAGAGTATTATCTCCAAAAAAAAAGTCAGAAGTGAGGCTGTGGTCAAGTAGTAGAGTGCTAGCCTTGAGTAAAGAAAGCTTAAGAACAGCACCTAAGTTCAAGCCCCAGGACTGGCATCGTAAAAGGGAGGGGGGAGTGGGGTAGCTGAGGAAAGTAACAGAGGAGGTGAACTTAATCAAAACCCATTATAAACATGAACAGGAAGATCACAATGAAACCCATTTTTCTAACAGTAATATATGCCAACAAAAAGAGAAAAAATGCACTGTTAAGGCTTAGTGAGGAAAATCAAATACAGATTATAAATCAGCAGAAATGAAAAGCTTGCCACGAGACAAAATGTAGAACTAAGCTTATAGGAAGGTCACAGGCACTTAACAAATAGTTATTGTAGCTTTCAGCCAGTGCTGAGTTTTAAAAACAGAAATGTTTATAGGGCCCAGATGTCCTAAGAATGGACAAAATGCAAAATCAAGAGTGGAGATCTTTTATCTGAAGTCCAATTGCCTGTATTTATTGCAAAAGCAGTATTAATGTATGCATTCAGCCTATAGGCATTTAAAATGTTTAAAGAGTTTGCTTCTTGAGTCACTATATTTCAACCTAGAAAGACTCCTGTAACCATTTTGGGCCTCTCTCTTTCTCTGATGCTGGGATTTGAACTTTGGGCCTTGCTTTATCATTGTGAGATATACCTCTATATTTTAAGGCTATAAACTTCAGTCATTACTACCTATATTATTTTTGAATCTTGGTCATAGAATTCATTTAATGTTTTTGCTTAAAATGATTTAATTCATTATTTAGCTGTGTTTATATTAAAAAGAAACTATACTTTTGCTAAAAGAAACGGTATCTCGACACAAATGACATTAAATGCTTAATAATCCAATAAAAACGTTTGGCTAAGTACAAAGTAAAAGCATTTCCCTACAACAACCCTCACAGATGGTGAAACTGAGTCTCAAATTCAAGGTCAAACTGATTCAAGGAGGTATGACTCAAAACCAAGTGGGCTTAAGTTGTTTTTTGTCATACCTTTCAGCTGTTTTCCAAGTCTGAGAGTTGTTGCCTTTTGTACTACAACTTGAATGACTTGCGATTCAAAGTGTAGACATTTGTGGAGGGGTTGCAATACAGGAAAATGTGTTCAACAGCATACCATGCAGACAGGATATGAGGATGAAGACATTTTATGGGGGGTGAGGGGCAAAGGCAGATAGCTAAGGATTTTTAACCTGGTTTCCCTATAACGTATTATCCCTTCCATTTTTTAAATCTTCATTGAAAAAGCTGAGGAGTTCTAATAATTTAAGAAAAGTGTGTTTGTCTAATGAAAGGCTACAAAGTCATCAGGCCAGAATTTACTTTAAAAATTCTAGCATACATTTTTCTAAGTCAGATCCAGTCCAAAATAAAAATAAAAATTAATTAATTAGTAAGTTTTTGCTTGCAACTTCTTGTTGTCAACTGTCAGATATTTCTTTTAATTTGATTGGTTTATATTAAATTCTCTATGCATCTAATATACTTTGATACATTTATTACCCAAGGCTCCTAACTTTTAAGTTGGCTGTATATCTTCTGATTACCCAGCTTTACCTTTAAACTGCCCATGTTTTACAAGATGACATTTCTTGGCTCTGTCAAATTACTTCTGCATGTGGAGAGAGGGTTGCATCTTCAACACTGGACACAGATGCCTCACCTCTACCGGAGAAGTATTTATCCATGCTAATCTGCTTTGTGATCCCTCTAGCGTATAATGCAGGCCTCTTGGATCTAAACTGAATTGCATGAAAAGCTCCTGGGTGTACAAACTATATTTTATGTTTCCTTATCCAGAAGGCAGACGACTGGATTTGCCAGGTGGCTGATGTCTCAGTCCTGACCTCTGATCTCAGCACATTCAAAATGGAAATCACTTGTCTTCATTCCAACTCGATGTATGTCCTCCCAAACTTTAATGGATACACGTGTAAACATGTAGATTATGCTCACAAGTCAGCTTCCCAAGCATGGCTGGTGTGTATGTTCCAAGTATATAGATGTGATTCAATTTAATTCCCTAATCCTCTATTAGAAATTTAGGGTACTTAACAAGGTTTCTCTATTCTACATGCTACAATAACTGTATGTTTCATTAGTTTGCTGTAGTGTTCCTCCAAATGGCCAGATCAAGTAAGAGGGTTCCTTCCCTTCCTTCCTCCCTCCCTCTCTCCCTTTTTCCCTCTCTCCCTCCCTCCCTCCTTTCCTTCCTTCCCTCTACCTTCTTTTCCTCCCTTTCCTTTCTTTTTCTTCCTTCCCCTCCCATCTCCTTTCCTTTGGTATAGGTATTTTTGGGGGAGGGCATAGCATTGGCGTTTCAACTCAGGGCCTTGTGCTTGCTAGGCAGATGTTCTACCACTTGTACCATGCCCAAAGCCCTTTGATGCTTATATCTAACATTCATACAATAATTTCTGATACAATATGTCTAGTATAGTTCTCTGATTTGGGAAACTACATCACTACTCTGATCATGCCCTATTACTTATGTCCAGTTCTTGCCACACACACCGCTCCAATATCTTGTAAATTTCTTAAGAGTACACATTTCCTTACTCATCCTTATATTCAAATTAATTCTGATTCTACATATGGTAATAAAACCCAATCGCCAGGTGCTAGAGTAAAATTAGAAGGGGTGTAATTCCTTCCCAGAACAGCAGGGGAGGCAGACTCACCACCAGCAAGGTATGAATACAGTAAGTACAGTCAGTTCTATACTGCATGTAGGTTTACAAAATTATTATGTGAAGAAATAATAGGGAACAATTAATTTCTTTCAGGGACAAAAAGAAATAAAGAGAGGAAAAGAGTTGAATAGGAAACTAGGGAGAAAGGTCAATTATTGAGTTAGTCTTTAAAGAAACAGAAATTACAAGATGGGCAAGTAATAGGATAGACCTACCAGTAGAAACTACACAGTTCATATGATTCCTTCCTCCCTCCCCTGTCCCCCTGCTGGGAGCACTAGTCCTACTTAGGTGTTTGTGAAGGCCCTATCTTCTTCTAAGACAGGATTTTTCCATTGCAGCACAACTGACATTTTGAGTCAGACAATTCCTTAAGGCTGTGTTTCATGGCCAAACTCCAGGATGCCAACCCAAAATGTGAACAGATATTGCCAAACATCTCTGAGGTGAGGAAAAGTCTAATTCAACATCTAGTGACGTGTGACCGTCCTATCTTTTCTTTTCTCCCTGACCGGAAAATAGATATTTTTGGGATGGGGGTTAAAACCCAGTTAGATCCTCATTTTATATCTATATTAGTGGTAAATTGGCCAAATGCATTGCTACTGGTTTCCAGTGATAAGAAAGGATGAGTTTTTATGATGAAGCTTAACAAAAAAAAAAATGCAGTGTTCACTAAGCATATAAGATTATTTGCTCAGAACATTGTTTACAATTTATTTTCACTAAATGTTCACAACACCCAGTGAAGCATTCTCTTTCCCACTCTAGAAATGAAGGCAGGGTATCTTAAAGACATCCAGTACCCAAGATCACATGGAGCTGGGATTCTGGGCCAAATGGGTCTTATTGTCTCTTCTGCATAAGAGAAGAGCTAGTATGAATTTCTTCAGGCCACAGACAGGGAAAGCTAGATTTAAAAAACAAACTCATTTACTAACATATAAATGAAGAAATCAGATTTAGATACAGTGGACCAAAAATCCACAGTAAATAAAAACTTGCTTTGGAAGTTAAGCATCAAGTGAACACTGAAATGCTATCCTGGATCCATCCTTGCTAGACCTCAAGAGTGTACATTCAATGCATATGCTATGAAATTGAGACAGCTGAAGGCAGGAGTTGGGTTGGGAGGATTGAGGGAGAATGAGTGGCATTAATAAAGTTGCATTGTAATTTATAAACTTATTTGTTGAATGTTAACTCCCTTGTACAACTATTTGAAGATAATAAAATATAATGTAAAAAAAGCATTTATTGTTCTATAAGAGACAATGTATACTAACTGATATTGGTGCTCACATAATTTTTAAAGCATACGAGCATCTTTTACTTAATCTAAAACTGTAGAAAATTGATTTTGCAATTGTCTACACCAAGAAAACTGAACATAAAGATATATGTTAAATGAGTAGATTAAAGATACACAGCTAAACAGAAACCAAGTTCATGTACTAATTCTAGATTTCTTTCTACAATAATTTCCAATATTATATGATTCTCCACCTCTCCACGTAGAAATATCACTAGATTAACAAATAAAAATATTCCCTGTCATACAAATACTGATCCTTTATTATCTAAAACCACATTTCCTTTAGGCATTTTAGTTTTCTTAAGAAAAATTAATTCTATTTATTTTTGTTTATGTGGTACCAAGGAATCAAACCTGGAGCCTCATGAATGCTAGGCAAGCACTATACTACTAACCCACAATCTTAGCCCACTTTAGGCATTTTAAAGATAGTATCTTCTAAAGTAACGAGCGGGAACTTTTTGTTATTCTTAACACTCCCTTAAATTAAAGTTACCAAATCTATGAGACTGCATTCTTCATGGCTCAATAGTTGGCTTATGATAAAATGTTTGCAATTTCCTAGATTTAGTAGAAATAGTTTTCAAACTATAGTTGGTACTCCCAAACATGAATTCCACCAGGACCCAAAGGTAATAGGGAAGGAAGGGCCAGTTTTCCAGCTATAGAAAGTTAAGTCACGGGCTGGGAAGGTGGCTCAGTGGTAGAGCACTTGCCTTGCATGCATGAGGCCCTGGGTTCAATTCCTCAGCACCACATAAGCAAAAAGAAAAAAGCCAGAAGTGGTGCTGTGGCTCAAGTGGTAGAGCGCTAGCCTTGAGCTGAAGAGTTGAGGGACAGTGCCCAGGCCCAGAGTTCAGGCCCCATGACCGGACCCCCCCCAAAAAAAAAAAGAAAGAAAGAAAGTTAAGTCACATTTCATTAAATATTACTTATCTCTATAAAGTTAGGGGCTTATTATAAATAACAGGGTGAAAATAACCTATACATTTTGCAATCAACCACCACAGATATTTTGAATATGAAAGTCTAAGTTTAGTTCCCAGGACCAATAAGAAAGCAGTGAATGCTATGGTCTTACTCCATCATGGAAGGTGGAATGGTGCAGCAGTCTTGAATGGCAGTTAGCGGGGAGGTCAGATGGGCTGTGTATGATGCTTCCACAACTTGCTTATTCCGATTGACCACATCCAAGTATCGATTGAACTTCTCACGGATTTTTTTGGCTAGCTGTGGACAGCAGTAAAACAAATACATAAATAAATGCAAAATCCCCCCAAAAAAACTCCCACTGTACTTATGCTAATTAACTTGTCTGTGTCCAAAGTTTCATGCATTCAACTTCAGATAACACAAAAGTCACACTCAAATCACCTTCACTTTCTGGGTTGAGATAAAATTTACAAAATGCCCAGATGTCACACAGGAAAACCTAGACAGTAATAAGAGATGAGGGCATGGTATGAACTTCTCGGATCCAAAATCAAGTAGAATGACATCTATCCATAAAATGCCTTGTGGGAAAAGGATAACAAAGACAACTGATATTATTGTCAGCATGACAGTTGGCATTTGAGTTATAGAGCAAAAGTGACTGCAAGGAAAAAAAAGAGAGATTTTTATCACTTGTGGTTCTGCACTCACATATATGATTGTCTTGGTGTGTGTTACAGGGGGAGGGGAACTCGATGAAGGAAGGGAGGTAACATTTATTGCCTCCTACGATGCAACCCCAGGGGACACTTTTCACAATCTTCCATGAAAATGACAATTCCCCCAAGATGTACAACATAGATATCCATATAAAACCAAATGTATAGTTAGAAATATATTTGGATGTAGTCTGTTACACTTTTAAGATGGAAAAATGTCTTTCTTCACTGCTCTGAACAGAATATTTCATCATGGTTCATTTTCATGTGGGAATAATGGGAGCAAATTGGTAAGCATACTGCTTTTTCCTCCATTGTTCCCATCAAACACCACAGCTTAATTACAGATCTCCAAGGAAAACAGTGTTGTTTTTCTTCCCCTTAAACAAAATGTTATCCAAATGAAATGACTGATAGAATTATAGCTAATTGGTTTTGCCGAGCTATTCATTACCAGTACACTGGAGGAGAACTAATCATCTCCTCTGGGTCATGCAGCTCATACAACCCAATAGCTTCCAGGCTACAAACATGAAGTTAAATAACACCATCTCCATTTGTTATTTTCAAGCCAATTTTTCTATCTTGATTCTATTCTGGTGATATTCTCAACTAAACAACCAGAATTCTGAAATCTCCTTAAAAAAATATTATACCAATTATATAAGGTTCGAAAAAAAATCACATGCAACCATGGGTTATAATTCATTTTGTATTTTTCAAAGGAGGAGATGTCTGGGAAAATTCACAAATCTGCCTAGAATTCTTACTATTTGAAAAAATATAGGTTTTCTTCATTGGGGTTATTGCAATAATACATATACCCAGTTGAATTTCAAATCTCAGTTTTTAAAAAATGTTTTTGCTATCCTTAAGTAGTTGTACAAAGGAGTTTCCATTCAACAAAACTCAAATCTCTATTTAAATCAGGGGTGATCACTGCATCTCCATACTCCAAGCTGGGACATTTCCCAATTATAACAATTTTGCCATAATTTGGTGCAAATTACCAAAAGGTTGGCAGGAAAGGGCCAGAGATGCTCCTAAACACACTATAATGCACAGGTCACTTCCTGTAACCAAGAACTAACTGTCCAGTCCCCAAAATTCATTCCTGAGAGTCTTCGACCTTATCTTTTGTTCTAATGATTCACAAATTCTTTAAAAATACAATTTCCCCACATACTGGTGGCTCATACCTGTAATCCTAGCTACTCAGGAGGCTGAGATAGAAGATTGCAGTTCTTGGGTAAGGAAGAAAAGTCTGTGAGAATCTGTACGACTATCTCCAATTAACCAACAAAAATGTGGATTGGAGGCATTGGTCAAGCGGTAGAGTGTCAGCCATAGGCAAGAAAGCTGAGTAAGAGCATGAGACCCTGAGTTTAACTCTGAATGCTTGGCAAGTGTTTCATGACTGAGCTATATCCCCAGCCTAGAATATTTATTTTAAAAATATACAACAACATGTACTTCTCGAAGCTATATTATGAAATAGACCATATCTTTTCTTTTGAGGTTCTGACTTCTTACAACGTAAGTATCATTAATTTCTACCTACAAGTATCAAGAGCATAGTACATCACTTGGGAACAAACACTGCACCAGGATGAAGATAAAGAATACTAGCAAGAACTGAATTTCCAAACAGTATCTTCACCAATTAACTTTAAAATGGACATGAAACTTGCACTCACTTGTCTTTCACAAACAAACACATTGTGTCTGTGTGTGCCTCTTTCTTACCTTACATTGGTTATGAGGGGAGGAAGGATTTCATTTCATTGTTATATATCCACATATATTTACAATAGATTCCAATCTCAATGGTTCTTTTACCTTCCCTTCCCCCTTCCCAAAACAATTTCAATAGGTTTCATTGTTCTATTTGCACACATAGAGTCTACTCTGACCATACTGACTGACCTTCCTAGTTAACCCAACCCCACCAGTATAACCTACTTACTGACAGAATGTTTCTTTCCTAGCTTCTTCCAGCTTTCACTGAGGCTCGTTATGCTGTTTTCAAATATAGTTCCTTTTGTATATCAAAAATTTTCACCTACTATCTTTCCCTTTCCCTTCTCCTCCTAAGTAGTTCCTTAGTTAAGATTTGTATTCTATTGTTTCTCTGTGTGTGTGTGTGTATTGTTACACATATGGTTAGATATGTGTGTGTATATGTTCACATATGGGCAAATGCATAATCTTTTTTTTGTGCTCAATTATACATTTTCCTGCAAATGACATTTCACTTTTCTTTATGGCTACATAATACTCTGGGGTATGTGGGGTGTATATGTGTGAGTAAGATGTCTTCTTTATCCATTCATCTGTTGTTGGGTACCTTGGATTCTGGTTGACTCTATCATTTGGCTATTATCAACAGTAATACACCAAAACATGGATATGTAGGTATCTTTCTGAGAATAGCATGGACGGGTCATAAGGAAGGTCTATTTTTAGTCTTTTGAAGAACTGCTATACTGATTATTTCTCCTCTTCCTCCTCCACTTCCTCCTCCATCATGGGGCTTGAACTCTGGGCCTGGGCACTGTACCTGAGCTCTTCAGCTCATGGTGAGCATTCCACCACTTGAACCACAAAGCTGCTTCCAGTTTTCTGGTGGTTAATTGGAGATAAGAGTCCCACGGACTTTCCTGCCCAAGCTGGCTTTGAACTGTGATCTTCAGATCTCAGCCTCCTAAGTAGCTAAGATTACAGGAGTGAGCCACCGGCACCCAACTTTTCTATACTGATTCCTGATAGCTATTTTCACCATACTATGGCAGTGTTAAGTAGTTATGCTAGAGGCTATATGACCTGTTCTGTTACAAGCAGAAGTTAGAGGTTCTAACATATCCCAAGATGGAGCCATAATTCCAATTTGGAATTTTTTTAATTAAAAAATTTGAAGTACTTTAACATGACTCTGCATTGAAAGATGGGATGTGTATGGAGTCTGTGTGGACTCATGCGGGCTTCCACCAGAAGAGTATACAAGCCTATACCTTCTAAGGCTGGGTCATAAAAACTCATGTGACATCTACCAGTCTTTCTTGGAAGGTTACCCTAATGCTAGCTCTTAGGTACTATGCTAGAAGTCCAAGACACAGGGAGAGATCATGGAATGTGTTTGGTTTGCATCCCTGAATTTTCAGATCACCTCAGCCCAGATTCTCTACGAGTCAAAACACTTCCAGATAATATTAACCCTTTGAGTATCTTATGATGAGGGTCCCTGAATTTCCCCTGATATCTCCGAAGACATCATCCTTGCTGGGCCTGTCTTGACCTACAGAACCTCTAGCTTAAAAAAATAGCTGTTTACGTCATTACATGTTGAGTAGTTGGTTATGTGTGTGAAAATACCTAAGGAAAGATTGATCCATCCTAAGAATTAACATAATGAAGCAAAGCTACAAAAAGCTGCTTAAGTACAGGCATGGTATCACTATTATCAAATGACCCACAGTACATGTGAACTATAAAGTAAATGCAAAGAGACTTCAGGGTTCATCAGAAAATTTTGATAGCTGCCACATAGAGGTACTTACCCAACCAGTAGAGTTATCTTTATTTTATGTCAATGAAGTTAAGTGATTAGCTTCAAGCTATAAAATCAGTGAAAAAGTCAAATGACTCATCTCAAGACTATCTTGCCTATAAAGCCAGACAAAGTAAACTTCAAGAAGCTGCAAGGGAGACTTGAAAGATGACAATATGGACAAGCTCACAGGTTGAACTTTCATTAGAAACATAATAAACAAAATACAGAGCAGAATATTAGAAGTCCCTTGGCTCTGTGCTGGGTATGGAATGGATTGTTTTAAGGGGTGGAGATGGTGGAGGCCAGGACATACCTGCCTTTGGCTTTCTAGTTTGGGTCAGCCTCAAACTACATTTTTCTCTACCATTCTTCACCTGATGTTGGGGATTGACCTCTTGTGAATGCTGAGCACACTCTATCACAGAGTTACAGTCCAGGCTACACTCCTCATCAATGGAGATAAAGTCCAGGCACACCCTTAGCAAAAGGTCTCCATGTACAGGCTCCCTCCACCTCTCATTCAGAGCCCTTAGTCTACCGTGCAGTGACACCCTTACCTCGCCTCATTCAAAAGGGAAAAAAGAAACCAACCATTGGTTGGCTGTGTATGAAAACATTTCCTAAGCATCTCACATATACATAACAATTTAATCCTTTAAAGAAACCTATAGCTGGGAATGTTGAATATGCCTATAATTCCAAGTTCATAGAAAGCTGAGTCATGAAGACAGGTGAGTTTAACCCAACCTGGGCAACATAGTAAGACCTTTTCTTTAAAAAAAAAAAAAATTATTTATTTATTTATTTTTAAATTGCTAGCCGGGCACCAGTGGCTCACATGCATAATCCTAGTTACTACAAAGGCTGAAATCTGAGAATCACAGTTCTAAGTCAGCCCAAGCAGGAAAGCCTCCAATTAAACACCCAATAGTTGGTGTGGCTCAAGTGGTAGAGGTCCAACCTTGAATCTTAAAAGAAAACATAGGTTCTATGTCACAACAGAGCTTCGAGAAGTACAAATCCTTTTTGATTATTGCTGTGAGATTCTTGGCAGGATACCATAAGCCATAGTCTCTTTATGCAAAGAATTAAGCTTCAAAAATGTGACTTCACTTGGAAGTTTAGAATTGATGTGTTCTACCATCAACAGGGAAAAAAATGAATCATCCAGGACTAAAACGAAGTCCACAAAACAATGCCTCTTAAATAGTACCTGGCTGCTTTCACTGTAAGTTACATCAAATAAGGTCAATTGTTCTGATGACTCGAGCATCTTCAAAAGTTTGGAACAGAGGGAATTTTTATCCCCCTTCTTTAAGGAGTGAATTTCAGAATTCAGTGTTTTCCTCGGAATTTATACTGTAAGAGATTGGTCTGTCATCAAAGAGATCGATCGGTCTGTCACCACTGAGGAGTAAGAAGGAATTGTAATTCCATTTTCCTTTGTTGTTGTTGTTCACACTAACAAGGATTGAACTCAAGATCTTGTTCCCCTGGCTTTTTCCGTCCAAGACTGGCACTCTACCATTTGAGCCACAGCTCCACTTCCAGCCCTTTGCTAATTAATTGGAGATAAGTTGCACTGACATTTCTGCCCTGGCTGGCTTTGAACCATGGTCTTCAGATCTCAGTCTTCTGATTAGCTAGGATTACAGGCATGAGCCACCAGCACACACCATTATTCCCCTTTTCCATGAAAGAAACAGAGGCAAATGGAGCTTAAAGGTGTCTTAACGCCCAATAAGTGCTGTTTTCTCTCTAGGCCCCTTTCTGGTGATTCGCTATGGAAACCTCACTTCATGCTACACTGTGGGACATATTCCATCCTCCCAGGAAAATCAATCTGTTTTAGCATGCTAACCAACCCCAGGTTGCTGGGCAAGTATAACAGAATGTCTTAGAATAAAGATAGCCCACAGAGAGACTTAAGCTGAATGTATCTGTTAAACTAAAGAGGACTAGCTAAGCACCGTGGAACTTTCCAAAAGGTCAGGCCAGCTCTGGTTCTGTATCCTGCCATGATCCCTGCAGACAAGAATAAACAAAGGACACTCTCAACAAAAAAGCTACAGGTGGACCCACAATCCTCCTCAGTGTAATTAAAAACATTTTTCTTTCTATAGCTCAGCTTTCATCTTTTATCCTTCTTTATCCTTTCCCTTTCCCCCCTAAGGGGTTTCTGAATGCTGATGAGACGCAGGACTAAAACCATCTTGTCATCTTTTGGGTCAATTCTTAGACTAGCCAACATCCAGCCATGGGTCAAATGATCAGTAGGTAGTGTGTGGTCCCCATGGGAACAGTTTCTAATTTGTCATCATCTCCAGTGACAATGTTTCATCACATCAATGAATTTCTTCCTTGCTGAATTTCTTCTCTCATAATTTTCTCATAGAAATGTCTGTCATTTGCATGGATCCCAAGAGCCCCCCTTTTAAAATGCTCTTTTTACCTTAGCTTTATACTTCTGAAGATTGGGGGCTAGAAAAAGGTAAAAGAAAACAAAAATGCAAAGGTCTAGTATACACTGTATTTATGTCTGCTCCCTAAAAGGAAGGGCCAGAAGGAGTTTTACTGTGAGGGAAAGCTTTATTTAAAAAACAGCAATGAAGCTGACAGGCACAGACAGGAAATGTCCCTTCGGGGACTGAAGATTCCTAGTAAAATTCATATTGAATGTAGAAGAGTTTAACATTTGACATTCAAAAACCTTTGTGCCGTGATAAGAATTTAATATCTGATACCTCCCTTCTTCCACTCCAGGCTTATGACTCAAGAATAAACCTTTCCTTCTGTTTTGTCACCAATTTCAGGATGTAGTTATTTAAATGTCTCTGACACAATATTTTTAAGAATAAGCGTAGTGCAAATATTTAGCATCTCTGAACCATCCAGCACACAATTGTGTTCCAAGGTTCTTCATGTTAGAAAACATTCCCATTGTTTCCTTTTGTACACAATATCCAGGATTAAGAAGTACTTCAAGTCTTTTTTATTCTTTTCTTTTCTTTTTTTTTTACTAGCAATAGCTGTAATATTCCAGTTAGACTATTTATTTGCTAGGAATTTGGTCAGATTCCTTGACTATTCTTAGCATTGATTTCTTTATGAATAAAGTCAGAATAATACCTCTTAGAGGGCTGCTTGTGAGTTCACTTGAAACAATGATAACACAAAGCTATATCCCAGTGTCTGCTCTGGAAAGTACACGTGAGGGTAAGAGAAACACGGTGGGTCTAGAGTCTTCAGCAAAAGACCTTGAAGTGCAAGGACCAGAACTACTTGAATATTAATCATCTGATTCATTTAACATATCCTCATGGTTAATTATACATGAGATACAAGATCTGGGGGAAGTATATTTTTTCCTTGATTAACAACAAGATGGCATAGTGGGTTAGCCTTTGAGAACAAATTCTTGAGCTAACTCTAGTTCTATGATTTACTAGCTAAAGGAGACCAAAGTTTTCTCCAAGCTTCAACTTAATTACCTCTAATGTGAAAATAATACCTGCTTCTTGATATTGTTTGAAGACCAAGTAGGATAAGATTTATAAGGTATTTGAGAGAATGTCAAATGGACGTAAGGCACCAAATAAATAGTAGTGGAGGTTATTGTACTGTAGTCACTGCTAGTCATTATTATTGTGGTTGCTGTTATCGATTGAGGAATTTAATGAATTGGCTCAGGAATGAAGGATCCAAGAATATTCTTGGTGCTTAGAGAAAGGTGAAAGGCCAATTCAGTCAGGATGAATATGTTAGCAGTGGCCTGTTGCCTTCCTCTAGCTGCAGGAGAATGCTGTAGCACTGTGGTGTGCAGGGTAGATAATTGAAAGTTTGCAGCAGCTCATATTCTTTGGGATTCTTTAGAATCTAGTCATTATCCTTGCGTAGCACTCCACCACTTTTCCTGTATTTTTATATTAGTTGTCTTATTTGCATTGTATAACAATCCCAGGAGCTAAGAAAAACAGGTATTCTCTGACCTGCAAATCAATGTTCAGGTGTTTTCCAAGCTCATGTAAGCAGAAAACAGCTCCATTTCTCCTAATCTACAGCTCAGTTCCCTATCTGCTAAAAACTCCCTCAGTGGGGTGTGTGTGTGGTGTGTGTGTGTGTGTGTGTGTGTGTGTGTGTGTGTGTGTGTGTGTGTGTGTGTGTGTGTGTGTGTGTGTGTGAACTTGCTCAGATCAAATTATCTAAATTCTGCTTATTCTTCTGATTCTAGCCAAATTCCATCTTCTCTAAATCCTTTACTGGCTTTCTCTTTCCAAAATTTCCTGGAATTCACTATATGCTCCATTCACATCCTGGTTCACATTATTGACCTTTTCTGTTAAGGACCCCATTTACCCCAACAAAACAAAAGCATGACAATAATCAGCCCTAGATGATGTAATTGATTGGTTACTCTATGCATAAAGTGAGATCTTTCCTGACGTCTTTTAATCCTCACAATAGACTGAGTAATCAATTTATTTATTTTGTGCCAGTCCTGGGGCTTGAACTCAGACCCTGGGTGCTCTCTCTGAGCTTTGTTGTTCAAGGTTAGCACTTTACCACTCAAGCCACAGCTCCACTTCTAGCTTTTGACACTTAACTGGAGACAAGACTTTCCTGACCAGAGATCTTCAGATCTCAGCCTCCTAAGTAGCTGGTGTTACAGGTATGAGCCACCGGTGTACAGCAACCATATAGGTTGTTGTTGTTGTTTTTCCATAGATGGCTCCAATCAATTAACTTACGCAAGATCACCAGCAGATAAACAGAATAATTAGATTCAATCCATGTTCTGGAACTACCACACTGTCCTTTTTTTAATATGATGCCTACCATTATGGATTTAAAGGCATTGATTAATATATGTATTTGTCTCTCTCTCAAAATCTTTTGCCATATTGGAAATTTTTTCAGTACAGAAAAAGGCAGATGATTTATTTGCTCACGTCAGGTTCCATCTAATCAGAAAGTGTAGAGTCTGTCTACTTCCCTGCCTTGACTTAACATGTTAGGGAGAATAAGTTACTCTGGAGCAAGTTTTGCTATCTTATCAGCCTTACCTGTTATAACCAAATATATGCTGGTTGGCCTAATCAATAAAGCACCCATTTTTGTAAGCTAGAAAACTCAAAATGAAGATAGTCATCTTTCCAATTTTTCGCTTGGTAGAGGGTATCTCTCTCTCTTTTTGTAAAAACATTATCCCCACCCCCATCAGCAGCATTGTAACAATCACAATCTCTTCTAAACCTAATCACCTCCTAAATCTCTGTTCCTAATATTATCATCTTGGGGTTACTTATGATCATTTTCCCTTCTCCATGTTATGACACATCATGAAGAAGGCCCTTACCAGATGCCAGTGGCAGTGCTCTCAGAGTTTGAAGAGCTAAATGCCCTCCTGTTGTTTAAAAATTATGCAATCTGTGGTCTTCTATTATAGTTGCAGAAAATAGGCTGAAACTAGTCATAGTCATGATATGGCTGTTCATTACTACCAGTTTGGGCCTCAATGAAATTACTCAATAGAGCAAAGCCTAGCTGTGGCAGGCGTGATATAGAACAAGACAGATTAAGACCAAATAATGGAATAGGGCCACTCTGACTTTCCAGAGGCCCATGGAGGCTTCAGAGTTGTCAGACACATGTGTGATAATAGCCCATCCAAGAGAGAAGCAGAGCAGCTGCTGACAGATGATCTACAGATGGACCGAGAAGATTTATGTGCAAGGCTGCTGGGCTCCAGGGTCAAATACTCAGATCCTGTGAGAGGTGGGGCCCTGGGCTGAGCAGGGCAGACTACAATGGAAAAAACAGAAGGCAAGTGCTGACATGCCAGAGAACCAGAGAGGCTGGGCCCTTGGAAACATCGAGAACAGCAGTGTCCCTGGAAGCACAACCTAAGAGTTGCCTGAAAGATTATGATGGGTTTGCTTTGGCCAGCAATCTGTGTTAGGTTTGCAACAGTCATACTGATGAACACCCAAGCCTCCTAAAGCCAAGGTTATCAACTCAAGGGCTTGTCCCGCTTTTCACCCCACTCTTCCCTTAACGACCAGATCATAACAAAAGGGGACAACGGGGAAGGGTAGGGATCAGGCCTTCTCCTCACTTCACTCTGTAATAGGAGACCCCCTAGCTCCATTAAATCTGATCTAAGCAAGTGATCAGGCATTGAAAGTTTACAGCCTGCTCCTTTCACAAGGAAAAAGACTCTGCCTCATCCTGACCTTAGAAAAACTCTAGAGAAGTGAGAAGTGGGGGGGTGGGGGGGGGAGGGAAGAGCAGGAGCTACAGTATATACTAGAATCTCTAATGTTTCCTTCATAACCTCTGCGATCAGTTTGTAGAGGCTATTAAACCATGGACAAAGGGAGAAAATACCATGGATCTGTGAACTTAGAATTATCCAGTAGCCTATGAAAGACACAGTAACTGTGGAAAAGGAAAACAAACCCAATTTCCTTACTTCCACTAGGTATAACCTTTATTTAGAGTACATTTATCTGGGAATAACTTAGAAACACTGAGCGTAACATAAAAGCCATTTCAAGTAAAAGAAGAACCACCACAGGAATGGCTACTTTGTATAGGTTGGGAGGATTCTGGGAACCCCAAATTTCACTCCAGACTAGAGTCCTTTCCCCAGACTCAGTGCAAATCCTGTCTTACCAGGAACCATCTCACCACCTAGGGTCAGGGCTTGACAGTGAGGGGCACCTGGGAAAATATTATAAATGAAGGATGAAACATGACCTAGAACATTTTAGTGATCTTCATGAACGCACTTGAGAACACACGGATCAAACACTTAGCCAAGTGTCCATTCGCTTAGCAATGGAGCAGAACAAGAACTCTGACAAGGAAACCTGGTGTCCACAGAATATTTCTTACCCTTTCATTGGACAACAACCTTAAGGACCTGCTCTAAATTATTTTTTTAAATTGAGGTGTTTCAGTTTATCTTTCCTAATAATTTAGCTTGATTTTGTCCTTTCAAGAGACAATAAGGCCATACCATTATAGTATTTCATTGTTCCATGGCTTCCATGGTAACAGAGATCTTACAGTGTAAGATCTCTCCAAGATCCAAGTCACAAAAAGGTAAACAAGGGCAAGACAGCCTCATGCACAATGTATTTCCATATTTCAAGAGACGTACGTTCATAATATAGAGTACCTTTTAAAACTAAAGACAGAACATTAGTATGAAATGATTTCTTCAGCAGCTTAAGACTGGTCTTAAATATCCACATTATTGAAATCATTCATATACTGTAACCTCTATAAGAGGTTTACACTGTAAGAGATTCTCCAACCTGGCACTACCTTTGAATAATGAAGTCAGCTGGTAATGTGCTTTTTTTCTTTCCATGGAGAAAAGATCATTCTAGGCTTTAAGACATTTGAGCAGTTACAAAACATCTCCTGACATATGGGAAGCTTTAGCGGGAAGGCAGATAGTTACAAGTGCTGATTCAGAGGTAAAAGTTGAGATATTAGGGGAAGAAGAGTTTTGTGTATGTGTGTGTTTTTTTAAGCCAACAACAACAATACCTCCCACCCCACTTAGATGAGGCACAAATGTTGAATTGGCAGGAGATGCATCATCTGCTATTAAGACTTACTAGAATCAACAACAAAAAGAAATGTTTCCCATGTGGATTCCAAACCAGAGGCATGAGGACATTTGCCTGAACCACAACAATTTTATTATATCCTTCCCTGAACTAGTCTGTGTGTTCTCTCGCCAACTACATCTAGTATCACTCTCTTAACTCACAGTTGGATTTTAGGACGATCTTCTCATCCTAGAACTGATGACAGGGTAGACTGCAAACAGAAGAACCAGGGCCAGTCTGTTCTCTATGGACTGCTGGTCCTAGAGCATTCCCTGCTCACACCTTCCTCTAGAGGCTGGGATAGAGAGGGCCTGACATGGGTATCAATGAATCTATTTTGCAGCATACAAAAGGGCTGAAGGCTGCTGAACACCAGCACAAACGCCCAGTAACAGAGATTCTTAATATGATGCTTGCCTGCTGTGGCTTCTAATACTAAAACAAAGCTATAGTTCTTGGGAACATTCCAGTTTTACCATATCATATGTCAGTTCATGGGTTCGTCATTTCAAAATATTTAGCCACCTCAAGGGTTCCTGATATTAGCAGTAATTAAATCTTACACATCATTACTGAAATATTTCCTACTGCACCAAGGAATAAATTAGGGATGGAATGGTTCTTGCTCTTAAGTCACTCCCCAGGTTTTAAAATACATTCTGAGCCAAGTTTCTGTTGATGTGTTCTGTGGGTATAGTTGATTTGAGGTCATTTTACTTTTCTAGAAGCAGCAATAGTTTGGGTGGAGGATTGAGTTATTTTGTGGTTCTTTTCGTTTTCTAGAAGGCACAGAAGTTTGCTGTGAGGCAGGGTAGGGGTAGAATGAGGAGTAAAAGGTGGGTAGGTTGGAGAAGTATGAGCATTCCCTAATAACTAGTCAACAGTGGAGCTACCAGAATTGAGTGTAAAAATGGACTTGTTACCAGTTTTAGTGGAATGTTTCCCACAACAAGAGTCATCTTCCTGGCTTTCAGAATGAAGACTTCAACTCCATCTATGTATGCTCTTTTAGTTAAATGGAGCTTCGAGTATTTGAATAAACAGCTAAGCCCTGGTTTGTTTTGAGGGTCTGTTTTGCTGAAGGCTTAGGTCTTTTGGATGGTAGAAGGGAAGTTTCAGCCTTAGCAAGGAGAGGGTCACTGGGCCTTAATGGGAGCTCACATGTCTTTTCTGGCCCAGCCCTGAAGGCTCCACCCTTCTCTCTCTCCAGGCTGCAGCCTCTCCGGCCAGCTGTGCCTGCCAGCAACACCCCTGTACTACCTGAGAAACAGCAAGAGCCTCTGTATTTGCTTCGTTAGAAAGAATGGGAACACAAAGAATGAAAACCAAGGAATGAGGAAGTGCACTAGGTTAGGTCTCGGCCAAACAACAACACATATCTTTAATCAGATTCTTCAATCCTTAGTAAGTGTGCATTGGTAGTAGTTGGGACCTACAAAGAATCCATTTCCTATAGTGGTATATACAGGGCCCAGGGGTATGGCTCATTAGTAGAACACATGCTTAGCAGGTGTGTGGGGCTGGGTTCAATTCCAGACACTCTTCCCTAGAAGAGTTCATATATTTATATGAACATAAAAAATAAATACTGTGCATCCAAAGACTGTAGATATAGTCATGATATATAGTGCTTTTTTTGTGTCCAAGTAGAGAACCTTGTATAAACTGAGCAAGCATGTGTGTGAGTGTGTACAAGCAGGATTATCTCAGTTTATCTCAACACCAGACACATTCACTGGCCAATGTGCAGTTTGTATCGCTGAACCTAGCCATTCTATATTTAGGACTGGAAGTTCAGCTTTTATCATGCATACACACATATTTTTTAACTTTCAAATATATACAAGATGAAAGAACAAAGGCTTCATCTATGTTTTCCTTAAAACATATACAAGGTTGCTAAATCTGACACATTCCAATCTCATTAATAGTGACATGGGGAGCTGTCAGTACTTTGTATGAATGTCTTATTTTCTCCTGTGATGCTGGCTGAGCAGTACCCCTCAAGAATCCCTGGTTATTTTCAGACATGTAATAGGGAAAGAAATCTGGGACTCTTAAGCCAATCTACAGGCTACCACATCCTCCTAGGAAACTGCTAACAACAATCTTTGCCAACCACAGTCACTCACTGAGAAAGTCAGAGTCTATCCAAATACTACGGTGCAACAGAAAGGAAGCACACTCCATTCCACTATACTTGAATTCCACCTTCTTCTAGCCCAACAGCTGTAATTCTTCACTCACCCAATTAGCTAAGGGTTCTCTTTTAGGGGATACTTATTTAAAAAACAAAATGAAACCCCAATAGCCCCATAGAAATTCCACAATGACAGATATTATAACCAACTGTCTTAAGGTTATGTTAATAATGAATGCAATGATGACGAATTGCTCAGAAACACAAAAACGTCATCAGAGACTTCACTCTTGTTTATATCTTGTTTATGTTCATGCAGGATAACCCATCAGTAGTATATGGGATGTCTAAGACTCCAGTGTATCCTGTGATTTATAAGCTGGTTTGTGACCAGCAATGTGGAGACACCACCATGGTTGCACTCTTGGCAACTGAGCATTTAAACACCATCTTTTCCTCATTTGGCAGCTAAGTTTCATCACACTACTTAGAATGTTTGGACATATTATTTATCTTACATTAGTTGATGTATAAGACACTCATGAGAGGATAAACCACCTATTTCAGTTTTTAAAAACTGAAAATGTATACAGCACACAGACAGCAGATTTTTAGAGGCAGACCCTTGTAGCTAAAACCCTCATCTTATCCCCTAATTCAAATAGGATTTTGGAGAGCTTTCAGAGGCTTAATTTCCTCAACTCTAAAACAACAACAAAGCAAAGTTGTATTTCTACCACAAAGCTGTAGTAAAGATTTGAATTAACTCATTAAATGAAAACAAATGATCATGCCAAATAATCTTTCCAACATGCCACAAAGGATTTATCAATACAATTCCTGTATCAATTCACCATTTATTAGGATTCTATAAAAATGTAATTTGAGTTTTTGCATAGCTAAAGATATAGCAACCAAGCTAGAAAGACAACCAACAAACTGGGAAAAAATATTTACCAGCAATATATCAGACAAGGGGTTAATATCCACTATATACAGGGAACTCAAGAAACTAATCCCTCCCAAACCTAACAAACCAATTACTAAATAGGCAAGGGAACTAAAGAGACTTCTCAGAGGGCTGGGAAGGTGGCTCAGTGGTAGAGTGCTTGCCTTGCATGCCTGAGGCCCTGGGTTCGATTCCTCAGCACCACATAAGCAAAAAGAAAAAAAAGCTGGAAGTGGGGCTGTGGCTCAAGTGGTAGAGTGCTAGCCTTGAGCTGAAGAGCTGAGAGACAGCGCCCAGGCTCAGAGTTCAGGCCCCATGACCAGACCCCAAAAAAAAAAAAAAAAAAAAAAAAGAGAGAGAGAGACTTCTCAGAAGAAGAGATAAAAATGGCAAAGAAACACATGAGGAAATGTTCACCATCCCTAGTTATATAGGAAATGCAAATAAAGACAATCCTGAGATACCACCTCACCCCAGTCAGAATGGCCCACACCCTAAAGTCAACCAATGACAAATGTTGGAGGGGATGTGGAGAAAGAGGAACCCTATTACACTGCTGGTGGGAATGTACACTTATACAACCACTTTGGAAAGCAGTCTGGAGGGTCCTCAGAAAGCTGAAGATTGACCTCCTTTATGACCCAGTCATACAAGTTCTAGGCATCTATCCTGAACAACAGGAACCAGTATACAAGGACATATGCACCTCCATGTTTATTGCAGCACTGTTCACAATAGCCAGGATATGGAAACAACCCAGATGTCCCACCACAGATGAATGGATCCAAAAATTGTGGTATCTATACACAATGGAATATTATGCAGCCATTAGAAAGGACAAAATAATGGCACTTGCAGGGAAATGGATGGAGCTAGAAGAAATCAT
The DNA here is from genome assembly GCF_024711535.1 of Dipodomys merriami. NCBI lineage: Eukaryota > Metazoa > Chordata > Mammalia > Rodentia > Heteromyidae > Dipodomys > Dipodomys merriami. Next base: position 319,376 of record NW_027206458.1, read on the forward strand.
GTTGAGCGAGGTAAGCCAAGAGCAAAGAGACAAATGGCACATGGTCTCCCTGATGAGTGGATGTTAAATACAAAATATAAAGTGATGCGACAAAATTAACAAGGCTTAAGAAACAAAGGACTTCCACTCATGTGGTCAAATCACTACTAAATAACCCTATGCTGCTGATCACATATAGTGTATATATATGCACACTGGAGGGAAACCAGGAGAACATTGAACTAGAGGGAATCAGAGAAAAACATACAACAGCGGGACCCATCAGCTGCACTAGACATTGATCAAAATGAACTAAGCAACTCAACGGCAGCGATGGGAGGGAGGGAACAAGTGGGAAAGGGAACAGCTGATTCTATGCAAAACAAAAGAAATGTGAATATCACCCGTGGAAGAAATAACTGCATTGCAAAGCTCATAGAACTCATACATGTTATAGACTGTGATAGACAATTTGCTCCATGAAAGTTAGAATGTGTTTGTGACTTTAACTAAGCATCACTATCCCACAGTACTGTCAAATTTGGGAAATTATGTAATCACTTAATCATAATAAAGAACCTGAAAAAAATGTAATTTGAATGTAACTGAAGTACTGCCATACTAGATGAAACTCAGTCTCATTAGACTAAAACTATAAATCTCAAGAATACAATCAAGAAATATTTCCCAAAGTGAGTCTGTCTTTCAGGCATCACCTCAAGAGATTAACAAGATACATCAAATGCATGAACAAATGTCTCCTGTGATTTAATGAGGTCCTTGGGAAAAGCTCTTTCTCTTCCTACAATGCCAAGTGCATAATATGTCCTTGACAAGTATTTGCTGAACTCATCACCTGTCTACCACTTACCAGAGGTATGCCTAGAATCTGCTTCCTCACAGACACCAGAGGCTAGTTTATTCATCCATCCTACAATCTAAAAAGTAAATTATCCTGACATGGTCCTTATACTCAAGAATTTAACATTAGGAGAAGAAACATACTATTTTGTTTGCAGAGAAGGTTAAAAAAATACCGAATTTCTCTCTAAAATAAAATTACTTGATATTTTCTTACATCTTCCAAAGTTTAAAGAATATCATCTGATAATAAACATTATATGTTCTTTTTTAAAAAAAAAGAAATTCAGCTTTGTATGATTTTTTTTGTGTAGTATCTTTGTAAATCTTTGCTATTTTTCTTCTGTGACAGGCCACTAAAAAAATTAAATTGCGGGCTGGGAAAGTGGCTCAGTGGTAGAGTGCTTGACTTGCATGCATGAGGCCCTGGGTTCGATTCCTCAGCACAACATAAGCAAAAAAAAGAGTAGGAAGTGGCACTGTGGTTCATGTGGTAGAGCACTAGCCTTGAGCTGAAGAGCTGAGGGACAGTGCCCAGGCCCAGAGTTCAGGCCCCACGACCATCAAAGGAAAAGAAAGAAAGAAAGAAAGAAAAATTAAATTGCATAGGAAACTCCAATATATGGAACAAGTTGGTGAACTGCCAGGGAAAGGATGAAGGATTGCAGAACTTGGCACTTCATATTCTGTCAACATCCACAGTACCATCCCCAGACCTTAGTGAACAGAATTTTAAAAACAGTGAAGCACTGAGTCTAAATACACTTGAATTCAAGAACAAGTTCTTTAATCTCATACTTGGTGGCCTTAGACAGCAAAATTCCTTATGTATAATTTCCTTGTCAACAAGCTTTGTAGAGTTGATTCAGGCTTCTCACTCAGCAAATCTAGTGCCTAGGCTATTCAATAGGGCAATGTCTTTATCAGTGCTGGGACTGTATTAAACAATGAAAGATAAAACTGCCTGTCATCAAAGAGCTTATATTCTATTAGGAAGACATACACAATGAAAAATATAAATATGTAAGTCCTAGAGGATGAATTGTAAAGATTATAAAGTAAAAAAGCTATCAAGATGAGAGACAGTAAGACAGATTAATACAATTTATAAGTTTGTGGTGAAGAAGGACCTCACTGAGAGATTCCTTGAGTTAAGACTGAAAGGATATAAGCCATGGATGTGGCTAAATGAAAAAAGATTTAATTAGTGTTTAATTAATAGTAGACATTATTATCATAGCCAGTAAATAGAAACAAAGGAAACACAAAGGGAGGGTTTAAAATCCCGTCTCTGACACCTACCATTTTTATGAGGCCTTAAGCCATTTATAATTATGACTTTTCTGAGACAGAGTTTATTCATATGGGAATTAAGCTAGATAATATCACCTGTTCTTACAATGTCATTAAGAGGGTGAGATGATAAAATATACATAGAAACACAAAGAAATTATGGAAGAAATAAAAATATTACAACTCTCTCATCTCCTCTTTGACCCTATTTCCAAAATATCAGCTTACCACTTTATCTTAAATCTTATTTGCTAGGCACTCATCAATATGATAGACAGACCAAAAGGAAGGTTTCTAGGACTAAAAAAAATTAACTGCATTTCTGCAGAGTCAGACAAGAAGAGTAAGAGCCAAAACAAACCAAGATTGATTTCTAATCAAGGAAATCTAAAGTTTAATCCCCAGTAAACTTGCTGGGGTGGCACACTGACAGGATAGCTATCTGTTTGCTCTGGTCTTTGGTAGATTCGTTATAAATTTACATCCTGGTGACATTAGTAATTCTTGGTGTTTTTTTTTCAACTTCCTACAGATTTAGGGCCTTTCATTCACTCATTCAAAAAATATTTAGTGAATGTGTGTAAAAAACAAGGAACCAAATGTGGATCTGGATTAAAGGAGTAGACTAAATTAGGTCTCTGACTGAACAAATCCCCTAGGGACAGATGGAAGAAAGGTTAGGAGCAAAGAAAGAATGGAATCCATCCACCCCACCTCCAGGATTTCTGAAGTCCGGACAAGTCTGAGCCTTGAAATACTTCACTAGGAAACTATAAAGAAAATGAGTACCCTCAGGCTACCACCATGCTAGATTACTCTTGGCAGGGCAACCCCAAAACAAATCCAGATTCTGGAAATGAACATATTAAAGTGAAAGAGTGTTATCTAGTAGTTTTTCAACAGGTATTATCAAATGTTTCCTTAGTGCCAGGCACTAGGTGACAGAATTAAGGCCAAGAATTCAGCTTTTCTGCACCTCTTCTTGTCCCTTTTCTTCTTGTGGTCCTCAATACAGTTAAACAAAATAGCTAACACTCTTACAGTGGCATTTCTGGGAACACAAATACAGAAATGATAGAAATGGAAGATGAATATAAAAGGTTCATATTTCTCTGTTAGCATGGCCTTTATAGCTTCTACAAGTCCTTTCCAGGTGTTTTTTTTTCCTCATGATTATTCCTTTTGAAAATTCTCCTTCATACCTTTATAAATCTCTTATCCCAGAGAATTCATATACCAAATTAAGACTATGAAATCTCTTCAGAACACCATTACATTGAGTCACTTAACTACTCTACTGTATTCTGGAAGCAGAGCAGAGCCAACTACAGAATATTTTAAACAACCTTTCACAATAAATTATTGTATCTGTTTTATAGACAGAATTGGTATAGGCATTGAAAGGTATTTGGCCATAAAGTAAACAGCAAAGGACAGAGGTCTGCCTGGATTTAATATTTTTCATCCCAAAAGATAAGGTGGTTAGTTTTCTATCCTAAAATCCCTCCTACTAGGCTGGGACTGTTTGAAAAAGAATAAGGAAATGTTCCCTAACTCTTTGGACCTTTTCTCTCCATGCTCTGAGGTTCCCAGCAGCTCATAAATGCTGAAAAGATTTACATTAGTTAGGACTGGATGTTAATGGAACATACACTGGCATCTCTCTAAGGCTCACTCAATCATAATCTCTTCAAAGAAAGCTACTTGGCATTATTTGTAAGCCACATGTAAATTCTTCTGTTAATACAGCATCTTTCTTCTCTATGAAAAGGATATAATTCTGTTCAAACTCTACATCTAGATATAGTCCCTAAACCACGAGTAAGAGAATAATTTGAAGTACTAATATCAACTAAGTATCATTTTTTGAAAAGCAATGTTTTGATTCAACAGGTCAGTTTTAGTTGAACCAAAACGCCTTTATACTACCTAATGATAATAATTTTTTAAAAGTCTCTTTTATTATGTCCCAGTGAATATTTCATGAAATAAAACATCTTACAATTTAGAAAAAATCTACCAGAATGTGTTTGTTTTAATTTATTTATTGGCAGTACTGGGGCTTAAACTCAAGACCTTGTGCTTGCTAGGTCTTAGCACTGAGCTACTCCACCAGTTCCCAGAATGTGTCTTAAAATTAAACAGTGTTTGAAGTATTCTTGGGGGCCAGAACTATGTGAAGACCCTTCAAGCATATATACACTGGGCAATTTCCACTTCAGGATAAACTGAGCTGAGATTTGTGTGGGTGTTTATGACACAGTTTTGTGGTTTAGAGCTTAATCAAGTTAACTGCCTGAAAAAACAAAGAAACAAACAAAAATACTCCTCAAAGAAATGTTAGCAGGAGGCAAACATTTTTCACAATACCAGATGCAAATCAAAATTCTTGACATATCAAGAAAATACAAGGCTGAGGACATGGCTTAAGTGATATTGTGCTTGTGTGCCTAAGCAAGTGAAAATTTAAAACCTAGTAACATTTAAAAAACAAAAAAAGGAAGGAAAGAAAGAAGGAAGGAAGGAAGGAAATGCAGCGTGTTACCAACTCTTCAGAAAAGTCAACAGATGAATTTCAAAGCTGCCCAAGGCAGCTCCTCTATGCTCCTAGATGTAAAGGAAACTATTATTGCAATATGTGGAAAGAGAGAAATCAGCAGAGGAATCTATTAAAAAGAAACAAGTGATCATCTTAGAGCTGAAAAACGGCATCATCAAAGTTAAAATAAGGCAGTTGGAGGTGTTAATGACAAGAGGAAACCTTAAAGACAGATCAGTAGAAAAATATCAGTATCAAAATATTTGGAGTATTAAGAAGAGTAAACTTAAAACAGATTAATAAAAAAGAAAAAGGGTACTGGGCGCCAGTGGCTCATGCCTGTAATCCTACCTACTCAGGAGGCTGAGATCTGAGGATCCCGGTTCAAACCCAGCCGGGCAGGAAAGACCATGAAACCACTCGAAAACTGGAAGTAGCGTTGTAGCTCAAGGGGTGGAGCACTAGCCTTGAGCTGAAGAGCTGAGGTACAGCACCCAGGCCCAGAGTTCAAGCCCCTTGACCAACCAAAAAAAAAAGGGGGGGGGGTGTAAAAGCCATATGTTTTACAGTTCTTGTAAATATCAAAATATCTACATACATGTAATTAGATTCTAAGAAGCAGAATGGAGACTATTTTAGGAAAGATATTTAATTACCCCTTAGTGCCCTAAATTTGATCAAGGATACAGATTTATAGATCAAGAAAGGACAAACAAACAAAAAAATACTCAAACACCAAGCAGGCATCTATGTCTAAGCAGGCATAGTCACAGATGAATTGCTGAAAAGAAAATCTTGAGGGGACAGAAACTACAATCATTCAGAGTATTTTCAGTCCTTAATGGACTGAAACATGAATGACATTATCTAAAAACCTCCCATCTTTTGGAAATTGAAAAACATACTTCAGAGTAACCTATGGGTCAAAGAAGAAATCACAGAGAAATTATAAAATACTTATAACTGCATAAGAACCAATTTTATACATATATATACATATACATATATTTATATATAGTGGGATGTAACTAAAGCAATGTTTGAGAGACCATTTACATCTTTAAATGTTTCTTGCTAAAACAAAAAAAAGGTGTAAATATCAACAACCTAGTGTTTAAAGTTAAGAGGCCAGAGAAATAACAAAGTTGATCTAAAGTACAAGGAAAGAGATCATGAAAACAGATAAAGTTGTGAAGCAGAAAACACAAAGAGAAATTGAAGGAAGTCAGGCTATCAGTAGTAAGTTTTCTCCACTTTCTGCATCTTTCATTCTCTATCTTGCTAAAAGTTTATACATTTTGTTTATCTCTTCAAAGAATAAGCTAGCATTTCATTTTATTGATTTTGCTGTATAGTTTTTCTGGCTTATTAATATAAAAACAGATCATTAAAATGTTCTAAACATATTTATGTCAACAATTTGACAACTGAGATTATAGATTTACACTATAAACCTATTTAGGAGGCTGAGCTCTGAGGATCAAAGTTTGAAGCCAGCTCAGGCAAGAAGTCCATCAACTACCAAAAAGCCAGAAGCAGAGTTACAGATCAAGTGATAGAGCACTAGCCTTGACTGATAAAGCTAAGGGACAGCACCCTGGTCCTGAATTCAAGCCCCAGTAATGGCAACCAGAAAAAAAATATATTGGGGGGAAAAAAAGCAACTTATAAAAAGTGACATAAGATTACCCAGAAAATCTTAGAGCAATTAACCACACAAAAACACCACTACAAACAAAAACCCTACTTGTTAAACTGAAAAATCATAACTTTCCCACAAGGAGAATTCCATGTCCAGAAGGTGCTATGGTGAACTCTATCAAACTCTAACAAAGAAGTCACACTAATCTTACATTCCTTCAGAGAATCAAGAAAGAGGGATTGCTTCCAAAAAACACTTTGTAAAGTCAATAGCATATAATCAGAAAGTAATACGTAAAGTGGAAAAAGAAAATGAAAAAAGATAAAGCAAAATCAGGAATATCAGGAACAAGGTGGGCTGAGGTATTAAACACTGGGTCATCTCAATGAGAAGATGATATCCAAGCAGACTTGAAGGAGTGAGGGACCCCTGGGAACCTGTGTAAAGATTCTACGGCAGGAATGGGCTAACAGGCACAAGTAGACCAAGAATGTCATCAAGAAGATGGAAAGGATCCTCAACTCAAATTACTGTTAATTATATAAATGAGGGACTTTGGAATTTGCAAAGTGGGTGGTGTTAACTGGTAGCCTGCAATATTGAGAAGTTTTGTGAGATTTATGCTCTGCTTGAGCGGCTGTGCTTCAAAGAGAAAGAAAAGAAATGGGACAAGAGTTGGAGAGGACAGTGGGTGAAGGAAAGGAATTTCTATGTGTTTAAAACAGAAGACTGGCATGTTTACCTAGCGATGGATATGATCCAAAGAGCTAAAAAATGAGTTGGAGAAAGAATGAACTGCTGGAAGAAAGACCTTCACCAGCCTTGAGCCATCTGTACGCAAGCTTCTCTGACTACATGTGCCCACTCTAAAACAGTCGGCTGCCAGCAATTCAACAGCTTCAGAATCATGAATTTTGAGAAACATAGTTGTCATTTTATTGAGTCAGTTATTTACATAAATAATTAGTAAAGCACTTGAGAAAAAGCGCAAACTGTTAAACTTGGGCCTCAAACAGGCTCCGTGTGTCTTTGACTCCTTCAGTGATCTAATCCTGTTGCCCAGAAACCTTTCTCTCGCTTCTTCTTCAGGACATGGTGTTTCAAGAGTATATTCTGCTACTTTCTGGGCCACTTTCTCAAAAATGTATTTTTCTTGGTCCATATTCAATTTCATATAATTTCCTTATGTGCATATACAACTTAATTTCTTGAATTATTCAAAACTGGGGTAGATGGGAGGTGTTCCACATCAGAATGTATAACTGGGGTTTTTCTTTTCCAAGGCAGTTGCCACAGTTTTTTTGGCAGCAGGACTACTTGTATAGTAAACTAATCAAAGATTTAAAACACATTGTTAGGGAATGTAGACCCAAACTCAGAGTTGATTTAAAAGGAATAATGGGTAAAAAGCAAGGGAAAGTATATACCACCGGGAATTTTGTGGTAAAGTCAAGAATCATGAAATGTTTTTTATTAGTGTTAATTACTTTGCTCCCTTTAACTAGAGTTATCAACAGCACATTAGATATCCTGCCAAGTGATGTAGTATACACATGTAAGTCCAAATCTCAATAACGTTTGATTAGTAAAAGTGAGGGGAGTGAGAGGAAAAGAATCCATGGGGCTCCAGTTTTCATTAATTTAAAGGCAATAATGAACAAAAAGCATGCCAGGATTTTTACATAAATATACAATGAACAACAACAAAAAGTATAAAGGCTGGTTTTCTTTCAGCTACAGATAGTGAGCTAAAATTATGAATGCCTAGAATCAGGTTTTGAATAAGTAGCTGTTTGGGCCTTATCAAACTCATCTTACTTGCAGTTCTGATACCTCTGATTATTAGGATGCCAGTAGTATGAATAGGAAAACTATAAAGACCTCAGAGTGAAAGAAAGACGTCTTGAAGAAAAGATGGGCAGGACCAGATTACCCTGACATCCTCAGAATGTAGGCCATAGTCTAGACATCTTGAGCTTCCATTCTGGAAATAGCTTAGGACGCAGGGATAGGAGACAAACCTCAGAGCGTGGCTAGCAGGGAAAATCAAGGAATAGAAAGTAATGGTGCTTGCTATCTTCCCACCTATCAAAACTTTTCATAACAGTGTAGTTAGCAAGAGAGCACCATGCTACTGGCATGAAGGTAGATAAACAGACCAATGGAACACAGTCAAATTTGAACTGGGAACTTGACTAATGACACAAGGCATATCATAGACAAAGAAAGGAGAGATTCTTCAACAGATAGGGATTGAACATTTGAAAAAATACACATGGGAAAAATGAACCAAGTTGAATACTATATATCCAACATCAAAAATCAATTCCAGGTGATGTCTTAAACGAGAGAGGTAAAATTTTTGAGATTTTTAAAAATTGGCTCAAAATACAAGGTTTAATTCTTTAAAATATAAAATAAAGTGAGAGGACAAGTCAAAAACTGGAAGACCAGGCCTAGAGCTCAAGCCCCACAACTGACCCCCCCCCAAAAAAGAGAGAGAGAGAGAGATCTTTCATGCCATTGTTTCTAACATATTTATAAGATTATGTCTTTGTTGCTTTGTATGTATCTCCCCCATGGTATAACCCTTGCTTTCACTATATATGATGTTGGTATATGTGGAGGGGAAGGGAAAAAACAAATCGTTGAAACAGGGATAAGGAGGACCCATTGCAACAATGAGATACACAAGTCATTATGTCGAAAAACGAACTTAACAACTTTGGTGAGGGGGGAGGGGGAAAGGATATGAAGGGATGGGAAGGGGAAACAAAGGAGGAGGCTACAATGCTTGATAAGAAATGTACTCATTATCTTGCCCATGTAATTGTAACCCCTCTGTACAGTATTTACACAATAAAAAAAAAAGATTTAAAAAAAATCTGGGCTACAGGTTAGGCTTTACATTCACAAAAGTGTTTCTAGTTTAAAACTTGATACTCCTAGAAAAAATAAAAACTAAGAATGTAAAACAAACAAAAAAAACTGGGAGAACATAGTTTTGAAACAAATCTAAAGGCACAGTCACATGGGGCTATTTTTATTAAAGTCCTGTAAAATTTTAAATTTTATTCAGTATTTCACATGTGGCTAGTGGTATTCTGATGTGAAATAATCTCATCACAGAATGCTTACATTGGGTTTGGAATACACACATTTCTACAATAAATGCTGCAATAAAGCAATGACAAAAGGACATTAATAGACATGACATACAATGTAAAACCCCCAGGAACTGCTGCTGCTGCTGCTGGCGATGAAGCTCAATGGAAGACCACTTGCCCAGCAAGCCTAAGATCCTGGATTTGATTTCTAGCACTTCAAGTGGGAGAAAGAGGGAGGAAGCAATGGAGGGAGAATAGCATACTATAAACATGCAAAAAGTCATTTCAATCTCACCAGTAATGAAACTAAGCTCATATCCTTTGCACATCCCAATTAGCAAGACTAAAAATGATAATAGTAAATACTGGAGGATGGACATCAATAAATCTGTAACACTGTTTTAGCAAGGTACCCATGGCAACACTGTAAAAGTAATTTGGCATTATCCAGTCATATGGAGCTCTGAAATGCCAGCAATTCTAGTCTAGAAGTGTTTCTCCTCATGAGCTAAAGTGTCACCCTCCACCCCTGAGAAAACTTAAGGCACCTGGACATATGTGTGGAAACATATACACAAAACATGGTTCGGCTAGCATTTACTTTACAGAAGGCCAAGGATAATAAAGTTCCCCAAATAAAGAATTATCCTATCTATTATTGGGTGTGGTAGCACTTGCTTATGGTGCTAGCTACGTGAGAGCCAGACATAAAAGGATCTAGTTTTGTGACCAGTTTGCAAAAAAGTTAGCAAGACCCTATCTCAACAAAGGAAATGTTAATTTTGGTATGCCTGCATACAAAACAACCCCAAACACTAAAGTAGCTAGGGTAGGGCTTCAAAAGTGTTAGAGCAAAGTTATCTCTGGGAGAAGGAGGGAGAAGCCTTGGCAGGTCATAGGAGGGCCTACTGCCAAGTCTGCTCATGCTTTATTTCTTTAGCTGGCTAGTTTGTTAAAATGTTCCTTTCAGTATATTTCGTGTGTGTGTGTGTGTGTGTGTGTGTGTGTGTGTGTGTGTGTGTGTGTGTGTGTGTGTGTGTGTGTGTGTGTGTGTGTGTGTGTGTGTGTGTGTGTGTGTGTGTGTGTGTGTGTGTGTGATACATGTTTTTAAATGTTTGATAAATTTCATCATTTTTTAAAAAATCCAGCTCTTATTAGTGTTCTGGGGTTCAAGGGAGCTAAAAGTGTGAGTAATTGTGATGGAGACATTTTACAGACTACACAAGAGTCAGCATTTCCCCAATGGAAATAGGACCCTGCCCAGACTGATGGGATCCAGAGTTTCCAGGCAGTTATTAATCATGTCAAGAAGCTATCAGGAGTCTATCTGTTCAGTATAGCATGAGAAATATTTTATAGATTAAAAGATATCATCATAATGAAGCAACAGCAAATTTTAAGTAATACTTATATGTAAGCTTTCATTATTACACTCACTGTGGCCATAAGACCAAAAGGATCTAGAAATTGTGGGGAAAAGAAAAAATTAAGGATTTAAGTGCTCAAAGTTAGGCTGAATGATATAATTATCTCCATGTATGAAAATGGAGACACAAAATCCACTGGCTCTGGGTGCTCTGGTAGGCATATGGAAAAGATTATGGAGAACCTAAAAAAAAAAAATAGATTGTTACTCAATATGAGAAGGAACTTTATGACAGCTAGTGAGAAGACACACAATGTAGTGATACTCCTTCACTTTTGTCCATCAAGACATTTTAACAAAAAAATCCTATTTTGAATAAAAACATACATTATTAAAATAAACTGTCAAATTAGGAATATTAGCCAGGCACCAATGGCTCACGCTTGTAATCCTAGCTACTCAGGAGGCTGAGATCTGAGAATCACGGTTCAAAGACAGCTGGGGTAGGAAAGTCCATGAGACTCTTATCTCCAATTAAACACCAGAAAACCGGAAGTAGTGCTGTGGCTCAAGTGGTAGGGTGCTAGCCCTGAGCTGAAGAGCTGAGGGACAGCACCTAGGCCCAGAGTTCAGCCCCCATGACCAATAATAACAACAACAACAAAAACCCTCATTTTAATCTCTGTGACCTCAGTTTCCCCATGCGTAGTAGAATAAAGAATCCCCATTCCTTCAAATTTATTTAGAAACATTTAACATTTAACATCCATGTTAAAATCAGGATTGATATGGCCCTGAACTTGTATTTGCTGGCTAAAATTTCTAAATATCATTTTGAAGGCTTCCAAACGTCATCACATCTAGACATGGAGAGCAGTGACATGAGACCAAGAACCCAGAGCAACCTACATATTTGGAAAGAGCCAAAGTAACAGCATCTACTTATTACTTCCAGGAAAGAGGCAGAACCGATACACCCAGATCGGTTTCTTTAAAATGCTATCAAGTAACCTTTGGTTGAAAAATTTATTCTCACGTTTTGTACAGAAATAGTCGCATGTGAAAAACTTCTAGATTTAATGGCCCCAAAGTAAGTTTGAACTTGTGCAAGAATAAAAATGAGTCAAAAATCATGAAGATAAGACGATACCTCAAGCCACATCATACTTGCTGCAATTTGGGGTCATTAATTCTTACCTGTATCTAAAGTTAAGAAAAAGAATGTACCATTACTTTAAAGTTCACCTGCCAAAACCAATAAAAAAGAATTTCAATATTTATAAATAGGAAATGCTGCACCATCAATATTGAACTACAGTAATTTCTTACGAATAAATATATCTTATAAAAAACTTCTCTCTAATGACACTTGTAAAGCTTTGAATTCTTATATGGCACATTTGAAGTTAAGATTGGGTCAAGCTGTTCTCAAAGATCTTTAGGTTATTATAATGTAAAATTGCATTTTATTCTCCTTAGCATTTTACTCTGTGGAAGCATTCTGCTACACTCCTGGTTTTTAGCTACGTTCTGTTTTTTGTGCTTTTTTTTTTTAAACTTGAGTTTCAAACCTAGCTTCAAATTACCAGTTGATAGTCACATGCTGTAATGAAGTTGGTAGATTAGCTGAAATTAAAACCGACTCCTTTTTACCACTCTTCTTCTCAAGCCCTAATTATTTATGACCAAGTTCATGAACACTATGTTTTAATTTAGGAGGCAGTCCATTTGAAGCCAGCTATAAATAAATACAATCTGGTCTCAAAACATCTTGACTTTACAGAGCATTGAAAGAAGCTGAGAGGAAAGAAGTGAATGGAAGATATAAGGAAAGAGGAAAGAAAGAAAAAAACAAAACAGAAGAAGCCAACATCAGATGAGCTGCTTCTGTGCTAGAATCTTCCATATATTTGATTTCATTTTATTCTCCATGAATTTGGCAACACTTAGTTGTCAGAGCCCAAAGAGCAGATGTTATAATCCCCTTAAAGTTGGGTAACTATAGCTCAAAAGCAAGGTAAAAGAAAGCTGGGCACTGCTAGCTCACATCTGTAATCCTAGCTACTCAAGAGACTGAGATTTGAGGATCATGGTTCAAAGCCAGCCCAGGCAGGAAAGATTGTCCAATTAACCCCAGAAAACCAGAAGTAGAGGTGAGGTTTGACCTGGTAGAATGCTGGCCTTGAGCATAGAAACTCAGTGACAGTGACCGGGCCCTGAGTTCAAGTTCCACAACTGACCAGAAAATAAAAAGGTAAAACGTAGAAGTGTGGCTCAAGTGGTAGAGTACCATCCTTGAGCAAAAAAGCTAATAGACTGTGCTCAGGCACTGAGTTCAAGCCCCAGTACCATCACAGAATTTAATAAACAATTTTTTAAGGTAAAATTGTTTAGCAGGTCCAACAGAATAAAGCAGAACAGCAGAATATAACATGAGGCTTGTCTGATTCCTAGCTCTGTACACTTCTATGATAGATGAGACTGTTTTCAGTATTTTTAGATTTAAGTACTTTAGGGATATTCGAAACAAAAAGAGACAATTGGGCTGGGAAAGTGGCTCAGTGGTAGAGTGCTTGCCTTGCATGCACGAAGCCCGGGGTTCAATTCCTCAGCACCACATAAGCAGAAAAGGGTAGAAGTGGTGCTATGGCTCAAATGATAGAGTGCTGCCTTGAGCTGAAGAGCTGAGGCACAGCACCCAGGCCCAGAGTTCATGCCCCAGGACAACCAAAAAAAGAAAGAGAGAGAGACTACTTTCCAGATAGAACATGAATAGGAGGAAACTATCCACATGACTATTGCTTCAACTGCTTCTAAGGATCCAAAAGGTAAGGTTGTCACTATTATGCCTAAAATGTCTATGAAAGTATACAAAAAGAGCATCAGGAGGCCTTCAGTAAATTTTGCTTGGAAAAAGCAAATCTAGAAGCAAGACAAAGTCAGGGAAGGCCAAGCACCCCATGGCTTCTTACCTGCTGTACTTCGCTTTCTCCATTGGAGATTTTCTCGGTATAAACAAAGGAGTTGAATATCCGCTGCAACCAAAAGAAAACAAACAAACATTAGAGTCTCTAAATAAGTCATCTTCTATATATGTGCGTGTGAATAACTTGTGGCATATAACTCAAACAGAATCAAGCAGAAAGAAATTTAATTAAAATACAGCAATTTTAACAGGGAGAAACCCAAATATCAGCCCAAGTCAATCATGCTTATATAAGCATTACCCAGGCACTTCTGTAGTGAAATAAACCAGATGTTACACTATATTTTTTCTTTTTTCAAAAATACATTTAATTATAGATTTCCGGAGCCCATGCCATTTTATCCGACTGCTATAATCTGACAAAGTTGTGTTTCTCATTTAAATCCTGCACTCCCTGAATGCTGTAATTGTTTACAGACACTAAAATCTAATGCAATAAAGATTTTTACAAAGAATTCTTTCCATGCGCTCTCATGGCCCTATCCAGCCAGTACCTACCCAATAGTATCTACCACCTTGTTACTCAAGCATCCCCGTGGGAGAATAACATTATGGAGCTTGCCAACTATGTGTGGCCTTAAGAGAAGATCCAGTTCCTACATGCCAGGAAATGTGACAGCCTTGCCAAGACATTGGGAGGCCAAGATATAGCTCACGATCACACACAGTCTGCTACAGTCCCTGCCTAACCCATACCTCCTCCTCTATACATTGCCTACAGTCAAAATGTCTCTGCAACTTAGCGGCCTTGACCAAATCACAAGAAATGAAGCAGGCAACAAATGAAACGAAAATAAAACGTGCTGGGGGTGGGGGTGGGGGTGACCTAAGTTATATAGCTATGAGAGGCATAAAAAAACTTAAACAGAAATTTTAAAAGAGCAGCAGCATTTATCTTAAAGATATTTTGGAATTCCAGATGAGTAAGGAGCCAGGTCTGGAGACATGAAGCCAAAATTTCCCTTTTCCTTTCTATCTTGCTGTCAAGGGTTTGTTAGCAACTGGAATAGCTTCCCAAACAGCTTAACACACCTGTTTGGTGATGAGAAAAACAAGTGCTAAGTTCATCAAGCATCATATAAATTGAAACAAAATGCAAATGAAGGAAGATCAAGCCACTGGGTTTGGAGAGAGAGTGAGTGTAGGTTAGGTTGGCTGGAAGAGAATTAGGTGGAGAGATACAAATAAGTTTGGGAATTTTTATTGTAAAAATAGTGAGGCTGGGGAATTTCTAACTACAGTTTAGAAAACTGAAAGGAGCCATCATGATATTTCTTATTATTCTGCAATATGCCACTTCTTTGCTCAATAGAGAACTGGACTTTTTTCCTTCTTACCTGAAAATGACAGTGCTCATAAGAAAGTTTGCATTACTAATAATGCTCATAATGCTAATAACATTGGCTAGAATGTATTAAATGCTTACTACAGAATGAGCATTATTTCTACTTGCTTGTTTATGTAATCCTTACAAAACAACTTTGGGATACGATTTTTATCATTATTTTCATTACACAGGTGAAAAAACCGAAGCTTATCTTTGAGTCAAGTGTAATGCATACTTGGTGCTCCACATTCATGCCTCATTTAATCTTCATTTTAAAGTTATGATAGCTCTAAAGATGAAAAACAAAGACTCAAGGAGGATTAAAAAGTTGCTTTAAATCCCTTAGCAAGGCTAGAATTTAAATTCAGGTAGTGTAGCTCCAGGTCAGTTGCTTGGAATTTTATATGTCATAAGAATTTGCTAGTTGGCTGGGTGCCAGTGATCCTTTCTACTCAGGAAGCTGAGATATAAGAATCATGGTTCGAAGCCAGCCCAGCAGAAAAGTCTGGCTAAAAGTGGAGCTGTGGCTCAAGTGATAAAGCCAAATCCTGAGGGGGAAAAAAAAAAAGCTTAGGCTGAGTTCAAACCCAGGACAGGCACACACTCAAAAATACTTCTTGAGTGCCTTGAGCACATAAGAAATATTCCTGTGGGGAGCTAATACCTAAACCTACTAACGTAAATAAAAAATTCCTATTTCTTCAAAAATTAAAAAGGCTGTGAAAATCAAGTTTTGCGTAACACATTAACAAATACAACATGTCTGGAATTTATCTGGCACTAAGTACCAGCTGCAACTTGTGTGTCATTCATTTTGATATGTGTATCAATCAATCTCTTTGATTACTGAGTTCTTTCTCCTCTAGATCTCACTCAGTATAGTATGTTTTATAATCAAGAGACATCAGAATTCCAAATCATGAGACACATTTTATTTTGGAAAAGGAATTGTGAACCTATAGATACCCATTCCTACAAATTCCTTATGTTCCCAGTTCTCTAGAGGTGGGGCTGATGTCATGACCATCTATATCCCCAGAATATATTCCATATTTTATACAATTTGATGTTCAAAAACAGTTCATACTAAGAACTTATTTCCACTCAAAATTAACATAATTCATGTAGTGGCTCCAAATCTTAAGTAACATCTATATCCCCAGGATATATTCTATACTTTTATACAATTTGATGTTCAAAAAACCTTCATACTAAGAACCTATTTTGACTCAAAATTAACATAATTCATGTAGTGACTCCAAATCTTGATGAAGGTCATCAATTTTTTGTTCTATTCATGACCCAGTAGCTACAGAATCTTTCCTAACTTGTTCCCTCATGAAGCGATGGACAAAAGAGGCCCAATGATCTTAGGAAGCTCACTCGATCCACGGCAACACTTACCTAGAGTCCACTGAGATGCTTCTTTCTTTTGTTAAAAGAAAAATGAATTACTCCATTGTAATGACAGTAATAAAGAGTACTTTATGAGACTGCTTCAATTCTTTTTTATTATCTTTACAGTAAAAATGACTAATATTTTTATGGAGACCATTTTATGGCTCATATATTTATGTTATATCCTCTACATCTAATAGATGTGACTGGGTAAAAGAACATTGTATGTTGAAAATGAACTATACAACTTGCGGGTAAGGATGGGAGGGAAAAACTGGGAGAGACCAAGGGAAGTGGCAACATTATCCAAAAAGAAATGTATTCTTTACCTGACGTATATAACTCTTACCCCTCTGTGTATCACTTTTATAATAACAATAAAAATTTCTAAAGAAAAAAATTGTAAAGCAAAGAATATGTTCTGCATATAAACACTGATGATTCTGTGGGTGACCTGATGTTCTATCCTCTAATCACACTAGAAATGAAACAAACTCTTAAAGTCATAATGTGGGACTGTCACCAAATCACACCTTTCCTGTATTTCTCCAGGTGGCACCATCTGAAACATGGGTTAAGAACTTCAGTGAGAGGCCAGCAGAGCTTGGGTGAGTTACCGTGGACCAGCCACATCTGGTGCAATGTTAAAAGATTGGCCTTACATGCATGTATAGGACTTCAAGGTACAGAGTAAATTTCTACCATGCCATAGGTCTGTGGGATGCTTTTCTTAAGATTGCAAGGGCTGCTAAACTCTGCCTAGAAGCTTGGAAGACCTATAGTTTACTAACGTACATGAATTGTGTTTTATCTTCCCATCAAATGTATGGAATGAGCAAAACAGAGACTGGAAATTCTATTTCCAAATTCAAAAACACTATAGCTCCAAAGGCAGAAAATAAGTCATAGGTTAAAAACTGAAAGCCAAGCATCAGTGGCTCACGCCTGTAATCTTAGCTACTCAGGAGGCTGAGATCTGAGGATCATGGTTCAAAGCCAGCCTGGGCAGTAAAGTCTGTGAGACGCTTATTTCCAATAAACCACCAGAAAACTGGAAGAGGCGCTGTAGCTCAAGTGGTAGAGTGCTTGCCTTGAACTGAAGAGCTGAGAGACAGTACCCAGGCCCAGAGTTAAAGCCCCACGACCGACAAAGAAACTGAAGTGCAGTGATGGTGATGCTCCCCACTGCAGATGTAAATTTTGCCTGGGGGGGGCGGGGCGCGTGGGCAAAAGAAGTATTGAAGCCTCTACCTAGATCTTGATGTAAACGAAGGCATTCTCTTTTGTTGAACTATTAAGTTAATTTTGCTTAGGATAGTCTAGGAATCTTAATATTGGAGGAAGAATAAAAGATTTGGGTTTTCTATTTTAATTTAGACAAGGTACATAATCAGGAGCAAAAGCTCCAGATAAAAACTTGTATATTTTATAATGCCTATTGCCTTGTGAAACTGTAGAAGAAATGGTGTGTTGTGGTGGGCAGTTTTTATGGAGTTACAGGGAAAGGTGTGAAAATCGGGAATCCAAAATTGTGGAACCAGACATTTCCGTGACCGCGGGGCAAATATTTCCTTAGTTTTTGGTGGACTTGAAAAACAGAAACAGGGAAGTTTTCCTAAAACATAATATGGATGAGAAATCCTGACCAATCAGATCCTCCTTTCCTCTTCCATGATTTACAGGCTCATCTCCCCCAGGATAGAGGGGTCATGGCCATTCTGCACTCTATTCCAAGTTGTCACATTCCTTATTCTAACTTCCTGGAGAACCAAAGAATTCCAGAAATTTGAACCCTTAATCTGAGCACAACCCAAAGGGAGCCAAAAGTCTCCTGTTTAAAAATCCCTGGAAATGATACCAGAGATAGTGCCCAGAATGGCCAAATAAAAAGTTCTCACCAGATGTTGAAGGTTAAAAAAAAAAAAGCCTTATTGTATAGTGGGGGAAAAAAATCACTAAAATAGTAGATATTTAAACTTATTTTATGTCATAAAATCCCCTTTTATCAGTTAAGTGTTATTTCCATAAGGAAAAGAAAAAAATGCAGTCTTTATGTTCATGGAAACTAAGTAGTTGGATCTCAAAACAAAACTGACTTTTCTCTCATTAATGTATATGCTCTGGAAAACTGACAGAGCCAGTGGTAGGTCACGTACATCTTAGCACCTAGCAGTTCCCATCCTTGGTATGTATCTAGCAGACATGTGATTGTATGTTCATCAAAAGACAAATGCCAAGAATGTCCATGGCATAGTAGCCCAACCTGGAAAATATCCAAATACCTATCAGCCACAGAAAAACAAATTGTGATAGATTGAGTATATTCACATCGTGGAATATTTTAGTGATGAGAATGAACAAACGACTTCCACATGCATCAACATGATGAGTCTCGCAAACATAATGTAGAACGAAAGAAACTAGACTGTAGAATGAAGCTTGTTTGATTCTATTTATATCAACTTCAAAACCAGGCAAAAAAAAAGACTCTCGCCTATTAAAATTGGATAGCAGTTACCCTTGGTAGGACAATGAATAGAAGAGGACGTGGAAGGGCTTCTAGGATGCTGACTGTCCTGATTTCCCATTGGGTGTGGTTAGTAGGTTTTGTGACTTCTTCAAGCTGTGCTCCTAACATTCTATACTTCATATTGGTATGCTATACTTTAATAAATTGACTTTTAGCTTACATTCTAAGAGTGATGAATTTTAGAAAAGGAAGGGAAATAATTTGCTAACTGAGATGCTGTAAATATTCAAAGAAAGTATATACCTCAATTCCTAATGTAGATGAAACTGGGGCTTAAATAGTCACCTAGTCAGAGTCAAGGGCTCCTGAGCCTTCCCTGAGGCTACATATTAATTGCCGCCATACTCTAAGTATAAAGCATTACTTCATTATCCCATCTAGTGATACTGTGCAAACCTGAATTTTCAGCAAGAAAAAAAAAAGTATCTTTCCCTGCTTTTCATCCAACCTCAATATTGTAAATGTATGTAAAAACACAATGTAATGAGATCTATACTTTGAACTGCCTTCTCCTACCTTAACCAAAGAATGTTCAATTCAAATCAAGTTAAAAATTAAAGTCACAAAGTTATTCACAAAAGCTATATGGCCATTAAGTTGGTTTATTGCGTATACTTTATTCCAAGTTTTAAAAATACAATTTATCATGTGTTCATGTACACTTGGCTACTTCCTAGCTTTGATATATTTTAAAATATAAATGATAAAAATTTCTTGAGCATGACTTGTGGTGAACAGTTACATGCATTTCTATGGGATATCTCACAGCCAACTATACAGTTTTAAAATGTTTGTATCTAATAGATACTCTGAGGTTTCCACTGGTAATGTTAATGAGAACATAGGTATTTAAAAAATGAAACATTTTCTTAAGTTTTTTTTCTTGGTAGGTCATGGGGCTTGAACTCAACCTCGGCACTGTCTCTGAGCTCTTCAGTTCAAAGGCTAGCACTCTACCACTTAAGCCATAGCATCACTTCCAGTTTTCTGGTGGTTACTTGGAGATAAAAGTCTCTCAGTCTTTCCTACGCTGGTTAGCTTTGAACCATGATCCTCACATCTCAGTCTCCTGAATAGCTAGGATTACAGGTGTGAGCCACTGGTGCCCAACTTCTTAAACTCTTGATGTAAAAAAAAAAAAATTTAAAGTCACAGACTAACAGCATACTATACAGTTCCTCCTACTTCTATTGAGAGAAAGAGGGAGAGATGGAGGGAGGGAGGGAAGGAGGAAGAAGGAAGGGAGAGAGAAGGGGAGAGGAAGAGAGAAAGTGAGAGAGAAGACAAATACTTTTTTCTAGTCTCCTCTCATCTCCTCACCCTCCTTTCTCCCTTCCCTGTTATTCCCTCCCCCTCCCATCGGTAGACTTGTTATCCTCTCCTTTGAGAGCCCATATCTTTGTCTTTCCCATTCCCCACTCCACCCAACCACCCTCCTAAACCATGAGCTCCTCCCCCAAAACCTATTTAATTGAGTCTGTTCAACAGATGGCAATAGAATTCCACTTGGCTGGAACAGGAACAATTACAGGAGTGTTTAATAAGATGGTCATTTCAGCCATTTGGCCCCACCTTCACCCCACCAACAGCTCTGCCAAATGGTAATGAGACATTCAAATGAATGCTACAGCAGCATGCCTTGGTGAAGAAATAAATACTTCAACAAGCCTAATGAGATTCTGTTAGTCTCCTTCTCTAATCTTTGCTAAAGCAACATAGACTGGGTTTTCATTCAAAAGCTTTCTCTTGCTATTTCTGGGTGTCTGTAGCAAGGCCATATGCCTGCCAGTTCACTAATACTTTCATTTAACTCTGGATCTGTTCCTGTGATTCTAGGTCTTGTGGACCATGGGGAGGAAAATATAGTTTACCATTGTTACCTGATGAAGTTGACCAATACTAACCAGCCAAAAAGAAAATGCTACCTTTTAAATAAATGTCTAAGATCACTGGGAAAGGAATTTACTGGCAACTTCACTGAAGTGTTTCAGGAAAGAAAAGATGCATGACTCTATTGTCCTATGAATATATTCCATGAGTAATCTTATACCAGGTTTTAAGGAATCCCTCCTGCCCAGATTAGACATCCTCTGATTTTTACCAGACTATTTAACTGTTAGACATATGGAAGGCCCAGAAAATTACTTTCTCTGAGAAGATCAATCATTTTTCATGCTGAGGTCATAAATCATTTGCTATAAACTTTAGTCATCTTCCTAATCACTGTTTGTTCGCTCTGGAAACAGGTGACTCAAAAGTAGTTTGTAAGAGTGCTGAAAAGATCAGCTCTAAAACACAAAAACAAAAGCAACAATAAAAAAACAATTGAAAGTAACTGAACTATCCAACAGGGACCAATTAAATTACTCTAAAGCCAATCTAAAGTATAGTGTGCAGCTATTGAAAGCATGTTTATCATTTTTGTTAGTCATGTTTTAACAACACATTTTAATATATAACAATTATTCAAATTACAAGTTATAGGTGTTATCATGTATCATGTAAATCCTGGGAATGCATTCAAGTATTTCAGAACACGTGGTGTTAGAATATTCACAACATTTGTAACAGCCCTTCATAGCAGTTACTAGGTCCTCATGTGCCAGATGAAGAAACAGGTTCTGAGAGGTTAATTTGCTTGAAGTTGCCCATTAGTAACGGGGTGGCCAAGTCTAGTAGCAAAGCAAAACTGGCTTCAAAGTTTGTGTATAGATCTCCAGGCATCATGTTAATACAGAAGGCTTATATCAAAATTGAGAAAATGACAATGATGATGATGATGATGATGATGATGATGATGATGATGATGATGATGATGATAATGGGCTTTCCGGTGACTAATGAATCTAAACTCTTATTTTCTTACTTCTCTGTTTCCATTCTCAATATTGAACACATAGTTTCTTTGTAAGAGTTAAAGACATTTTTCAAGGACTTATGAAACTCAAAGCAAGGTATTCATGCAGAGATAGAACTCCATAAAGAACAACTGTTTGTGGAAGAGAAAATAAATGCAGGAGCTTATGTTTCAGCCTCACCATAAAAACTAGGTCGTGAATACCACAGTGCCTGGCAAGAAATGGGCCCATTCCAGTTTTATAACAAAGGGAAATGCTTAGTTATTGAGAACCCTGGCAGAGGAAAAAACTTACATTGGAAATTTAAAACAAAACTAAAGAGTAAGACAATAGGAGACCTCACACAAATAAAATCATACTCCAAGTATGTATGGTTTGTAGGGCCCAACCCTTCAGACTTCCTTATTTTGTTTGAAGGTTGCTAAAAATAATGATGCTAGGAAATACTTACATAGTGTGTACTTAGGCACTAAGTATCATATATATTCTATTCATAAACATTTTATTTCATAAACATAAAGATGAATTTAGCTAGAATGCTCTCAAAACATCCCAAACATATTGTGCATGCTATTATGGCAGCCCTTCTGATGTCATTTTAGTCTACCATAGTTAATTTGCTAAGGATATTCTTTTAATAACAGTTGCTCCATCACAGTTTGAGGGATAGGGAGAGCAAAAATATCTGTGTAGGTATTTACCAATTCATGTCCTCATTTAGATATGGTGATGATGGTAATTTCTCCCTTTTGTAAATTGTAGCCAATACTGTCTATACCATAGTTAAAGGAGTATGTTTCCTATGGAAAACTTGAAAACACATAATGAAGATTTAAACACACACACACACACACACACACACACACACACACACACACACACACACACACACACACACACACACACACACACAGAGACAACTGTTGTTTGCCCCGAAAAACCAATATTGTTCACATTTTCCTTCCATTCTTTTAGACTCCTAGGTTTAATCTTATTTAAATCTTTTGAAACTAGTCCATGCCAGGATTCCACTTTATATTGCATAAATGAGCTTGTGCGCCTCCATTCATATAGGTATTAGATCATATGGATCATTCTTATATTTTGGCTCATTAGTCAACTATCAAAGAGAAAGATATTCTTTTCTCTTAGGATACAAAAATGTTCCCTGTGCTCTCAAACATCTATTAACTCAACAGAGAGCATTAACAAAATCCTTTCCCCTGCTTTTTTTCTTTCCAAGGTCTCTCTGCCCCCCAACTCTCTCTCTCTCTCTCTCTCTCTCTCTCTCTCTCTCTCTCTCTCTCTCTCTCTCTCTCTCTCTCTCTCTCTCTCTCTCTCTCACACACACACACACACACACACACACACACACAAGCAGCATAAGCAGCTTAGAAGCATCAAATTATTAATTCCTTAGTCTGATGCCCTTTAACACCCTTCAAACCAACATGAGGCTGAGAGCATGTGGAGAGTCACAAGTTGGTGACAAGTGTCACCTTTACAAAGGACTGCCTGTTTGAGGCCACTCTATCCCTCAAAAGAAATGACAAGGAAAGGGGCACAGCTTGCACTCTGATTCAGCAGGGAAAGTCTAAAGCAATCATCTCAGCAAGCAAAGTTCCTAGTCTTGATCACTTGATTTCCTGTTGGAGCATTCAAACCCAGGAGAGCAGTGGGTAAGCATACCTCAGAGAACAAAGACACCAAAACAAGCCAGAAACACTTCCTTAAATGCAATAAAGGTTCTGAAGGGTTACTGGGTTTTCTGTTGTTGTTTTAGCTTTTCAAGGGGGTAAGAGAGGGGAAGAAAAAAAAAAGGCAAATAAATCAGTTCCACATGTTGGAAAGATTCAGCCTGTGGCCAATGTAACTTGACTATAAGTAATATTCATGACAATGCACGTGGCAACCTCTCTAAAATAAAAAATCGAATTGTTCAAACACTGTGCAAATTCCCAGTCCCTACTTTCACTCCCAGTGTCCATGTTCTTTTAACTCCTCCCCAAAAATCCATTGAAGCATTTTTGCTTGATCTTAAACTAGGAATTCACTGGCAGCACTTTGATTCTTGGTGGGGACTTTATTTGCATAATCCTTTAACATTCAGTGTACTTTGTATGCAAAAACCCACCCAAATACACAGGTCTCTGAGAATTTACTTAGTATGATGGATAGAAGAAACCCTGAAATACTTAACCTTCCAGACTTAAGTGTCTGTTATTTAATTAATATCTTGATCAAGTCCTTTCAGAAGCCAAGTAAAATATGGTACCATGACCTTAAGGAGCTCACAAGCTTGTGGGAGAAGAAATAGAGCGGGGAGAAAGAAAAAAACTGAACAATGTAATATGAACTCCAACATGAAGTCAGTATGCTTGGCACAGACCCAGTGTGTTTCCAAGCTCCACAGGGGGGGTGGGGGGACTAAAGAGGTGAGAAATGGACTAGACTTTGAGGTAAGATTTAAGTAGGAAAACAGAGAGTTCTCTTTGTCTTGCTAAGAGAAGTTCTGAACATTCAGTGAGAGGGTCTGGCACTTAGTATACATTCTTAAAAAAATAATTTTTAAATTCCTACTTTGGCCCCAAAACTGTTCTTGAAACCTAGAGATACAAGGGGGAGCCTAACAGACAAACCCCCTTAATGTGGTATCTTCCGGGGTCCTTTGCCTGAAGAAAACCCTTATAAAGAACCTACTAAGGATTGGTCTGTATACTTGGTTGTGTGGTATTCAAAGACAAAGACATTACTTCTTGCCTGGAAAATCTTGTATTCTACACAGAGAACCCAAAGCCTGTCATCAGGACACAAAGACCTGTATAGAACAGAAAGTTCCATAGGGGAACTTTTAGAAGTAGAACTAAGCTAAATGGAAGATAAAGGATAGGGCTAGTCTAGGGAGGGTTTTCAAATCAGAGAGAAAAGTTGGATGCAGATGAATAAATGTTCAATATTTTAATGGGTAAATAAACAAATGTGTATTTGGTAAATAAATAAATAAATAAAGCGGTTTTAAAAGGATTTTAAAGCTGTGTGTGAGCTCAAGCCAGCAATTCTAGCTACTTAGGAGGCTGAGATCTGAGGATCAGCCTAGGGAAGGAAAGTCCTTGAGACTTTTATTCTCCAATTAACCAGCAAAAAAAAAAAAAAAAAAAATACTGCAAGTGGAGCTATTGCTGGAATGGCAGAGCATTAGTCTTGAGCAAAAAAGCTAAAGGACAATATCCCAACTTAAGTTCAAATCCCATTACCAGCAAGTTCCCCTGGGTGGGAGGGAATGGTGTGATAAGACAAAAAAAATTTTTTTTCTTTTTTTTTTGGGTCCGGTCGTGAGGCCTGAACTCTGGGCCTGGGCACTGTCCCTCAGCTCTTCAGCTAAAGGCTAGCGCTCTACCACTTGAGCCACAGAGCCACTTTCGGCTTTTTGCTTTTTGCTTATGTAGTGCTGAGGAATCGAACCCAGGGCCTCATGCATGCAAGGCAAGCGCTCTACCACTGAGCCACCTTCCCAGCCTCCCCCCCCCCCAAAAAAAAAAATTTAGGAATATTTATATTCCCCATACTTAGGGCCATAGACCTACTGTTCCTAAACCTTCTCATGAAGAAACAACAACAACAACAAAACAAAAAACATTTACTCACTTAGAAAAATCATCCCAAGGGTCTTGACAACTTTAAGAACCAAATCACTGGATCATCTATTTGCTAGTTTGAGACTAAAAAAAATCTTAACTTGCTGTTTTCTCTGTAAGATCCAAAATTCTGAGGGGTTGTTTTATCCCAATTATCCAATCCTTATAGTACTTGCATGAGGTAATATCATGGAATGAGACTGCAAAGCACTTGTTTAAAGTTTTTTCTTAAAATAACTTTGGGGATTTAAAGTAAAGTTACAAGGCAGTGTTGCATTGTGACATGAATACTAGCTTTTGACACTTCAAAATATACTACCATATGATTGTTTAGATTGTCTTTCAAATGTATTTTTCTACATGTGACTAGTACTCTCTTTTATTTAAATAGATTTAAATACACTTTTTCAGTACAATCATTAATGACAGAAACTATCAGGAAAAATATCACATCCCTAAATAATGAAGGATGTCAAATTATACCTTTGTACAAACTAACACTATGGCCTGGGAAAGCCATTTAGCTTCTGTAGGCCAAGTTTCCCTCACTTCTAAAATGGAAACTGAGTTAGATCCTATGATTCTGTGAGTCTAAAATTTCCACTTCTACAGCTGTAATAGAATTTTACAAAAATGCCAACTGCTAGACTTGTGAGAAGCTACTAATATTAACACTTTTCCAGTCCTATGGATATTGTAAATATTATATTTATTGATAAGATTTGATTAAAAAAATTTTGTCTTCCCCCTTATCCCCCCAGTGAAATGCTTAAGATCAAATCCTGGGCCTTGAGCATGCAAGTATTCTGTTATTAAGCTATATCCCCAACTCTTTTCTCTCTCCTTTTTTGGGGGGAGATGGGGTAACAGGGTCTACCTATGCAGCTCAGGCTGGGCTCAAACATGTAATCTTCTTGTCTTTTACCATTTGAGTGCTGGAAGCCCAGCTTATTTGTTTGTTGGTTTGTTTTTGTTGATACTGGAGTTTGAACACAGGTCTTGTATTTCCTAAGCAAATATTCTACTATTGAGCCAGCTCTCTAGTCCTTTTCTATACTGGTGTTTGTTGAGCCAGGTCTTGCTTCCTGCTCAGATATGTGCCTGGACCACAATCTGTCTACTTTAGGCTTTCTGTTGTAGGTGGAATAAGAATGTACCATGGCAACCATCTTCTTCCATCCAGATGATTGAAATCTCATGAGCTTTTCTACCCAGGCTGGCCTGGACTCGTGACCCTCCTGATCTCAGCCTCTCATGTATCGATTAATAGGCATATGCCACTGCACCTAGCTTTCAGCTGAGAAGGAAGCTTGTCAATGTGTGTTTTTTTAAGAAAACAACAACAACAAAAAAAAAAACCTGGGCTAACCTCTAACAGAGATTCTCTTATCATGGCCTTCCAAGAAAGCAGCTAGGATTACAGGTATGAACCACCAGTTCCTGACTCTTAAATTATTTTTTTAATTGTATTTTTGAACTTTGCTATACGGGGAAGTAGCTAAGTGTTGATGTTATGAGAGTTTAACCGAATATAATTATTCTGGAAAATGATGAGTTTAACCAAGGAAATTCAAGGCATGAATCAAAACAGTTAACCTTTCTAGAATAAATGTGATGCCAATATGATTACATAAATGTGTCCCTGGTCCTCCTAACTGTATCATTTTTCAGGCTCTCACAACCAGCATGTCTGTCATTCTTACTGAAAACCATGGTAACAGCCTTTGCCTGGAAAGGCTCTAGTATGACATGCTATGATTCTCAATAATAATTTATTAACTTAGCATCTTGGTTGAATAATAGCTCTCTGGGTTCATATTCACAATATAAGTTTAGATAGAATTTTCTCTGCAAGATTTTTAGGGAAAATAAAAGTGTGGCCTTAAAGAGTTTAGGTAGCATCCAATTTCCTAATTTACAAAATGGAGATGATGTTAATAGCTAACTTTTAGAGATTTTTTTGAGACCTAGAGCATACACAACACTTATTTTTGATATATGATAAGAGTTCAGTAAATAGTAATATTTAAAAAAAGAAAGCCTTCAAGGATGGGTGTTATAGTGTCTGACTATAATTCCAGTAGTAGGGAGGCTGAAGCAGGTATGGATCAGATTGAGAATTCAAGGACAGCTTGGGATCCATACATAGTAAATTCAAGTTAACATACAGCTCACAAACGAACACACACACACACACACACACACACACAAAGTTGGGAATTTTCCCAAATCAGCTTGGGATCCATACATAGTAAATTCAAGTTAACATACAGCTCACAAACGAACACACACACACACACACACACACACACACACACACACACACACACACACACACACACACACACACACACACACACACACACACACACACACACACACACACACACACACACACACACACACACAAAGTTGGGAATTTTCCCAAATCAGTGAATGGCTTTGATTGGAACAAGGTGGCTCCTTCAAGTTGGGTTGTCTGGTTTTTTGTTTTTTTTTTTTGTTTTTTTTTTTTGGCGGGGGTGGGGGGGTGGGGGGGGAGAGAGAATGGTTCAGTCTTGGGGCTTCAACTGAGGACCTGAGTGCTGTCCTTGAGGTTTTTTCTGCTCAAGGTTAGCACTCTACCACTTGAGCCATAGTGCCATTTTTAGTTTTCTAGTGGTTAATTGGAGATGAGAGGCTCACTGACTTTCCTGCCAAAGCTGGCTTCAAACTGCAATCCTCAGATCTCAGTCTCCTGAATAGCTAAGGTTAACAGGTGTGAGACACTGGTGCTGGGCTGGGCTTCAACAGTTGTTGCTCCTCCCAACCTAGTGCTGCTTAAAAACCAGGGTTCCTTCTCTGGTACAAGTGTCACAAGTACCAGAAGAGGTGAGTAATCCCCCCCCCCAAAAAAAAAAATTCTGGCTGCACAAAGTAAGCAAATAGCTATGGGAGACGAGAATCATATGGGAGCCAATCATAGCTACACCTCAAATACCTATGGGAGATGAGAATCATATGGGAGCCAATCATAGCTACACCTCAACCTGAGACATTGCCAGATCCACCCAAGCAGTATCAAAAATTCAACCCCTTTTAGTGCAGTCACTGGCTATTCACCTTCACAATGTATTGCAAGTATTTACTTATAAGCCTTCATTAGCAGTGACCCTCAAAGAAGGCAAACCAATTCCAGCTTGCTGAAGAAGCAGTCTAACACAGATGCCAAGGTCTAGAGTCTGGAAACATTCAGACCTTAGTTACCTCCTGAGCCTGTTTTCTCCTGGGAATTTAAGCAACTTGCCTCCCAACTCCATAGAGGTGGAAGAGCATGGTAGTAGCTACCTACTAAGTTTGCTGCTAGAATCAATGGGATGACCACTCAGTACTGTGTGTACTTACTGTTTTGGATCAATTAGTCACTGAAAGGGTTAACACTGTTGTCTTCTCTTCTGAATTATCTAGCATCCAATATAATCACTGGTACATATCCAGTGATTTTAAATGGTTTTCTGTTTGCTTTTGTTAGACACGGGACTTGAACTCAGGGACTGGACACTGCCCCTGAGCTTTTTTTGCTTAAGGCTAGGGTTCTATCACTTTGAGCTACACAGTGCCACTTCCGGTTCTCTGGTGATTAATTCAAGATTAAGAGTCTCATGGACTTTCCTGCCTAGTTGTCCTGAGTAGCTAGGATTAGTCATGAGCCACAAGCTCCCAGCTTTCCACTATATATTTAATAAATATGCAAAGGATTTGGTATGACTTACTCATTTGACCTAAGAGGAAATCAAACCTCCATGAATATATGTGATTGGTTATCAACTAGAGACAAGAGACAAATATACTTCTGTTTTTCAGTCTCCTGCGATTAAATTATATCCCATGCCAATGTCTCATGTAATTTTTTTAAAAATCTGGCTGCACAGCGTATGGAATTAAAAACTGAACCATATTTATTTACTTCACCATGCCAATTGGAAGAAGAAGGGAAAATATAGTATCTAAAACTACTGAACACAGACAAAACCAGAACATGAAATTATTCTCTCCATCAAGTAAATATTTAATCTGGCTTAAGTTCCTGGAAAGGAGCATGCATGGTGGAATAAACATGGGTTCTGGGAGTAAGGAGGCTGGACACTGGCTCTCAGCTTCATGCTTGCTGTGTGGTTGGAGGCTTGTTGCTTCAATTCCCAGAGCCTCTACTTGCCTATCTCTAAAAATGGGTATCATAATGTCTACCTTTTCGGGGTAACCACTAATGGGGCCAACATTTTTTAAAGGCTGCTGAAAAATCTAAAGTTAGAATAATCAAATACTCAACATTATTGGATTTCAACATTTTAAATGATGACTTTATGGAATATCTCAGTAATAACCACCTTCTGGTCACAGGTGTGAGCACTTAGTTATTACTATGTGTGGGAAAATATAACACGGATCATATAGTAGGTGTTCAACCACAGATATCTAAGTTGGTTTCAGTTACTATGGTTATTATCACATTCTAGATACAAAACAATCTTGGGTTTGTAATAAATGCAGACTACTTTGCCCTTACCTCCCTAGATAGTTAGCTGAAACTAGTACATGGGCCCAGAAAAGGCCAGCATATGCAAGTCATCAGGGTGACCCTTAAGAAGGTGGCTGAGGCCAGGCATCAGTGGCTTACACCTATAATCCTAGTTACTCAGGAGGCTGACATCTGCGGATCTTGATTTGAAGCCAGCCTATGCAGGGAAGTCTGTGAGACTCTTATCTCTAATTATCTACCAGAAAACTCGAAGTGTCACTGTGGCTCAAAGTTGTACAGCATTAGACTTGAGCAAAAGAGCTCAGAGATAGCACCCAGGCCCTGAATTCAAGTCCTACTACTGACCAAATAACAACTAACAATGACAGAAGAAAAAAAAAGAGAAAGAAATAGAAAGTGGCAGACTAACTACTGTTAAACACCAGAAAATTGGTACTTGGTGGGGGTGGAGTCAAGGGGTAGACGAATGAAGAGAGGACGTAGCCAAAAATTCAATGTATATCCTATAAAAATTAAGAAAAGTGAGAGAAGAGGAAGAAGGGATGGGTGAGAAGGTTGAAACGGATGACACTGATCAAGACACATTGCATTCATAAACTGCTTTGTTAAATGGCAACTCCTTGCTACAATTAATTAAAGGTAATAAAAAATTTTTAAAAAGAAAGTCCTATGGCAGAGAACCTTCACATTTGCACTGTGAATCCCCCTAAACTGTCGGCCATAGTCCTTATATTGATTTTCTGTGTAAATCCACATTGCCACACATTGTTTTGTTCCCAGACTGCCTCAAGCGCCTAGAATCAGCCTGAGGGAGGCAATCAACTAATGAACTCATGAAAAGGTGACTTGTTACACAGCAGCAATAGGAGAACCATGCTACGCTGGAAATTATAACCAAGACCTATTCTAACAGGCTGTCTCTCCCTGTCTAGAAAGCACAGTATTCCAATTTACACATCAATTCATGATTAATTTTCACCTCCTTGGAAAGTCTCTCTTACCTTTTGTTCTGTCTCTAAGATGCACTATGATTATTTGCTTATATCTAACATTCCCTTTACGACTTTGTGTCCTGTGAGTTTCTAACTGATTTTTATTCACCTTTGCATTCACAGCATCCAGTGGCATGCTGTTTTTGAACATATGGTGCAGTACTGTCTTCTAATATGTCCCTGAGAGGCCACTAGTGTTCAGGTACAAGAGCCTGACATTCATATGAACTGTAACATGGAAGGTTTTCCAGCCAGAAAGAGCACTAACCTAACAGTCCATGTAGAAACATGCCCAGGCTGGGCAGGTGTGGCAAACACTTCATTGCTCTTGAACAACAAAGAGACACCAGGGGGTAATAACAAATTAACAAGCTGCGAATCACTTTGAGCACTCTGGTAAGTAGATACTGTTCTGCCAGAATTTAGTTTTTTGTTGACCTTGTTAACCTCCGTCCAAATAAGTTCTTCAAAGTGGTGTTTCATAATAATTGTTCCAATCTTCTCTCTCTCCCTCTCCAATACACACCACTCCCCTGCCTAAACACATTCAGGCCACATGGGACAGTAGAAGACAGAGTTATTTGCCAACAGCAGGAGTTCTGAGATTTCACTCTGAAATGTTTGGATTTCTTTTCTCCATATTTTCAACTCTAAGTATTAATTGAAGGACCTGGACAATCCCAGACCACCCTGAACACGCAGGCAGGTGAAACCAGTTTACTTCATGCCAGCAGAAGAGATTCAGGCAACATTCACACAGTGAACTGGATTTCTGGTAGCTGTCTGATTTACTGACCTCTGGAGTGTTCTTTCCAAGAGGGACATGGGCAAGCAGGAAACAGGACACTTCATTATATCAACAATGAAACTGGAAGACATGTGTGCCATGCAATGATCAGACTGGAGCTGTGCCACAGGACTAGCTGAATCTGATATACAGTTAGTGACAATAAGATTTTTTTTAAGAACAAATTCCTGCTGTTGACAATGAGAAAAAAAACAGCATTTTGAGGTAGGGTATAAATAATGAACCCAGGGTGTTCAGCATGTTGGGTAAGCAGTCTACTACTCAAGTCACACCCCCCAGCCCAAGAAGCACTCATTTTCATTCATTCTTTCTTCTTTAAAAAATTATATAATATTTTTAATATATGGGCCATATATTTAGATATATGCATATACATATTATATGTATAGATATATACATGTGTGTATATATATTGAGTACTGAGATACATTTGAGCCCATTCTTTTCAATTAACTCTCCATGGAAGAGTTACATAATAATACCACAAACAAACAAAAACCCTCCCAGTTTTTAATATGGACAAGAAAATAAGGCTATAGGTATATGTCACTTGATTTTTTTATTTTTTTTTTTATTATTTTTTCTTATGTGGTGCTGAGGAATCGAACCCAGGGCCTCATACATGCAAGGCAAGCACTCTACCACACTGAGCCACCTTCCCAGCCCCTTGATTTTTTTATTTTAAACTTGGTCTTTGTCCAATTAACTCTCTACCTCCACACCATTATACATGCAGGGATTTCTAAGACCTTATTCATAAGCTGGATTTTCATCTTCACATTTTATTTCTTTGAGCTAGGTTTTCACTGACTATTTAGACTGCATCAGTCCTCAAGGACTGATAGGAATCAGTGTGGAAGGAGAGGGTGGAATAGCATGAGGAAGTTGTCCTTAGTTTTCTTCCAATTGAGTCAAAGGACAAAATTCTATCTCGTTGCTTACAATTCCTTACTGCCAGGGGTATCTGTCTTCTACTACCAAGTACTGCATGGAGATGCCAAAGAATCATTAACTATTGGATCATCAATGTCAATTTTTACAAATTCCAAACAAAAAAGATGAAAAAGTGTCATGGAAGATGTTGAGGAAGAACTTGGATTTCTCAATAGTGGTAATATTATAGAGGAGAATGAAGTCTTTTAGTCAGGGCCTAGAGTAAAATAACTTGTAAGCAAAGCCCGTACATAACTGAAAACCTAACAGAAGTCTGCATATAGATAAAAGAGCCAAAGGCTGTCAAACCTCAGCTCTTCCAGGTACCAGCTGAGGGAACCAAAGCACATAACCTAACCTCTGAATTCCTCCCCTCCTGCCTCCAATTCTCTATGGTCATATTGTTAGCATTAATAAGATAATTTATCTGTCATAGGAACACAGTAGCCAGCACACGGTAAATGTTAAATAAGTGATAACATTCACTGCTATTATTGTAATAAACCAAAAAGGAGATAAGAGTAAAGGGATGGTTCTAGAACTGAAGGAACAACAGAGGGGGACATTTTACAGATTGGCTGTGTGGCATATTGACAAAGGAATTGAAAATGCCAAAAATGTCTAAAAGTTGGGTAATTATAGAACCAGCAATATAGAACCAGTTCTGTATGTGTACGTGTGCATCCATGTGAGCACCATTCCTGGAGCTTGAACTCAGGGCCTGGGTGCTGTCTGAGCTTTTTTTATGCTCAAGGCTAGTGCTCAACTACTTGTGCCATAGTTCCACTTCGGGTTTATTGGTGGTTAGTTGGAGATAAGAATCTCATGGACCCAGCTCGCTTTGAACCCATTCTTCAGATCTCAGCTTCCTGAGTAGATAGAATGGCAGGCCGGAGTCATGAGCACCCAAAAGATTCCATTTTTGAGTTTGTTAATTTTACATAGTCAAAATGAAAGAAAAAGGAAAGACAGGGAAGCAAAAAATATGCTCTATGATCCAATCACTATGAGGGCTAAATAAATTTTAAAAAACAGTTCATGAAAATTACACTAACTTTTTCAAACAGGCAAGATATAGAAATCAAGCCACTTTTAGGGGGGAAAAGGTTTCTCAAGAAAAAGTCGTGAGATTTAATTTAAAACATTTTTTGAAACAGCAAATATAACTTACTCTTTTATAAAAGCAAACATCAGACTATAGACTCATAAATTTAAATCCCATATTCCCAACTCATAACACATACTTGACATTATGCAATGAGAATGGAATATAGCCCAATAAAAGGTAGGAAAATATGATAAGAAAATATAGGAATGATTCTATTTTAAGTGTCAGATATAAGCACTAGAAAACAAATTCAGAGTCTCCTATTTAGCCAGGTACTGGTACTTCACACCTGTAATACTAGCTATATTGGAGGCTGAGATCTGAGGATCAAGCTGTCTGGGCAGAAAAATCTTCAAGACTCCAGCAAAAATCTGGGCCAAAGGAATGGCTCAAATGGTATAGTACAAGCTATAAGTAAGAAAGCCAAGTAATCACAAGACCCTGAGTTCAAGTATGAGTGTCCTATTTAATTCCAAGTGACAATAGAGAAATATTATCAGTTATTTGGGTAATTTTAAAATAAAAAAATCAAGGTCAACAAACATTCTTGAGTAATAATGGTTCTTCTCTTAGAAATCCCACCACAAAAAAAGTGCTTATTTAATCATAGTCTAAGTCCCTGAGCCTGGAAAAGTATAAAGTACTATTTTTAGCATAGCTACAAATCTAGCTTTCTCTCTCTGGTCATTTTGTGTTAATCTTTAAATAAAATGGCGTAAAGTGATTAATCTCCAGAGACAAACCTAAGAATTTATTCAAAGTAAATCACTGCTATGATATTAACTGAAAAGAATCCTCTTTGTGTTAACTTCATTATTTAGGATGTCCCATGCTGATCAAATACACAATGTCATCTTCATTAAATATAATTAAGATTCCCTAGGCAGACACACTTCAAATGAAGGGGAGCAGGAATCTCAATTTTTTATACAACTGCTTCGTTTTCCAAAACTCATTCATATTTAATTTTCAAGGATGCTTTGCAGCACATTGAATATTTAACAGTCAGAAGGTTTTCAAACCAGAATGCTAAATGTCAACCTGGTCCTCCAAAAATATTTATTTCATTTGCAGCAAATTAGCTGGACCTCCCTTCAGAAACAGGAGAAAGGTGGGGAGAAGGTCTTTATACTTTAATTCACATTAAAACATTGAGATAATATCGATCAACATAATTAGTGCATGTAAGAGATTTAATTTTAAATACCAGGCTTATTAAGTATTGTGGAGTTTTAAAGCAGTGCTTCTCACATTATAAATGGAGATAATCTTTCAAAAACTCATCCCCCTCTCCTTTCCAGATTCCAGCCTGCATCATGCAACATACATTACCATACAGAATAGATGTGATAAGTCAGCGCCAGCCAGACAGAAAGGGAAATTCTACTAGCACTAGGCCAATTAGCAATACAAAATGACAACTGAGAATCCCTATTCGCTGTCAGAACCTAGTAAGAAGGGAACATATAAAATCCATTTTGATATTTGTATGCAGCAAATATTCTAGTGCCATAGTATTGGCTGGGGTTAACCAGCAGTACTTTCTGATCTTTACCAGACAAAAGAATAAAATGGGAGATTTTTTTTTATAGGTTTGTATACTCATTCCAACATTGTAAGTGGTAACACAATCTACTTTCAAAGAGAAAGGATACTGCTTTTTACCCCTGATAGAAGAATAAAATGTACAGAGAAAAAGAATAGAAAATCGCTAAGAGCCGGTGGCTCATATCTGTAATCCTAGCTACTCAGGAGGCTGAGATCTGAGGATCGCAGTTCAAAGCCAGCCCAGGCAGGAAAGTCTGTGAAACTCTTATCTCCAATAAACCACCAGAAAACCGGAAGTGGCACTGTAGCTCAAGTGGTAGAGCACTAGCCTTGAGCTGAAGAGCTGAGGGATAGTGCTCAGGCCAAGAATTCAAGGCCCATGACCAAAAAATAAAAAAAACCCTAAGAGTTAATAGAATCCATGAGACATCAGCTCATCCTGGGTCAAAATTCAGTTTCTCCAATCCTTAAAATCTTAGCGAATGCTAGCAGATGAAATGCTTTCAGAGCAGGATCCAGTATATGTGTGTTCTCATTGCTACTGCACAGAACAGGGCATCACGAGACTTCTTCAGGAAAGAACTTCTCCCACCTCAAGCCCAGGAGAGGACTACAATTTGCTCTGATTGGGGGGGCTGAAATGGCTTCACGTTTTGGTAATGTAACTTTGAACATGTCAACAGCGATCAGTCTGAACATCTGCTGGACAGCACTCAGTGATTCTAGTTTGGGGATTATCTTTGATCTATAACAATGTTTATAGAAATAGAAAGGGGGACAGGAAAATGGCACCCTCATTTCTTGAAAGCAAGGAGGTCTGCATCTGTACCATACTGCTCTATTCATGTCATTTAATGAGAATCAAATAGGTTTAGACTCAAGTGGCAGAGTAGTTGCCTACAGAGTAGTTGCAAGGCCCTGGGTTCAATCCCCAGTACCATCCTCCATCCATTACCAAAAACAAAACCTAAAGCAATCAAATTATTTTTCATTAGTTTTGCTAAAGATATCTTTTAAAGGACAAATCTCTAACTCTCTCTGTTGGATTTTCCTCTCTATGTAACAAGAGAAATCATGAAAACCTGACTTTGAATTGTGTGTTACAGGCCAAAGGTTTACTGAGTGCATAAAAGCGTTCCACTAATTAATTAGTTGGGATTTCCATGCCTCTCTGTCTAGATGGAAGAGGAAAGAAGGAAAGGAAAATGGAAGAAAAGTTCACAGCAATAGCTGAGGGTCTCTTAGAGCAGGGGGGTCCTGGCATCTATAAAGAAGAGAACAGTCTCTTGATGTACATGGAAAATAAATAAATGTGGAAACTTTGCACATTAGTAGGAATGGGAAATTGCTTCATTTCATTGATTTGCAAACTCTAACTTAATTACTTCTTCCCCTAATACCACTCGCCTCACTCACAGCTTCTTGCCTCACTCACAGCTTCTTTAAACTTGATTCTAAAAGAATCAAGTTAAAGGGCAATCAGCCCTCTCAGGACTTCTCATTCCAAAGCAAGTCATAGCAGGCTGCAACTTTTCTTTTCTTCTGGGAATAATGTGTTATTCTCATTAATAACTTGTTTGTATCTCATTCCCAAACTCCAACCCCCCCCACCCGCTACTTATTAAGGCACTTGCTGTTCTCATTGCCCCATAGATAGACATTAACAGATAGACATTAATTACTGCTTCATTTACCTCCAGTGAAAGATGAATGAAAAAGAAAGGGCAGATGAAAGGATTAATTCTATTCATAACTTGGAATCATGCGAGTACCTAAGAGTAGCTCAGATACCTATACACACAACCAGCCTTAAAACAAATAAATGGCAGTTTGTGATCTTACTCTGTGAGCACATGACTGATCTGCAGGTGTGGATGCCACTACAAAAAAGGCCACTTTAAGCCAGGCCCTGGTGGCTCACACCTGCAATCCTAGCAACTCAGGAGACTGAGATTTGAGGATCCCAGTTTAAAGCTAGCCAGGGCAGGAAAGTTTGTGAGACTCTTGTCTCCAATTAACAATCAAAAAGCTGAAAGTAGAGCTGCAGTTCACATGGTAGAACCCTTAAGCATAAAAGCTCAGGTACAGTGCCTGAATTCAGGGCCCAGGACAGAAGCACATATGTACTGTGCTTGCATGCACATGTGCGCACACACAAAAGGGCACGTTTTCAAGTAACAAACATGCATTCTAGTGATTGTGGCTTGTCCCAAGCTTGTTTTGCTCAAATGCAAATTCTTACTCCTGATTCTGATCTTAACAAGGTAACCTAGCTCATATAATCTAATAAAGTAATGTTGGAGTGGGCTCTAATAATAGAGATTCAGTTCAATCCAGGTCCTAGATCACCTATCTATTTAAAGGCAACAATAATTTTAATAATAAACACATACCCAGAACAAAAGCCAAACTAAACTGGGCACTAGTGGTTTACATCTATAATCCCAGCTACTTAGGGGGTTAAGACCTGAAAGAAAGGTTCAAAGGCAGCCCAGACAGAAAATTTGTGAGACAAGACTTCATCTCCAATTAACCAGCAAGAAAAGCTGGGCTGGAGGCATGGCTTAAGTGGTAGAACACTGGCAGTGAGCAGCAAGTAAGCTCAGCGTTTTAAGCCCCAGGATCAGCACATACATACATACCCACATAAACACACAAATCACACAATTCCTAAGAATTCATAACCACATGAAAATCCTATAGGCAGGTTGTTCAGCTTTGCCTACAGTTTTCTGAGATGCCATAAAATTAACAATGGTCAATGCTCTATTTCAAAGGGACTCCCACCAACCATTCTTTGTTCTGTATTTAGGTTCCCTCCCAAGGCCTCACAAGCAGGCAGAAGAATGCACTGTTGCTATTATCTCATAGAAACCTGCAATGTCCAGGGGAAAGTCTAACCAGTTAAAACACACCACACATATGGGATCAATTAAGTGGAGATAACCTTTATATTTGGGAAAGTATTGCAATGTGAGCTATCCCTGTGAATGTCTGACCTACATCTGAAACTGAAAAATAGCAATGATTCTAAAGATTTACGCCCTTCAAGCTACTGCATTTGAACGTCAGTAAATACAGCATAGTGGAAAAGATACCAGATAAGGAATTATGTGAGCTACATGGAGAAGAAGCATGTCAAAACTAAACAAGACTTTTCAAAGCATCCATTATGACGTAGGCATCTTACAGGGAAGATAAAGGATGTCTGATAGGTTTGTTTCAAATCTTGAGTAAATTTCAAGTTGACAATCTTTGACTATATATTAATCATTGAGAAATTCTTCACCATTTCTGTCAGTTTAAACCCTTGGAGTATCCTGTTTTTTATTCCCTCTGTCTCTGACCTTAAGTACTAATTTCTCAATGCTATTTTTGGCAAATGACCAAATATCTATTTTTTTTTCTGGGCTTGATTTATAGGAACTTCAGAAGAATTAGAGAGCAGAATCAGAAAACCCAGTATTATGGTATTATGACATATATTCCATTAGGAAAGAGAAAAGAGTGCCAAAGTGCCCCGTGGTGGCAGAGCAAGGCATATACTGGGTATGGATACATGGAGAGGTAGTTAGGGCTCTTCTGCTTGTAAAGTTCAAATCCTTATTCTCCAACCACTCACTAACAGTGACACTTTAGGCTAGTTACTTGGGCACATGCTTGCTCATGCCTGTAATCCTAGCTTCTCACGAGTCAGAAGTTGGGAGAATCAAAGTTCAAGACCAACTTTGGCAAAGAGTTCACCAGACTCCATCTCAACAGAAAATGCTAGGCATGGTGGAATATGCCTGCCATTCCAGCTATGGTGGAAGAGTAAATAGGAGGATGGTAATCCTGATGGGCCTGAACAAAAGGTGAGAACCTATCTTAAAAATAACTAGAGCAAAGGGCTGGAGATGTGACCCAAGTGGTAGAGCATTTGCCACGCAATTAAAAGCCCAGTCATGAGTTTAAACTCTAGTACCACACACATACACAAAGAGAAACAGGAATCTTGCCAACTTATAAGATTGCTATAGTAAAAAAGAAAAAGCAAAGCAAAAGGTCCAGGAATATAATAAATACAAATAAAACTATCATCATTTAATTATCATTAAATGTTTGTTCCATTGTTTGTTCTCTTAATTTTATTTTCTTGTAAAGATGCTGTACAGAAGGGTTATAGTTACATCAGTAAGGTACATTTCTTGTCGAGCATCCTTTGTTTTTCTCCTACTAGCCCTTCCCTCCCTCACTTTCCCACTCCCCTTCCCCCCCCCCATCATAGTTATACTCAGGAGGATCATAGTTGGAAGCCAGACTAGGTAAAAGGTAGTGAGAGTAACTATCTCAAAAGCACATCTGGTATGGAAACACATGCCCATAGTAGTCCCAGCTAACGCAAGGTAGAGATTTGCTGGCCTCAACAAAAGAATGAGACTCTATCTAAAAGACAAATAAAAAAAAAAAAGGACTGGAATGGGTATATGGCTAAAACACTTAGCAAGCTTAAGTGCCTGAGTTCAATCTCCAGTGCTGGAAGAAAAAAAAAAAAAAAAAAAAAAGATATTCCAAGGAGCAGGCAAGATACCATGCATAGTAGCTGGCTGTAGCTCTAGCTATAGGCTGAGGAGGTATTGCTTGAGCCCAAGGTTAAGGCCAGCCAGAGTAAGCTAGGCTACAAAGGCAAGGCAGACCCCATAATCCTGCCATTTAATTATTCTTTCAATACAGAAAGTCACTTCTGGATCCATTCTTTTCTGAAACTCTTTTTTGGCTTGTGATAATGTCCTACTGGCCATTATCACCCTTAGAAACTTGGTGAATTTCACAGGGAAAATATTTTACAAAGTGAAGTATTAAATATTTCACTATTCTTATTTCTTTCTCATGATCAAGGCAACCTGAAGCACAAACCAGGCTTGTAATTTAAGAAAAGTCACAGTCAAGTAATAAAGAACAAAAAACAAAAACAATCTAAAACAACATGATGTTGAACCATGTTGCACAGAACGAGATACAGAGTCAATTTCACAAAATACTATTCACAAGGTATGCTTCTGAGAAAAATGAAAATTTCCCACATATAAAGTACTTACATAGTGATCACTATTCATTCCCAGACTAGCTTATCATTTTTTTCAAAAGAGTCAAATAATTTATAGCAGCTTACCACGATTCCTCCTTTCAGCTAAAGCAGCAAGGATAGTCTCATAATTAGTTTTCATTGAAAGCTAGTAAAAATAAAAGCAAAAAGCAAACTCAAAAATAAATCAGCAGAAGCTTTAGGAGTCTTTTCAGAGCCTGGCACCATTTATATCATAGAGTTTAACAATCACAAGGAGTTGGAATGCTCATGTTTCATTATACTACCAAAACCAAGAAAAAAGCATAGAATAATTTCCAGATGGGGACCTTTTCTTGTACAGATTTTTCAATTCAACATTGTTCTGGAAGCTTTAGTCATCTGAATACAGAGCTGTAACAATGCTATGAAAGAATCTGGCTTGGAGATAAACAGACTTCACATACTCCATTTATTCATTAGAAACAGAGAACAAAAAGAATAAAGGATGCAAAACTCTCCTACAAACAGAACAACCAGGCGCTGGAAAACAATACAGTTCAACCTCAAGTCACCAGTTTCTCTCTAGAGACTATTTCTGACTTTTTCTAATTATCAAGTATAAGCTCCCATTTATTATAACATCCTGTGTTGGTAAGTTTCTATTTTCTTTATAAACTTAACATTTAAAAAGTGCAAAGATTTAGAGAGTCATCCGTTTTAAGTGGCTTCAGAAATTTAAAACATAACAAAAACAGAGCACAGCAGATCAGCACCCATAACATATGGGGCAAAAGGAGCACTGGAAGTAAAAGATTCACTTTTTAGGACTCTAGCTGGCCCCAGATGAGTCATGCCTTTCTTGAGTGCAAGTTTTTTTTTGTTGTTGTCCGGTCGTGGGGCCTGAACTCTGGGCCTGGGCGCTGTCCCTCAGCTCTTCAGCTCAAGGCTAGCACTCTACCACTTGAGCCACAGTGCCACTTCCGGCTTTTTGCTTATGTGGTGCTGAGGAATCCAACCCAGGGCCCCAGGCATGCAAGGCAAGCGCTCTACCATTGAGCCACCTTCCCAGCTCCTTGAGTGCAAGTTCTAAGAACTGCTCCTCTGTGCTCCTCCACACCAGCACACACCAAGCATCCAAATATAGAAACACTCCTACCTCTGTAAAAGCACCTCGGTTCCAAATGGAAATGCCTCTTGTTATGTTTTAGATATGATACCCTCTCCCCTCCTCAAAACCTTGTTTGAAGGCATGGCCCTCCGTTGGTGGCAGTATTGAGAGGTGCTTGAACCATGAAGATGCTAATTCATTGATGGGTTCATGCTGAACAAGCTCTTAGGAGGGGAGGTCTGGTTGCAGGAAACAAGTAACTGACATATATCTTTCAGTTCACATTTTGTCCTCTTCCTGTTTCTCTCTGCCTGTTATGGACTGAACTGTTTTGTTCTCCCATACCATTTCAACATTATATTTTATCTCCCCAGGAACTATGGCATTAAGCCACTATGTAATGAAACCTTTCAGCCAGGCACAGTGGCTCACAACTATATAATCCTTGCTACTGGAGAGGTGGAGATTGAGAGGATCATGGTTTGAGGCTAAAGTTCACAAGATCCCATCTCAAGAGAAAAAGTTGGCGCTGTGGTGCACACTTTTCATCCACAGCTATGGCAAAAAGCTTAAACAGGAGGATCACAGTCTGGGCTGGCCTGTGCAAAAAGTTGGGAGTCGACTTAGAAAATAACTACAGTAGGGGCTGGGAAGGTGGCTCAGTGGTAGAGCACTTGCCTTGCATGCCTGAGGTCCTGGGTTCGATTCCTCAGCACCATATAAGCAAAA
The DNA here is from genome assembly GCF_024711535.1 of Dipodomys merriami. Taxonomy (NCBI): domain Eukaryota; kingdom Metazoa; phylum Chordata; class Mammalia; order Rodentia; family Heteromyidae; genus Dipodomys; species Dipodomys merriami. The sequence continues at coordinate 361,689 of NW_027206458.1, forward strand.
AGAAAAAAGCCGGAAGTGGTGCTGTGGCTCAAGTGGTAGAGCACTACTAGCCTTGAGCCGAAGAGCTGAGGGACGGCACCCAGTCCCAGAGTTCAGGCCCCACCACCGGACCCCCCAAAAAAAGAAAAAAGAAAATAACTACAGTAAAAATGGACTAGAGGCTGAAGTGGTAGAATGCCTGCCTACATATAGCAAGCATGAAGCCTTGAGTTCAAACCCTAATACTTCTCTACCCCGAAAAAAATCCTTTGTTTTTCTCAGGTACTTTGTCATAGTAATGCAAAATGACTAAGAGACTTCTCAGAAGCTCCAACCATGATATTAAAAACAACCCACCCACAATTTTTTTCCATTATGGAAAACCTATAAAAGAAGATAAAATGGTATATTAAGCATCCACATATCCATTATTATCCACTCATACTTAATACTGTCCATCCATATGCTACTTTCCCCAATCTAGACTTCTGAGGAAAATTAAACATACACTGTCAAATGGTTTGTAAAACCAAAGCCTAACACTTCTAAGACTTGACAAAAATAATACCACAAAGAGTATAAGAATCATAATTCTCTAATACTATCAAACCCTCACTCATGTTGAAATCAGAGTGCTGTACTGACCATGCACACTGGGAAAAGGACCACACCATGGCCTCTCATGGTTTTGCTTTAGATCTGTGGCAGTATTTACAACATAATATGGTTTCGTTCCTGGGGCTGAAATCACTGCAGGCTTCACCTTGTAGCTGAAGTGCTACCTTTTTCACTTAGAAGGGAGGATATACCAACAGTAACCTAAGGGAAGCCATTTTCTGAGTGGCATTTTCATAATTAGGAGGAAACTAGTCAATGAACCCAGGTCTATTGGATTACTTATGCCCTAAGAACAAGTGGTGGCTCACATTTATAATCCTAGCTTCTCCAGAGGCTAAGATCTGAGAATCTCTGTTGGAAAGCTGACAAATCCATGAAATTCTTGTCCCCAATTGGCCAGCAAAAAGCAGAAGTAGAGTTATAGCTCAAGCGGTAGAGTAGCAATTGCCGAACAATAATACAAGGTCTGGGGCTGGGAGGGTGGTTCAGTGGTAGAGTGCTTGCCTTGCATGCATGAGGCCCTGGGTTCGATTCCTCAGCACCACATTAGCAGAAAAAGCTGGAAGTGGCGCTGTGGCTCAAGCAGTAGAGTGCTAGCCTTGAGCTGAAGAGCTGTGGGACAGTGCCCAGGCCCAGGGTTCAGGCCCCACGACTGACAAACAAACAAACAAACAAGGTATCAGTTCAAGCCTCATGTACTGGCACAAGAGAAAGGGAGAGAAACACTTCTCTTGAAAAGATACTCAGATTTATAGGCTGCAAAAATAATCTAGCAAGTTACCATATATCCTTCAACCATCTTCCCCAATGGTAACAGCTTACATAGGAACTAACAACCGTATACATCTATAGTGACCTGATTTGAGAAAAGTATCAAGACCATCTGAGCAGAGCATATTTCCAATAAACCATGCTGAAACAAGTGGATAACCACATGTGTAATAAGTTGGAACCTTACGTTATGTCATATATCAGAATTAATCCAAATTGGGCTAAGTACAATGGTTCAAGCCTGCAATCCCAGAGTTATACGCTGCACATGACTGTATAAATTCATATTGCTGAAGCCCCTGCATTTTCAGCAAGAATAAACAAATGCAGCTCTAAAGAGTCCTACCTGCTGTATCTCTTCCACGGCCTCCATCTTCTCATCTAAGAAATGGAGCCAGAGGTCTGCTTTATAGGGTAGATGAGATAAAGGACTTAACACACAGGAAGTGCTCAATAAATGGTAACTAATGACTTCCCCCGCAGTAGCCAGAAATGGTTCACAGTATGTGGAAGTTAAGCTGCATTTGGAACAAAGGAGAATTGTGACAAATAAGTTCAAAGTCTATTCCTACAGAGTGCCATTAGTAGCAGTAGATTCTAGCATGGGCTCTAAAGGTAATGTTAGAACTAACATTAGGACTAACTTAGCAGTCACTCTATACAGGTGATGTGATACCACACAGGAGTTACTTAGGTAAAACTACAACTCCAATGCAAGTGCCTTTCTATTCAGGAAGATACTCTCCAGGCTTCGGTAGCTTAGGTTCGAAGCTTTGAGCCCTTCAGCTCATATAATGGCAAATGTTACTATTATCAACTTAATCGACACCAGGCCCTTGGCCAGTTATCAAAGTGAATGTCAGAGGTGGTTTTCTGAGTGTCTTTGAAATGAATGGTTTCTAAAGATAGCAAATGAGCCCTCACTTGGGAAATTAAAGATATGTTCAAGCCATGAAAATTGACCAGTGTTTTAGAGGTACCCCTACCTTTGTATGAATAAGGCTTCAGCCTTGATAAGTTTGCCCCCTAAATGGCCATGAATCCAGCCCTGTTGGAAGATTTCCAGTTGCTAGGTGTTGTCTGCATTGTTGTAATGGCTTTGGTTGGTAAAGCTTTTCATACAAAGCAATGGTGAGAACAACTGACTCTAAGATAGCTGGTCAGACATGGTGGCTCACACTTGGAATTCTAACTACTCAGGAGCTGGAGCTCAAGAGGAGCACAGATTGAAGCCAGCCCAGAAAAAAGTTCATGAAATTCCATCTCAACCGAAGGTTGGGGTATAGTAGCATGTACCTATTATCCCAACTCCAGTGGGAAGTATAAATAAGAGGATCACAGTCCAGGAGATCCCAAGCATAAAAGAGTGCCCTTATCTCAAGAAATAACCAATGTAAAGGGTCGACTGACTCAAGGGTTAGAGTCCCTGCCAAGCAAGGCCCTGAGTTCAAATCCAGAACTAAGAAAAAAAGAAGGAAAAGAAAAAAGAAGAGAGCAGAGACTTCATTAAGCAGAGAGTAATTTTGTATGGATGATTTTATGTGTGCTTCCTGATAGGTAGCTGTTAGCGAATGACTTATGTGTAGCAGAATCTTGTCTCTGATTTATTTTAGTTATATCTAGTTGGCAAGGTTGTGGAACAGTAGTAAACCTCACTTACTACTATCAAAATCCACTTCTCCCAAACCTCTAGGTCTTGGACCTACCCAATTGGCTGAGGTTTGCAACAGGTGGTAATGATTGAGAGCTGTGTACAATCTTTAAAAGAAAAGAAAGAGAAAAAAAATGTATGCTTTATAAGATTAAGGGGGAAAAAGTTTTTTGGTTTGGGTTTGGAATGATGCCAATTTAGTATTATAATTATAATTCTGGTTTACTTGTGCTGCTCACAGGATCTGATTGACAGCGAATGGGCAGTCAGTGATAACTTACATTTTGCTGGCAGGAAAAGTTAATTCAGATAGTATGGGTGAGTTTGTTTTAAAGAACTAGAAGGAAACAATGAGTTCACTGTGACTGAGCTCTCAATCTTTTCATTTTAGAGATAAGGAAACTGGGGCCTGAAGCAGATGAATAATTTTTATTTATTTATTTTGGTCGGTCGTGGGGCTTGAACTCTGGGCTTGGGCGCTATCACTCAGCCTTCAGCTCAAGGCGAACACACTACTATTGAGCCACAGCACTCCTTCCAGTTTTCTAGTGGTTTATTGGAGGTAAGAGTCTCACGGACTTTCCTGCCTGGGGTTGGTTTTGAACCGTGATCCTCAGATCTCAGCCTCTTGAGCAGCTAGGATTACAGGTGTGAGCCACCGGCGCCCGGCTAGATAATAATTTTTGCAAGGTCTCCACATTTCTATTTCTGAATCAGACCTCTTCTGGGAACATGATAGGATCCTTGCATTCTTACTTGGCTGGAACTCCATCAAAAGCCTCCACTGCCTTCCCAAGCTAGAATATTTATTCAGCACCTGGGATTTTCCCACATTTCCACTGCTGAAGGCAAATAGTTTATCAATCAGGTCCAAGAAGCTATTAGTGGATGACAGAGATTTTTGAGTAAATTCTTTCTTCAAGTATTTGTCATTAAATAGATAACAAGGGAGCTGAGACTTTAAAAAACAAAACAAAACAAAAACACCATACCTCCTGCTAATAAATAGCCCCTCACTTGTAAAACTTTAACTTCACTAAGCCTCCCCATCTCTAACCTTGCCTTAAATGATTGACACCATGGAGGAAGGTTGAGCCACAGATACTCACAGAGCCATTAGATAAAGGACAAGCATAAAGTGGGTGTTAGGTCCATGCTGATGGTTTAGATTAGGCCCTTATCCGTATGAGAGATGATGGGAAACCAAGAACTGCACCTCAATGGGAATGGAGCAGTAGGGAAATACACTAGCTCTGTGTATGTGCTCTACAAAAGGTTAAACTTAATCATCCCATTCTTTGTCCCTTCCCAAATAATCATGTCTCCCAGAAAGGTACTTTCAAGCATGTAGAGTAATAAAACTAGTAATTTGGTAGTATCTGCATGCCTCATATTTTCCTATCCTGGGAGTGGGAGAAGACATGTCTGATTCCAACCCATTTTGAGACTAGGGTTCTGAACGACCTAGATGCTAGGCTGCTGACCAGGCTGGGAAAGCGCGTAGGTCCTCCGCACCTGTCCCGTGTGGCAAGAATGCTACATCCTGATCTGTTTCCACCCCTCTAACATTACCATATTCTTTTTTAAAAATGTTATTGTAAAGATGCTGTACAGAGGGGTTACAGTTACATAAGTAAGGTAATGCATATATTTCTTGTCAAATATTGTTACCCCCTCCTTTGTTTTTCTCCTATTCTTGTGTATGCATTAAAACAAAATGAATTTTTAAATAACTTGATTGAGAAGACATATAAACATGAAAGAACAGAAGAGCATGCTGGGGTTGAGAGTGGTTGAAGAATCATTGATTCTCACTAAAAACAGCACTGAAATAGTTTCTGCTCACATGTGTGCTGACAGTAGGTCTGTGGCTGTTGGCTTAGAGTTGAAAAGTTAAGCATAGGTCAGGAGCTGACAAATGACTACACTTAAGCTCTTCCTTTTACCCTATAATGGATCCTCCTCCCTGTAAGGAGATACAAACATTTTAAAAACACTAAACCAAGCCAGCACTTCCCAGGATCCTCTACAAAGGCTTCCTGACTTGCTAAGGGAATCCTACAAGAGATGAAGTCATGTTCAAAGAGAATCACAAGCTGTGTTACCACAGCATCCCACTTTCTTTCCCTATTAAGATCTAATCATCTCCTTTGTTTCCCAAGGAATACAACCAATATAGCCACAGGACTGCTAAATTCAATCAGTGGTTTAGAGAATGCAGGGTAGCTGTCCTGGGGTGGTGAATACACCTCCTCAGCCCACACCACTATTTAGATAGATAGATAGATAGATAGATAGATAGATAGATAGATAGATAGATAGATAGATAGATAGATAGATAGATATAGATAGATAGATAGATACACACATACATACATACATACACACACATACATACATACATACATACATACATACATATATATAGGTGGATAAATACAGTTAGATAGATAGCTACATCTTCATACACACACCTTTAAAGTGCAAAAGGTTAAACTAATAAGAAAAATAACTAGGTGGTCCACTGTGCATGTACAAAGTTCATAGTGACAAAGTGAAGCTTTATGATGGCTAATTCCAATCTAAAGTTGATCGTAGGATTCCTTTTCTCAACATTCCCCCTTGCTTCCTGTTACAGTGACCTCTTTTAAGCCACAGAAATCCTTCTAACTGCCTTGCTGCACCAGCCTCCTTGCTGTTCACACCACCCTGCCAGGCACTATTTAGAGAGAGATTCTGTTTATGGAGATGACAACCCCCTCATTTCCTGTAAATCTAATCATTTTCTCAATTAGGCCTGCAGTAAACCTACCTTACTCCCTCTCCCTCTCCCCCCCTCTCCCTCTGCCTCTCCCCCCTTTCCCCCCCCCCATCCTTTTGGGGCTTGACTTTAGGGCCTGGGCACTGTCCCTGAGTTTCTTTTGCTCAAGGCTAGCACTCTACCACATGAGCCAAAGAGCCACTTCTGGCTTTTTCTGCTTATGTGGTACTAGGGAATGGAATCCAGGGCTTCATGCATGCTAGGCAAGCACTCTGCCACTAAGCTACATCCTCAGCCCAGTGAACCTTTCTTTAATTGTAGCCTCATGGCTTCCCCAGCCATCCTCCCACAATCATTTGATTCACTTTATCTTAATTCATTTTTTAGTTAATAGCACTAGCCACCCTCCAACATATATATACACATATATAGATATATATTTCTCAGTATTCATTATGTCTATTGTCTAGCTTTCCTAACAGAATTCAAGCAGTAAGTAAATCCTTGGGTTCAAGGACTGTTGTCTGCTTTGATAAGTGATGAATTAGAACCAAAATGTCCCTAGCACAGCATATACTCATACTCATACACACAAATACATATTGTCCACCCTCTCCCCCACCCCCACCCCAGAGCTGGGATATAGGTCAGTGATAGGTCATTAGCATATATATATGGTCCTGGGTCCAATTCTGAGCACTGAAAAATATGTACATGTTTATGTATAAGTATATGTATATATGATCACTTCTTAGCCTTTTAGTTAAGATAAAGTGTAATAAATAAATATAAGTTGGGTCAGATAAAGTGTAGGAAATAAATATAAGTTGGGTTACTGTCAGGTACTAGTGGCTAATTCTTGTAATCGTAGGTTGTGGGAAGGCTAAGATTCAGAGAAATCCCATTTTAAAGCCAGCTGGGGCAGCAAAGTACATGAGACTCCATCTCCAAAATAATCTGCAGAAAACAAGGCTAGAGGCATGGTTCAAGAAGTAGAGTACCAGATGAGCAAGACTACCAAGTAAGTGTAAATCCAAATTCAAACCCCAGTATGGGTGTGTGTGTGTGTGTGTGTGTGTGTGTGTGTGTGTGTGTGTGTGTGTGTGTGTGTGTGTGTGTGTGTGTGTGTGTGTGTGTGTGTGTGTGTGTGTGTGTGTGTGTGCGCGCGCTCATTTTGGCAGCATATAGACTAAAATTGGAATGATACAGTGAAGAGTAACATGGCCTCTGAATAGAATGAAACACAAATCTGTGAAGCATTCCATAATTTTACTAAACATAGATCTACCTTATGATCTAGCAATACCAAAAAATTACAAGCTAAGATAAAATAAAAACACCTGGACAACCATGTTCATTGCAGCACTATTCATCACAGCCAAAGTATTCACCATAGCCAAGGTATGAAATCAGCCTAGCTGCCCCTCAATGAACAAAAGGATCAGGAAAATGTAGTACAGATACACATAGGAATTTTGAGGGGAGGGGGAAATTCAGTCATGAAATTCAATGAATAAACCTACAAAATCCAAGAAAATCAAGGGAAGGAGTCCAATTAAGAGGGATTGGGGGAGACACATGAAGAAATGTTCAACATCCCTAGCCATAAAAGAAATGCAAATCAAAACAACATTGAGATATCACCTCACCCCAGTTAGAACAGCAAAAATCAAGAACTCTAACAACAACAGATGCTGGAGGGGATGTGGACAGAAAGGAACCTTACTTCATTGTTGGTGGGAATGTAAACTTGTTCAACCACTTTGGAAAGCAGTATGGAGGTTCCTCAAAAGACTTCACATAGATCTCCCCTATGACCCAGCAATCCCACTTTTGGGCATTTACCCAAATGTTTACAAACAAGACCACACTAAAGCTACCAGCACAACTATGTTTATTGCAGCATTATTTACCATAGCTAAGATATGGAACCAACCCAGAAGCCCCTCAGTAGATGAATGGATCAAGAAAATGTGGTATATATACACAATGGAATTCTATGCCTCCATCAGAAAGAATGACATTTCCCCATTTGTTAGGAAATGGAAAGGCTTGGAAAAAATTATATTAAGTGAAGTAAGCCAGGCCCAAAGAAACATAGGTTCCATGGTTTCCCTTATTTGCAATATCTAGTATAGGTATGAGTCAAGCGGAAAAGGTCAGATAATGTGATGTTAGGAAAACGAACCCTTAAATATGTATTTTAATGTTTTCGTTTCTTTCATGCATGTGTTTCTAACACATTTATAAGATTATTTCTTTGTTGCTTTGTATGTCCCTCCCCCACAGTGTAACCCCCGCTTTCACTTTATTTGATGTCAGTATAACATGTGGAGGAGATGGGGACAAACAAGTCGTTTAAGGATTCAGGTGGACCTGTTGCAACAAGGAGAATTACAAAATGTCATGTCAAAGCAAGCTTTACAATGTCGGTGTGGGGGGGGAGGGGGGTATGATTGGGTGGGGGGGAGGGGGGAGGCTGGGAAGGGAGGTGAAGGGTAAACAAAGGAGGAGGCTGCAATGCTTGGTAAGAAATGTATGCATTATCCTGCCAATGTAATTGTAACCCCTCTGTACAGTATGTTCTCAAATAAAATAAAATAAAATTTAAATTAAAAAAAAGAAAGAAAATGTGGTATATATACACAATGGAATTCTATGCCTCCATCAGAAAGAATGGCATTGCCCCATTTGTTAGGAAATGGGAAAACTTGGAAAAAATTATATTAAGTGAAGTAAGCCAGGCCCAAAGAAACATAGGTCCCATGGTTTCCCTTATTTGTAATATCTAGTATATGTATGAGTCAAGCGGAAAAGGTCAGATAATGTGATGTCAGGAAAATGAACCCTTAGATATGTATTTTAATGTTTTTTTCTTTCATGCATGTGTTTCTAATGCATTTATAAGATTATCTCTTTGTTGCTTTGTATGTCCCTTCCCCACAGTATAACCCCTGCTTTCACTATATTTGATGTCAGGGGGCTGGGAAGGTGGTTCAGTGGTAGAGCGCTTGCCTTGCATGCATGAGGCCCTGGGTTCGATTCCTCAGCACCACATAAGCAAAAAGAAAAAAGCTAGAAGTGGCGCTGTAGCTCAAGTGGTAGAGCACTATATTTGATGTCAGTATAACTTGTGGAGGAGATGGGGAAAAACCAGTTGTTTAAGGATACAGGTGGACCTGTTGCAACAACGAGAAGTACAAGTTGTCATGTCCAAAATGAGCTTTACAATGTCGGTGCGGTGGGGGGGGGGGGGGGGAAGGGGGGGAAGGAGAAGGATTGGGATTAGGGGGGAGGGGGGAGGCTGGGAAGGGATGTGAAGGGTAAACCAAAGGAGGAGGCTGCAATGCTTGGTAAGAAATGTACACATTATCCTGCCCATGTAATTGTAACCCCTCTGTACAGTATGTTCACAAATAAAATTAAATTTAAAAAAAAAAGAGGGATTGGGGGAAATGATGAAAGGGTAATATTGATCAAGATGCATTATATTCATAAACTGCTTTATTGAAGGGTATACTCCTTTGCACAACTACTTAAAATAAAAATACATTTTCTTAAAGTGCTGGATATTTACTAACTTTTAGGAACGCTAGTAGTTATTCAGAACTTATTATATCCCAGACATTTTGCCTTCATTACCTCCTGACATCCTCACAAAGCTTTGAGATAGGATCTATGGGTTGAGTATTCCTCAGACAAAATTCTTGTGACCATAAGCGTTTTACATTTCAAATTGTTGAATATTTGAATCTATCTAGTGAAATATATGGGAATGGGGCCAAAGTCTAAACATAAAGTTCCTTTATGTCTAATATACATCTTGTATACATTGCCTGAAAATAATTTTACAACATATTTTTCATGTACCTGTATTTTCAGTGTCACTCATCACACGAGGTCAGGATAGAACCCTCTACTTCAGCATCAAGTCAGGTTCAAAGTATAATAAAACAAAGCTTTTCATAATATCATTACTTTATTTACAAGATAAAATTGAGGCAGAAATGGCTTGGGTTAGGCTCTCCAACAGAGAAGTCAGAATGAAAACAAGTCCATCTGATTCTACTTAATTCCAATGCTGTATTTCCTATCCTAGTCCTGCTAGGCAAATTTTGTAGATTTTGCTTACTAAAGGGAAAGATCTGAAGTATGAAAAAGCATTACTCTCTCATAAGTTCAGAGAAAGCTCTTACGGAAAAAAAAACGTGCCTAGAAATATTTATTTGACATCATAAAACATCTCCTAGAAGGAGAGTAAAATGATTAGTAATCAAATAAAAGCCTGGGTTCAACTCTAGACTCCTTCTTCTAACTCTTGAGACTCATATGAAGGTAATAATCTTATAAATAAAAATAAGGATGCTTATTGTATAAGAATATTGTAAAGATCAATAAAATGAGATCACACTCATGAAAATGCAGTGTAGTGTCTGCCTCATTATTTGGTCCTCATGGTCAGAATTTGAACAATGAGTAAATATTTGTTAAGCACCTAATATGTGTCAGATATTGTAGGCACTGTAGTGATAAGAACATATCTAATGGTGATGCAGATCAACAAGCAACTATTCTAGAATCATACCAGAAATTACACTGAAATATTACATACTAGAACACTATATGCTGCTTAATGCTGAAATTAATGGAGCTAACACAAGAATGAAAAGGAAGTGATAACTGATTGCAAAATCATGAAGCACAAAAAAACAAAACAAAGCTGTAAAAAGGATGGTATTAACAATTGGATGTAGGCACAGTGACTCACACTTGTAATCCTATCTACTCTGGAGGCAGAGATTGGGAGGAAACCATTTTAAGGCCATCTCAAAAAGTTAGCAACAAAAAAGCTGGGCATAGTGGTACATGCCTTTTATCCTAGCTAAGACAGACAGGTAAAATAAAAGGATTATTGCTTAGCAAAAAAGACAAGACCCTAACCTGAAAAATAACCAGAAATATAACTAGAGCAGTAAGGGCTGGTGGTAGAGCAACTGCATAACTAGTGTGATCCTTGCCTCTTTCCTTTGCTCCCTCAAAATATTTGGAACTACATTGCTCAAAAAGGACTGCACAGGACATTATTTGGAAGTTAGAATTAATTCTGAAAATATTTAGAGTTGGTCTAGTTTACATGCTGTTTATCAAGAAAAATCTTGAGTAAACACATATTTTCTCAACTATTTGCAGACTACACATAAGAATGTCACTAATGATCTCTTTCACTGTCTTCTCCAATCCTAAGAGCACCTTAAATTCCAAAAACTGAAACATCTCAAATATCTCAAATTTCAGATGTGTTTACTTCAAGAAGTAGAGCTAAGCCAAAGAAAGAAGAAAATCAGTGCCCTCCCTTTTTTACAATTAAGACCAATAGAGATGGAGCCATGAGCCTCAGCCACTGTTCCCTAAACACAGACAGATTAGCATTTTAGTTTAATTTCTGCACACCACTTCAGACCACCTGCATCCCTAAATAGTATCAGAAAACAGGCCCTTCTTCGTACATTAATTTTACATCACCTTCTCTCCCAGGCAGCTAGGGAGCTAACAAGCAGTCCCTGCGGCTCAATCTCAACTGACTTGGCATGAATTCAGGCAACGCAACTACAGCTGTTGCAAAACAGCATTTTTCATATAAGGAAGACGTATCAACATGAATACTAACAGTCATGATGATTTAAGATGGGTAAAAAAAAAATGCTTTGAGATATTTGGAACTTGCAAGGACAGATACTCATTTTCCTTTTTAATTGCATAAGCAGATTATGTTCCAGAGGTCCTAAACAAGTGTCAAACCAAGCAGACTGGAAATACATCTGAATTGAGAAAACTAATTTCTCACACAAAGTAGGTTTATATTATTTCCCTACCTGTTTCCTCTATAATCTGCAAGTCTGTAACCTTCACAGCTCATCAATTTTGTTTTTGAATATGTATCCCCCCCAAGACATTTCTTTTAGAGTATCTAGTTTAGTTGAGTAGAAATAATTAAACTGAGCCGGGCACTGGTGGCTCACGTCTGTAATCCTAGCTACTCAGGAGGCTGAGATCTGAGGATCTCGGTTCAAAGCCAGCCCGGGCAGGAAAGACCGTGAGACTCCTATCTCCAATAAACCACCAGAAAAACCGGAAGTGGCGCTGTAGCTCAAGTGGTAGAGCGCTCGCCTTGAGCTGAAGAGCTGATGGACAGTGCCCAGGCCCAGAGTTCAAGCCCCACGACCTACCAAAAAAAAAAAGAAATAATTAAACTGTTAAATGGCTTACAATGATGGATTTACTAGAGGAAAAAAGTCTAATACATCCATATGAATCTGGATTCCTAATCTTTACTCCTTTATGTCATAACCATATCTATTATGTATGTTCATATCTGTGTGCTCAGTTCCCTTGCAAATCATCCAACATGGTGATATGACAAAAATCACATTGATTCTACCATAAATGAAGAGATGTGGAAAGCTTATGGGTAAGCAATCTCCATTTGACCAAGAAATCTTGCCAGGAGCTGGTCGGTGCTTATACCTGTAATCCTAGCTACTCAGAAAGCTGAGTCTGAGGCTTGGGGTTTGAAAGTTCATGAGACTCTTATCTCCAATATACTACCCAAAGAGCTGGAAGTGGAGCTGTGGCTCAAGTCATAGAGCACTAGCCTTGAGCATAAAAAGCTCAAAGACATTGCCCAGACTCAGAGTTCAAGCCCCAGGGCAGAACAGAAAGGGGGAAGGAGGGGGGGCGAGAGAGGGGAAATCAGGAGCTCTGTTACCCAGCTCTATGAACTAGTAGCTATACATTGCTTTTCCTACAGTTATTAAGGATAAATAAGGATTCTGTACGAATAAACCAGGCCTTTGTACAAAGTTAGTATTCAAACAAGTAGAAATTGTACCGACTGATACATATATTGATTTCATCATAGCAGTGGCAATGTATTTTATGTTTGATGCTTAAGAACCAATGGCATTCTGGGTGCCGGTGGCTCATGCCTGTAATTCTCGCTACTCAGGAGGCTGAGATCTGAGGATCGCAGTTCAAAGCCAGCCCAGGCAGGAAAGTCTGTGAGACTCTTATCTCCAATTAACCACTCAGAAAACCAGAAGTGGTGCTGGGACTCAAGTGGTAAAGCGTTAACCTTGAGCTGAAGAAACCTTGAGCTTGAAGCACCCAGGCAGAGTTCAAGCTCCATGACTGACCAAAAACAAAAATATATATATATGGCATGTGGTCACTCCTGGAATGTGGACACTATCAAAAAAGCATAACTCTTTCTTGCCAGGCATCTTTGGCTAATGCTCGTAATCCTAACTACTTAGGAGGCTGAGATCTGAGGGTTGTAGTTCAAAGACAGCCCAGGCAAGAAATCTCTGAGATTCTTTTTTTTTTTTTTTTTTTGGGGGGGGGGGGTCCGGTTATGGGGCCTTAACTCTGGGCCTGGGCACTCTCCCTCAGCTCTTCAGCTCAAGGCTAGCGCTCTACCACTTGAGCCAAAGTGCCACTTCCGGCTTTTTCTTTTTGCTTATGTGGTGCTGAGGAATCGAACCCAGGGCCTCATGCATGCAAGGCAAGCACTCTACCACTGAGCCACCTTCCCAGCCCCTCTCTGAGACTCTTATTGCCAACTAAGCACCCAAAAGACCAGAAATGAAGTTGTGGCTTAAGTGGTAGAGTGCTAGCCTTGAGCACAAAAGCTCAGGGGCAGTGTCCAGACCCTGAGGTTAAGCCACAGGAATGGCATAAAGTGAACTCTTACTGGTGGCTACAGAAACCATATATAGGGGGTGTCCTTTCGCTTTGCCAACAGCTCTGCTGCATCCTGCACTCCTTGGTTCAGTTTTTCAAAACCTAACAGTGAAAGGAACAAAAATGAAAACTAAGGCTTTTATGTAGCGCTCCATAAAGGAAAACTCATAGGCTGGCAAGAATCCCTTTCAGCTAGATAGCCACATGGACAATTCTTGAAAAGAGCCATATGGACATACTTGTTGTTTCTGGCCTCTTTACCTTCTAACTCTTTTTTGTTTTTTTGTATATAGAGTCCTCTAGTTATTACCACCAAGTGATTAATCACTTTGAATTCCCAAGGCTACAAAAGGCATTTACTGGCAACCATTCCAAGTTTCACTTTCAGCTGAGGACCCTGGAGACTTCTTAAGTAAAAAAGGATTTCATGTTCTCCAAAAATGCTATTTTATGTAAGCTAAGGTCAGGGCTTCAGATCTAAACTCTATCTTGATAGCCAAGGATCAAATGGAGAATGTAAACCAAGCGTGGAAATGAGCAATATAAAGCAGGGAAACACCACTGAACTTGTCTTCCAGTGGAGAAGACTAAGAAAGGTCTTCTCTAAAAAGATGACCTGGAATACAGGGTACAAATGGCAACTTCATTTGATCTGCCAAAGGACTTTTGTTTGAGCAATACAATCAGTGTTGTTTTAAGCTGAGCCAAAGTTTAAAATTTCACGTATTTATTTATCATTTATTTATTTTGTGCTGATATTGGAGCTTGAACTCGGGGTCTGAGCACTTTAGCTTTTTTTGCTCCAGGCTGGAGCTCTACCACTTGAGCCACCGCTCTACTTCTTTTTGGTAGTTAGAGATAAGAAATCTCAGATTTGTCTCTCTGGGCTGGCTTTGAACTGCGATCCTCAGATCTCAACCTCTTGAGTAGCCAGGACTACACACATGAACTGCTGGTGCTGCCTTACAATCTCACAATTCTTGAATATCCACATTTTCAACATTTCTTGTAAAACTGGAAAGTACAGCATCCCAGATTCACACTTGGCTGCCAGCAACTGACTGGCATTCTACAATGACAATTTCCTGCAAGCAGCTCACTAGTTTTACCATCGGCCTTCAGAGTCCATTTCACTCCTTTCCTTTTTCAGACTGGCAACCTAGCAAAAGACTAGAAATTAAGCCCTGGTTTCTTCTTGAAGTCCTTTCTATCTCTATTCTTCCTATTGCATTAGAATTTAAGTGCCAAATGTCAGTCTGTCTTTGAAATCTCTCCTGAAGCCACAAAGCTGGCAAATTCTACCTTGTATCACCGCCAACTACTGTAGCTACTTGGAAGCTAGGACAATAACTTACACATGATTGTGACTCCTTTTTCTCACAAGCACTTAACATAGTGCTTTACAAAAAGCAAAATTTCCTCCCTTAGTCCATAGCACTTGGATTTGAACTCAAAGCCTTACACTCACTGAATGAGTGCCTTGCAACTTGAACCACACCCTAGCC
This sequence comes from Dipodomys merriami, assembly GCF_024711535.1. NCBI lineage: Eukaryota > Metazoa > Chordata > Mammalia > Rodentia > Heteromyidae > Dipodomys > Dipodomys merriami. The sequence goes on from NW_027206458.1 coordinate 376,714, forward strand.
CCAAAGCAGATACTTAAGAAATTATCCAGCAGTTTTCTAACTGCTCTTTGGCTCACGCCAGCCTTTCACAGGCTGACATTACGTTGCTTTAAAGTTTATTTCTCAAAATCGGAATGGTTTTGATCCACTTGTCCCCAAATAGTTGAGATTTTGTTTCTAACAACCTTTGAGTTAGGGGAAGGGCAGTATAGGACATTACAGATATCTAGTGGGAAAAGGCCAGAGATGTTGATAATTTCCTAAAATGCTCAAGACAGCCACTCCCCAACATAGACACACCATTACCAGTACCAAATTGCATTTGGTAAGGTTTATAAAATAACAGTGGTAGGATAAATAGATCAACAAGTACTGTAACAAATTTGTAGATGGAGAAACTAAGACCACAAAGTTTCCTTAAGGCATTCTAACTTGCAATAAAATCAAGATTTTAACTCTAGTGCCAAGGCTCTCACAATCTGACAATAGAAAACAGAAAACTGGAACATGTTCAGGAATTTTGTACCTGTGTGAGTAAGAATTCTTGAGTAAGAATGTTCAACAGACAAGGTATTAATATTCAGCCAACATAAACAATATCTTGCTGCGCGTGGTAATTCAAATGTGTAATCCAAGCTACTTGGGAGGCAGAGATCAGGGGATTGCTGTTTGAGGCCAGCCATAGCAAAAAGAAGTTCCCAAGACTCATCTCAACCAATGACTGGGTGTTTACCTGTTATCTCAGCCACATGCTAAGTACAATGGCTGGGGACACTGCCATGTGCCTGTCTCCAGCATCACAGGAAAG
>NW_027206458.1:380000-391217 GCF_024711535.1 Dipodomys merriami
AGGTACAGGTAAAAAAAGAATGTGGATCCTTCAGAACCATTACTAAATTCTGTGTCTTTCACACCGTAAATCCCAGCTATGACCACAGACATATTAAGCCCATAGATTTCTTCCTCTTCAAACTTGGAGGAATAACAAGTGATGCAATGTGCTGAACTACCAGGGCCCACCCACTTTATTACAGAACATCTCATTCAAATCACACAACCGTCAAGCAGGGAGATTAAGAGGGCGCTTGACATTATCCTAATTCATTTCAGTCTTGAACACCATGTGCCAATGTCATTGCCAACTGCTCTCTATTACAGTTTAAAAATGGTGCCGGTCCAGACAATGACCCCTAACAAAACAATATATGAAGATATAAGTTAACAGCAGAAAGGTGATGAAATAGATTGACATTAGACATGATAAAAGAGGCAGAATGTTAGCAACTTTAGATATCAGAGAACATTCTAGGAGATCAAGCCATTGAAATAATTTCACTAGGCCACCATGGATGCTTGGCTGCTCTGGCACTGGCATCTCCTCTATCTCCATAAGTTCAAGATCTCTGTCTCATTTCTATTGCTGCTAGAATATTCAGGGTCACAGGGTGATAGTCTCTGATCACCTCGTTTCAGTAACATACAAACTACTTACCCTGTCACTCAGCCTGAAAAAAGGAAAAACCTTGTAACTACAGGCTCCCAGAGCAAAGAGAATACTCGGGTAAAGCATTCAAAATAGTGATCAGTATCCAAGGATTTACTGGATCTTCACTGTGCCCTGTTGTACTGATGATTCTACTCAATCTCCCCCATTTTTTCGGGGGGGGTGGCTTTTGGAGAGAAGATACTGAATCGTTCAGGTTCATGTAGCTTGTCAAAATGCCAGTAGCACTGATAATCCATCTGGAATTCCTAGAGCTTGACGCCCAGTGAAAATTTTCTTATGAAATGTTTTTAGCCAGGACCCCAAGTCCCCAAATTCAGGTTTTACATGAGTGTTGTAATTGCTTTTCACTGTTGCCCAGAACTTGACTGAATGTGCTTAGGAGTACCTGGTTATCAGTTGTCTAGTTCTATTTTTCCTGATTCCTATCATTTTCCCATGATCCTGAATGAAAAAAAGTTAATAACAGTGGTGCCAAACAACATCTTAGAGCATTTTAAAAAATAATCACTATTTACACTGTGTAAGATTATTCTCATCATTAATAAGCTGAGAATGGAATGCAGATGTCACTAATATTAAAACAGTCGTAATGTTAAGATTTTGAAAGATAAACGTTATTATAAAATACCTTATGCTTTTAGCTTTGATTTATATATAATTGTTAGGCTTTGAAAAAATGTTATTATAAAAAATCCACCTGATAGCTTCTATTTCAAATTATATATAAAGTTGCAGTATTTTTCTTCTATCCATGGAGATTTAACAAAATTCTATTTTACAAAGCCCCCTAGGGCTGATTTCATGGTCAAAGAAAAATAAAGCTTTCTAAAATCACTGAATAACTTCACTGTTTTACCCTAAGAAACTTTTCCTGCCTACCCATTTATTTTAAGCCAAGAAAGGTAAATGAACTAAAGCTGTTCATCTTTAGTTGATTCAAATCTAGCTTTTAATAACAAGTGGCTGAATCCAAAAAGAGGATTAAAGGTGGCATTCTTTCAACAATTCCTTATTACAGCCTGAGATTTACTTTGCAATTACTCTTTCCTGGGCAGAGCTGAGGCCCAGTGAACTTGTTATTACCTCCTTTGGAGATTTCTAAAAATGAAAACTACACTTGCTATAAGGCATGGGTACCACTGGTGTGAAAGATGCTAAAGTGGAAGAACTTATAGGGCAAATGGTAGTTCAAAGAGATGATGAGTCCCAACCCTCAGGAAGAACATTCTTCATAGTTAAGAGTTGGGAACAGTGCAACTGAGAAAATATAAACTTCATTCAATTCTGAATCCTCACTGTCATCTTTCTGGGATGCCCTATTGCTTTTTCTGATAAGCAATAAAATCTTTTAAAAGGAAAAAAAAACTTTCCTCTGTGCTTGTCTTCTGAGCAGCATAGTTTAGGGAAGCAGTCTCGAATCATGGTGGAGGTGGGAGGAACAAAGCTGGAGGCAGAAGATAAGAGAAGAAAGGGAGAAGGGAGAAAAAAGAGATTATCAGGGAGAGGAGGAAAGTAAAAAGGAGAGAGCAGAAGAGAGATGGCACACACACACACACACACACACACACACACACACACACACGATCTTGGAGCTCAGGAGAAAAGGAGAAAGAAACAGGGAAGCAAGTTACTTAGGTACAAGAAGCTTGGGTTGGGTTTACGAGTGGCAAACAAGCTAGGTACAATGGCTCATGCTCACAACTATGATCCCCTGCTACTTGGGAAGCAGCCATGTAAGGATTATGGTTTGAGGCAATCCAGGCCAAAAAGTTAGCAATACTCCATCTCAAAAGCAAACAGGACATGGTAGCACATAGCTAGCAACTCAGGAGATGAAAATAGGACAATCATAATTCAAAGCTAGCTTGTGGAAAATTAGTGCAGACTCCATCTGAAAACACACACCACACACACACAAAATCAAAGTAAAAAATCAAAGGGATTGGGGTGTGGCTTCAGTGGTAGAGTGATTGCCTAACAAGTCTGAGACTCTGAGTTTAGACCCTAGTACCACAAAATACACAGCCTGCAGAAATCAGTGTTAGATCTGTGAGCATCATGATAGATCACCAAGTATGGCTCAATGGATAAAGCATGCTTTGTTTGATCTAGTTCAGCCAGTGTCACTCCCTGTGAGAGAACGACTTGTGGATATGATACATATGTAGGAACATATTTGAGTACAAGCAACAGTGGACAGGGCCGATCATTGACACACCTTTTCTTGGACAGCCCCAAGTAGGGTAGCTACTATTATTCCCATTTTACACACATGGAAACATGAAGTCTGGGGAGATTCATTTGCTAGCATGAGATCACAGGAAAGACAATTATTTCCAATCTGTTGGGTCTAGATCCAGTGCTATTTCTTCCTCAGCAAATTCTTTTTTCCCCCAGTCCTGGGACTTGAATTTGACCTAGGAACTGTCCCTGAGCTTCTTTTTACTCAAGGCTAGTGCTCTACCACTAGAGTCACAGTGTCACCTCTGGCTTTCTCTGAGTAGTTTATTGGAGATAAGAATGGCAAAGACAGCCAAGCACCAGTGGCTCACGCCTATAATCCTAGCTGCTTTGAGGTAGAGATCGGGGATCATATTTCTTTTTTGTCTGTCGTGGGCCTGTACTCTGGGCCTGGGCACTGTCTCAGCTCTTCAGCTCAAGGCCAGCACTCTACCACTTGAGCCACAAAGCCACTTCTGGCTTTTTCTGCTTATGTGGTGCTGAGGAATGGAACCCAGGGCCTCAGGCATGCAAGGCAAGCACTCTACCACTCAGCCACCTTCCCAGCCCCTCGGGGATCATATTTAAAAGCCAGCAGAAGAATAAAAGTCTTTGAGACTCCAACTCAACCAATGGCTCTGTGCAGTGATGTGTTGCTATCACCCCACTGACAAGGGGAAGAACACATAGAAGGTTCATAGCCCAGGACAGCCTAGCCACAAAAGCAGAACCCTACCTCCAAAATAACAAATGCAAAAAGGGACTCAAAGTGTGGCTCAAATGGTAGAGCTACTGCCTAGCAAGCATGAGGCTGTGAGTTCTATCTGTATTCTTGTTCCCTCTCCCCCCCCAAAAAAAAAACTGATCAAGAAAGAGTTGATATATTTTCTCCTTATTAATTTTCCCCTTAGTATATTATTTCCCCTCTAAAACGAACTATGTCCTAATCTTTGATATCCGACCCTAAAAGACTTTTATAATATTATATTCCTCTTATTAATTTTCTTATTATATTATTTTCCCTCTTAAAAGAATCATGTCCTAATCTTTAAGATCCACTCCTAGAAGACTTGCCCTGGCACATACTGGAGGCTTGAAACAAGGTTGTAGATATTACATAAAATAATACAGATAAGAGCATTTAGGACTTAGCTAGTGCTTAATCCATTACAACAACATAGTATTACCCATCTGCCTCCATCAGGACCTTGGGCCACTTTGAATCTGTTTTATTCTTAGAGACTAACATAAAAGCATATGCCAGTGCTTCTTAGATGTGAAAAGACTGGGTGGCAGGTGGTCATCTAATCTATCACTTGAAGCCCATCGGCACGGGCCAGGGCACTTAGCAACACAGGAAATGGCACACATTGAAGGACCTGTAAGACCTCAGTTCACTATGGTGTTCTGTGTGAGACCCTCCTCCCCCGATGAAAAACAAAACAAAATGTACCTAGCTTTTGTTACCAGTTCTGTAACTTTGGTTAAAACAACAAAACGCAGGTCAAAATGAATAGAAGTGGTAGAGATGTGAGAAGCCTTGTAAAAGGCGGCCAGGTCACACAAGATCTGAGGAGCTACCAGGGATTTGCTGGGCAGGGCAGAAGGAGGTAAGAAGTTGAGGTCCATGTACTGTAGGCAAAGGGCAGAATGGTGACAGGAGAGAAGAGAAGAGAGACAGGGAACAGGGAGACCCAGAGGCATAAAGGAGCTACACAGTGTCACAAGAGTGAATAAAAGAGCTAAACCATTAGACATGGTGCAGCCACAGGGTCCTGGAAGGGAAAGTGGAGTTGAGAAAGGGGATCCAGGAAGGAAAATTGAGGTGAGGCCAAAAGAGAATGGGGAGACAGAGTAGGACACTATCAGAGAAGGAGCATCAGTGCTCATCAAGGAGACCCAATGTCAGACAGGATCTTAGGGACTAAGCCTACCCAGCTACTGGGAGAGCCCAACTGGAGTTGTCCCAGGCCCAGAAAAGCCTTCTGCAGTGGCCACTAAGAAAGAGTGTGGGAAAAGGAAGCTACTGTGTACCCTCCTCTGCAGACCTTCCTTCCCAGCTATACCTTGATACCACTCATAGGCTAAGAAGATAGCCCATCATGTTCTCTGTTCTCTACCTGAGATGATGATTTAAATCTGAGCGGTGGTATAAAAAAAAGGGAGTCTCACACCAAGAGAGATGTGCATCTACAAGCCTGATCTGACCCACAGCCAAGAAAAGAAATGCTCTTCCAGATGAACAGAACAATTTTCTTTCAGAGAAAAATGTGCAAATCTTGATCTTCAGAGCTGCTTTTTGAGACCAACTGCATAGTAAAGTAACCATAATGGAAATGTAACTATAATTTGATACAATTTGCAAAGGAGATTAACAATAGTAATTGGCCTATGATGATGGCTTAAGTCAGTCTGTATTTTCACATTGTACTACTCTGCTTCCTACATATAGTAGCATTTCAGTGTTAACATCTTTTTGTTTTTATCCTTTAGCTTACATAAGCAAAATGAAACCAAAAAGAAGCACCTTCATACAAAATGAAAGAATTAAATCCGATATGCAAGTCCAACTGATAAAAACTGACACACACAAGGATACTGGTACACTCACAAGAGAGTCCTTCTCGATTCAGATGTAAGTAAATATTTCAATACTCAGATATATACCATAAGTCTGGTAAAACATTAGTTGCATCCCTTAAAATAGATGTTTGCCCTTTGAATAATTTAACAAAATGTATGTGGGGAAGTTTGAATAGTGTGGGAGAGGGGAGCATAGGAGGAGGGGTTAGGTGAATGAAAAAGAGTCAAATAAAGCCACAATAGTCAGTGAGCATAAGTTAAAATGGGAGTGAGAAATGTGATGTGATTGGGGGAAAAGGAGGGGAGGGAAGATGGAAAGAGTGACTCTGATCAAGATGCACTGGGTGTGCAAAAAATAGACATAGCCAATTGTTAAGCCCCCTGTACAACAACTTGAAGAATAAAAACTTAAATAAAATAGATGTTTGTTCCTTTTTTTTTTTTAAGGTTTTGACTTTTTCATTGTGCTCTTAAGTTAGGAACTGTGAAAGACAACAAGCATTTCAAAAGTGCACTGAATGAGAGAGCCCTAAGGATGACTTCGAGCCTCTGGATTCAAAGAAAAAAAGGAAACAGTCTCCAAGGTTCAGGTTCCTCAACCTGCACAGAAACATCTCCAGAAACCTGGACTAAATCTAAACCAGCCAGTTGTCTCTCTTTTCACATGCAAGTATGTGTCTTAAAAATATGAAATGCTTTGCATGAAGAAGAATTCCTAAAAGGCATCACTTAGTATCTTTGCTCTGTATTTCTCCCCTTTTTGTTTTTGTTTTGCTTTTCCACATAAAAAATACCCTGTATTTTCTCTAAAGTAAAGCAGTGCTTTGACAGATTTTAGATTTTTCCCCCCTCATCTAAAGGCACTATTCAATTTCAATGTCCTTGGAGTGTTTTATCTGGGGATTAGACAACTGTACCAAAACACAGCTGTTCCAGTTTTTTTCTCCTTTATTTTTCACATTAAAAAACTCCCACTATCGGCCAGTCCAATTAGTTACTCGCTATCAAAAGCCGGCTTTGGTCTTTCATCTTCTGGAAAACTGGATCCAAGTGACAGGGTGTCATGGAAACTGTATCTTGGGTCATTTCCTGTTCCAATTGTTTAGCTACAAAAAAAAAAAAGTTCTGCTCTATCAGATGGAAATTAATGAATACTTGCTGTTGCCTTTTGAAGAGCATGCAACTAAATAAAAAAGTAATTATCCTTTTTGACCAAGTTTTCCCACCAACACCAGGGGACACAGCGAGATCATCAGTACACCTAAAATGGGAAAAGAAAGGTACTTTGATGTAATAAATCAAGCTTTTTTTTGTTCCAGTTCAACTTCCATATTTAAGTGGTCAGTTTTAAGGCTGTCACTAGGTTTTGGGAAATACAATGGCAGTTAACTTTATTCATGCTCTTCTACTTACAACAAAACCACAACCTCTCCTTGCCTATTCTAGGTAATCCCATGGTATGTGTAGCAGAAGGAGGGGAGGGTGGGGCAGTACTGGAGCTTGAATTCAGGGCTTGGTGTTCTCTCTTAGCTTTTTGTTTGCTCATGGCTAGCACTCTACCACTTCAGCTACAGGTCTACTCCTGGATTTTTGCTGGTTCGTTGAAGATAAGCATCTCACAGGCTTCTCTGCACTGGCTAGCTTTGAACTTTGATCCTCAGATTACAACTAGCATTTTAATAGGCTTGAGCTAGTGCCTGGCTTCATCCCAATATTGATTAGACAGAGCCTGTATTTTCCTTTTCAAATGAAAAATGTGTTCCACCTCACCCCCCACTTCTCTCTCTCTCATATATATATATATATACACAATATATATTAGAAACCAAAGACTTTAATTGAAAATATTTCACACTATACCTATTCTCTGCAACACACACACACACACACACACACACACACACACACACACACACACACACACACACGGAGCGGGAGGGAGGGACACTTTAAAAAGCCTACAAGCACCAGGCAGGCACCTGTGTTTAGGAAAGGAAATCCTGGCTGGAATTCAGTAATAATGAGCCCCTTAGTGATCTAATACACACCAATGTACATTAAGGATAGAAACAGAGTACCAGGCAGGACAATAAAGAACTAAACCAGTGCTGAATACATTACAGTCCTGTCTAAATAATTGTTGGCAAAAAGGGAAAGCCATATAACAAATCAATTTTAGAGCTCAGGAGGATTTGTTCAAATAAGACAGCCTTGAAACGCACATTACAGGATAGGTTCACAGCTCCATTGTGAGAAAAGCATCTCCGAGTATTACTGTTCTTAGGTTGTGATGTATCTTCTCTATTCAAAACTAGGGGAAAAAAAATCAGTGTTGCTTCTGTTTCTTAGCTTTCAAAAGCAAAACAACTTGGGAAACATCCAAGGACAAATAACCTTAAAATACTACATAGAAAGTAAGCAGAAACTTACACTATTTATATCCAAACTTATTGTTAGGAAAACTTCTATGTAGTAGCAATGCGAAAGAAAAGGCCACCTCTTATCAATGGCACCTTGAGTTCTATGCCTTTTTATCATAAAGTCAGTGTTTATTTAACCAGGGCCAAGCTTGTCCTCAACTTCTCTCCTAGCCACAAGCTGACCTCCTCTCAACACTATACTTATGCCTTTATGGCTTATGGCTCTGTTTAAGGAGACATATGATGAAGCTGATGATTTCTAACTGGAAACCACTCTTGCTTTTTCATCAGAAATCAAGTGAAAGAGACTATCCATCCTTCTAACACCTTGCAGAAGCAAAGTCCCCAATTTAGGAGCCAGATACGATTTCCAAGGCAATATTTTCACAGTGTTTACATAATTCTTACTATGGTTTTGTCTTTATGTGCACAAAACACCTGAAGTAGAAGTAATTTCTGGAAGCTACTCAGACACTATTTTCTTACAGAAAAAGTAGTTAAGATATGGAATTAACTGCTAAAGGCATCAACACAGAAAGGCATAAATCAGTTCAAAGCAGTAGTGAACCCTAGACTAAAATAAATCCAAGAGTCCATCTACAAACAGACTGGAAGGCCTCTGGTCATGATGAGCAGAGTTGGGTTTTTCCCAAGAGAAACATTAAATAAAACAAGGATAGAGCTGCTAGGAGGAGAGGTTGTGAACTAGAAAAGAGGCAAGAAATGTAGCCAGGGCAGTAAGACCATTTTTATATCCTGGCTGTAACTCACCCTTTCTTTTTAATTTCTTTCCCAGAAAATGCAATGGTAATGAGCTCACTGCACTATGCTCTTTGTTTATTATGCAGCAGGAGGAAAGAGAGTACCTTCATTTGTTCAATTATGGAAGAAGATTAGTAATCTCATACTAGTTGCATGGCAAGAGGCAAATTAATATATGAACATCACTATTGGATTATACGAAAGATTATTTCTGGAGTTTCCTTTGTTTATCCACCCACTCAAAGATATTATTTAGAATGATGTATTTATTGGGCACCTTTGATATTGAAGAAAGGTGCTGAACACTTGTTACCTTGAACAACATGACACTGTGTAACAAATATGGCTGCTGCTTACCAGACTTCCCAAGTATTCCCCATCTACCCACCTCACTTTCAGATAAACAGGATCAGGTGACCTACTATAACCAATAGGTTGTGAGTAGAAGTGATTACTGGTATAGCAACCAAAGCCTACCAGAAAATGGGAGAGTTCTCTAAACCTCTCTTGCCCTCTGGAGGCAAAACTAGAAGTCACATGTGAGATGCTAACATCTCCAAACAGAGGCCAACCACAGCAATTCTTAGAAGATATCACTGTCCAACAAAGAGCTATAGAGTTGCCGGGATTTTTGTTTTCATTTGTCTTGTTTTAATTGGTACTGGGGTTTGAGCTCAGGGCCTTGAGCTTGCTCATGTGGCTAGCTCACTTGGCTGGCACTCTGCTACTTCAGTCATGCCTCCACTTCTGTATTTTGCTAGTGGGTGGTTTGTGGAGAAATAAAGTCTTATAGACTTTGCTGTCCAAGCTGGATCAAACCTTGATCCTCAGAACTCTGCCTTCTAAGTAGCTAGGATTACAGGTGTGAACAGGAGAGTTTCTAGCTTTGGGTATGCTACAGAACTCAGGGGCAATGAAGGGGAAGTGCATGAATCCTTTCTCATCACTGTGTGTTTGAAGGCATAAAATAGAGGACTGAGGGTGGTAAGGAACACAAACTATAAAGTATTTTAAGTTACGATATAGTAATGCATGCTTCTTTATGAATATAGTTAAACTGGTCTAATAACTACTGTAATTTCAAAGTAGTGAGAATTTTTTCATTTCAAGTTGTTAGTGATAAAAATCCCAGGCACTGCTAATATCATTGTGCTATCTACAAAAAAGAACTGGTAAATTTCACTTAGTTTGTTATAGTTTTGCTTCTACCTCAAGTTCATGGACTCCCTGAATTCTGTGAATACTAAAAAGAACTACCAAAGTTTTAGCCTCTTCTGATTAACAGCTTACAAACTTTCAGACAAAAGATTCTGCTAGGCTCCGTAGAGTTGGGAGTGTCCTGCAGTGTATGTGGTGTATCTGGCTTCCTTTTTGTCAGTAGTAGGTTTCTGTCACTCACTTTGTGTTCTCACCAATATTTTGAGTATGATGAAAACCAACTAAGGAAGACTATTGTTCAGGTTTTTGGAATGCAATTTTATGGCCGCTTAGGTGTCTTCAAGGCTGTAGATAAGAAAACTGACAATAATCAGCACATAACAGGGGACTGGTCGGTCATTTGCCATCCTAACTGGCACTTAGTCTGAACAAAGTTGACCAACAGTTGTACAAAGCCAAGCAATACTCTGCTCATAGAATTTTGTCATAAGACAGGAAGACTCATGGAGATTGCTGCTATGAAGTAAGGTTCAGCTCTCAGCTGGTCAGTATTGCTTTTAGGAGTACATGGCCCAAATCCATTCATTTCACCCCTAAAGGCTGAGTCATACAAGAGTCAAACTTTTTCAGGTATATCCCTCCATTTGTACAAGCTAGAACTGGATGGGATGATCAATATAAGCTACTGTTTCATCTTGTGGTGTAGAACTGTCTAACCAGCCCCACATGATAGCCAACAACCTCCTCAAGGTTCTTAGAGAGGAGATAACTGAGCTGTGGTTTTCAATCCTGACAGGGAAACAAGAGACCAGAGAATGAAGAGAGTATTCAAAAAGAAGTGATAAACTTGTAGACCAAACTTGAGAGCCAACAAGTTGAAGCCTGGAACCAAGCATTGCCTTGCATTTCAAATACTGAGAGTTCGAATTATGGGATAGAAGTGCCACTGAATTCAATGCCAAGAGACAGAGCCTTTCATTTAGGCCCCATCACCAATTACTTTTCAGCAAATATGGGCAAAAAGCCATATTGTTTTGTGCTTCAGGTTCCTTTTATTTAAAACATGAAATCAGCCCTGAAGGTACCTTCCCACACAAAAAGAAAGAGTCTGTAAACTCTGGAAATCTCAGTAAGTATTTCTTAGCAAAGAACTGCTATAGAAATAACCATTCAAATACTGGTTGAAATTGAAAGTTTTATGAGCAGAGTATTTCAGTTGCAAATAATGAGAAAACATGGTGAGAAATAGTTTCCATGCAAGGGAACTGAGCCCTATGCTAGTCTTGAGCACCATGCATCCCACGATTTCAAAAGCTGTACTAATTGAGCTGAGGGTATAGCCCGAGTGGCAGAGCATCTGCTTAACAAGCACAAAGCCCTGAATTCAAGGCCAGTACTACAGAAAATAAAATAACAA